>NC_056745.1:133025642-133325642 GCF_019279795.1 Protopterus annectens
TAAGTTGTTGATAAAGGGCCGAAAGAGGTAGTGGGTGGGTGGAGTGGATGGTATTAGAGGGGGGGGTTGCAAGGGCATATCTGGCAAGTTTTTAAGTGTAATTTTAATAAGGATTTGAAGTGGGTGCAAGAAGTTACAGAAGTAATTGAGGATGGGAGCGAGTTCCTGAGTTTGGCTATAGTGCAGGAGAATAATGCTTCTCCAGCAGAGTTAATGGCTCTTGTGACCTGTAGGAGGTTTTTGTGGCTGGATCTTAGTGGTCTCGTGGTTATGTAGGGTTGGAGTAGATTCTGGAGGGATGGGACTTTTAGTGTTTGGTTTATTAGTTTGTGGGCGAGTGCCAGTTGGTACCATTGAAGGAGGTGGGGGAATTCTAGCCAGCCCAGTTCTGCTAGTGAGAGACAGTGGTGAGTACGGTAGGAAACTCCTGTGGCAAATTTGGTGATTTTGTTGTAGCAGGTTTCAAGCTTATTTAGATTGCATTGTCTAAGGTTAGTAAACATTGGAGAGGCGTAGAGTAGGGTAGAGATAAGATGAGAATTTACTACTGAAATTTTAGCTGGTTTGGTAAGAAGTTGCTGATTTCTATATAATGCTCCTAGTTTTTTGTGCACTTTTTTAATGGTCATGGAAATGTGAATGTCAAAGTTCAGTTTATTGTCTATTTCTACTCCTAGTAATTTGGTATGTTCTGTAACCAGTTGATGACTGGATGAGAGAAGGATATCGAGAAGAGAGATGAGCTGTTTGTGTGGGACCATGTTGAAAGCTTTAGAGAGGTCTAGGAAGGTAGCTGAGGAGAGAGAACCTGCATTTTTATTTTGTAGGATAGTGTTAGAGAAAGAGAGTAAGGCGGTGGTGGTGCTATGGTTAGGTTGGAAACCGTGTTGTGTGTTGGAGAGGAGATTTTCAGCAAGGAGGTGATCTGAGACTTGAGAATGAATGAATCTCTCTAGTATTTTGGAGAGTGGCGAGAGAATAGCTATGGCGCGGTAAATGTAAGATCTGTGGAGGGGCCTCCTTTGTGTAGGGGGAATTATGTGTGAGACTTTCCATAGTGTGGGAACATAACTTTCTGACAGAGATATGTTAATCAAGAGTGATACGGGGTAGGGTAGAGTGTCAGCTGCAAGCTGAATGTATTCACTTGGGAGGTTGTCTGCTGCTAATCTGATGGTTTTAAGTTTAGTTAGTAGTTTTCTTTTGGAGGTAGGAACAGGAGAGAAAGAGAAGCTAGTGGGGAGATTGTTAGTTGTAGTTGATGGTTTGGGTTTATGGGGGGTGTTGTGTTGTCTAGCTAGTGACAGTACGTTTTGTGTGAAGTGATTGTTGAAAGAGGTAGCAATATTTTCAGAGGAGTAAGTTAAGTTAGGAGTGGGTGTACTTACTTTACCTGGGTGGAGGATGGAGTTTATTGAGGACCAGAATTGTTTGGGGTTATGTTGGGAGGAGGTAAGGGCAGACTGGTAGTATTGGATTTTGTCCTGTTTTATAAGCTTTTTGGTTCTATTGCGTAGTTGATGGTTTGGGTTTATGGGGGGTGTTGTGTTGTCTAGCTAGTGACAGTACGTTTTGTGTGAAGTGATTGTTGAAAGAGGTAGCAATATTTTCGGAGGAGTAAGTTAAGTTAGGAGTGGGTGTACTTAATTTACCTGGGTGGAGGATGGAGTTTATTGAGGACCAGAATTGTTTGGGGTTATGTTGGGAGGAGGTAAGGGCAGACTGGTAGTATTGGATTTTGTCCTGTTTTATAAGCTTTTTGGTTCTATTGCGTAGTTCTAGGATTTTTTGCCTAGTAGAAGGGGTTTTGGTTTTGCGCCAGCTGTCCCAGGCTTTATCCCTGCTTTTCATTTCAGACTTGGTGTTTTTATGTAGCCATGGGGATGGTTGGGCTCTAGTTCGGGAACGTCTTATGGGGGCGTGGTAATTAAGGATGCTTAGGAATGTTTTATTAAAGTAGTCAACTGCGTCATCTAGTTTGACGTATTTTAGAGGTTGCCAGTTACAGTCTTCATAGGCAGGTACTATGCTATTGGCTCTAGGGCCTACATAAGCCTAGCCAGGAATGTACCCTGGCTTTCGCCACCCAAGAAAATTATTTTCCTGTGCTCCTGTCAAGCAGAGCTACAGAAGTGATCCCCGGGATGAATTTCCTATCTCCCATCCAATCATCAAGATTTTTCTTGAAGAGTGCTAATGAGGAGCTCTGTTTGACATAGATAGGTAGTCTTTTCCAGAGTATGGGAAGTCTCTGGGACAGGAATCTATCCCTCCAGCATGTTCTGTTTATTGTAGTGACAAAGTTTAGTTCCCCAGAGCGTGTAGCTCGGAGGGATTGGGATTTCTTTAAGTAGAGTATGTCCAACAACTCTGGGTTTGACATAGCTTTGTATGTTAGGCAGAGATCGCCTCTGAGTAGGCGATATGCGACAGAGTACAGCTTGAGTTTTTTGTTACGGTCTGCGTAGGGCATCTGTTTGAGGCCAGTAATCATCTTTGTGAGGTATTTCTGTGGCCTTTCCAGTTGTTGTAGATGTCTTGTGAGGTACATACCAAAAGGGGTGTTGTATTCTGTAATGGGTTTAATAAGTGATGAGTAGAAGGGAACAATGACCTCTTTTTTTCTGGATGAGAAACCTTTTGTGATGAGGTGAGTCTTTTAGGGAAGAGCTGAATGAGAGAGGGTTGAAGTTAGTTTTTTTGCGTAGATGATGGGTTTTGCTTTATAAAGGTGTTTTCTTAATAGGAAGGTTGGGGAGTGATCACTGAGGCTGTCAGATAAGCAGCCTGCTGTATATGACTGGGGGCTTTTATTGACTAGTATCAAAAGATGAAGGAAGACGATCAGGTTATAATGAAAAGGGCTGGCCCTGATTAGGCTGCAACTGTTCTTGTGGGGAGGGGGAGGATCAGAATAGACCAAAAAAGTGGTGGATAGCCAACAGTATGATGAAAAGGGCTGGCCCTGATTTCACAGATATGCAAGTCTACAGAAACAATAAGAGGCAGTAGGTACTCTGACTTGCTTGTTTTGCATACTTGTCTTATTGAAATAAAATAATTTTACCAAGGAGTTATGTGGAAGTTATGTGGAAATTAGGTAGACAAGAATTTATAAGAGCCCTTAAGGCCAAACACAATGCCAGACACACTTGTTATAGGTGACTCCATAGTCAGACAGACTGACGTCCCACTCACCAGACTGAACAAGGAAAAGATCACAGTAAGCTGCCTGTCAGGCGCTAGAATCCGCCACATAACACAAGCACTCAGGTCACTCCACAGCAAGTACAAGTATGACTCAGTCATTGTCCATGCCGGTGTGAACGACCTGAGACGTACATCCCTGGACTACATGAAGAGAGACAGAGGAGCTCTCAGATTATGTAGCCCAGGCCGGTATGACCCTGACCCTGAGCAGTATCCTATCCTCACCAAGAATGATGCCACAATACAGAGACAAAATGATCAGCTTTAATAATTGGCTTAATTACTGGTGTCATTCTAAGGGGATCCAATGTCTGTCTGCCTGGGATGACATGCTTGACAAGCCACGCTGCTTCGCAAGGGACGGCTTGCACCTGTCACCCCTGGGCTTCCGGATATTGGCAAAGGCTCTTGCCACCCCATAGTGCCTTTTTAGGCAAGGCTCAAATGATAAACCTACCACCCTAGAAAACAAAATGGAGAAAAACTAAGGGTAATACTGCTCAATGCCAGAAGTCTAAACCTCAAGATGCACTCAAGCCCTCCTCAGTATGGAGAACATCGATGTCTGTGCTGTGACTGAAACCTGGTTCAAGGCTCCTGAGAGCACCCCAGCACTATCAGGTTATACCTCATCATGCGTTCCGGCCCCAAAATCCGGACCGAACCACAAAAGGAGGGGGAGTATCCATATTCATAAAGGATACCCACACCTCCAAGTTAGTGGCAACGCACGAAGCATCGGAGACCATCCAGGTGCAATTAACCATAGGTAAAACTGCCCTACAGTTTGTAACATGCTACAGACCACCTTCTCAAACTCAGGAAACCCACACAGCCTTCCTGAAGACACTGGAGAGTATGAATGTCTCTCCAAACACCATCATATTGGGTGACTTCAACTACCCAAACATAGACTGGGAACATTACTCAAGTCCCAACACCCTAGCCCAAAGGTTCCTTGAGTTCATAAACTCAAATGCTATGGAACAACTAGTCACCATTCCACAAGAGGAGATAATATACTAGACCTGATCATCACAAACATGGGGACAAAATGCTCCACACCGGAAGTATATCCCTCATTAGTGAGATCAGACCATAAATTAATCTCACTGGAGATCCACATCCCCCCCCACCCCCAGCACAAAAGACCACAGTGAAGAACTTCTCAAAAGCAAACTTCACACTTCTTAAGACTGGAGTGGTATCCTTCAAGGCCCCCGAGCCAGTGGAAACCACAACCCAAGCTGCTGAAACCCTTACAAATGCCTTCTATGAGCACCTCCAGGAATGTATGGATCAAGCAATCCCTAATAAAATCAAGACCCTTTCCACCAAAGGCAGGCGCCCGGTCTGGTGGACCCCAGCCATAAACAAACTCTACAAGGGGAGAAAGCTACTACATGACACAGCAAAATCCCTAAAAGGGAAGGCATCTCTGATCAATACTAGCAAAAAACTACGATCACTCATAAAATCATCCAAGGCCAACTTTGAGAGAAAAATCGCTAATGACACAAAAGACAATCATAAAGCCTTCTTTAGCTATGTTAGAAACCTGGGTGGAAACTCCCAGATATGCTCAGAATTAGTCCAAAATGATAAAAAAATCACTGAACCCACAGACATTGCCAACATACTGGCAGACAGGTTCAGTGCAAATTTCTCCCTCCCTCCCCAAAAGGAGAAATATCTATCCCACCAGAGTCTAGCCTCCCAAACATCTCAGATGCCCAGGTGAGAGCTGCTCTCTCTAAAGCAAAAACACAGCATCAATGGGACCGGACGGTGTCCCCGGCTGTGTGCTACGAACTCAATGAGGAACTAAACCCACACATAAGGCTGCTGTTTAATCTTAGCCTTACTACAGGATCGTACCCAAAGAATGGCGACGGCAACTGTGGTCCCACTCCACAAAGGCGGTGCTTCTACGGACCCTGGAAATTACCGCCCCATAAGCTTGACGAGCCTTGTCTGCAAAGCTATGGAGAGGATCATAATGGAACTCATAAATAAAGACATTGGGGACCTACAGACACTGGATCCTACCCAATATGGCTTTGTCAAGAGCAGATCCTGCCTCTTGAACTTGGTCGACTTTTTCGAAACAGTCACTAAGGCCATTGATGAGGGTAAGACAGTTCACACAGCCTACCTTGACCTAGCAAAAGCGTTCGACACAATACCCCACTCGGGCATCATAGAAAAGCTCACCAGCTTAGATGTAAACCCATATGTCACAAGATGGGTTGCAAACTGGCTGAAGGACAGAACACACTGGGTTAGAGTTGCTGGTGCCATGTCAGACTCTAAGCCGGTCACGAGCGGTGTCCCACAGGGCTCAGTCCTGGGCCCCCTCTTGTTCGGCATTTATTTTTCTGAAGTGCAGGCAAACATAGGGGGATTGTGGCTGACAAAATTTGCAGATGACTGCAAACTGGGCACCATAATTGACACTCCATCAGACACAGACATCCTCCAGAGAGGTCTCATAGAAATGGATAACTGGTGCCAGAGCCATGGCCTTAAGCTAAATGCCAAAAAATGTATAGTCATACCCTTTGGGAAAAACAAGGTAACCCCTAATTACCACATAGGTGGTAATCCATTAAACACAGAAGAAGTTATCAGGGACCTGGGGACCCAAGTTGACAGTAACCTCTCTTTTGACACTCACATTGCCAAAGTGGTTAGGAAGACCTTCTACATTGCCCACCTGATCATGAAGGGATTCACATCCAGATCAGGAGAGGTCATTGTACCACTGTACTCTTCACTTATCAGACCAATGATCGAGTACGACGCCCCATTCAGAATGTACCTTACCCGACACCTGCAGCAGTTGGAAAGACCCCAAAAGTTCCTCACCAAAAGGATAAAGGCTCAAACATATGTCATACGATGCCCGACTGAAGAAACTCCAGCTCTATTCAGTCGCATACCGTCTGCTCAGAGGTGATCTGTGCCTGACATACAAGGCCATGTCCAACCCGGAATTAATGGACATTCTCCACCTCAAAAAATCCAAATCCACCAGAGCCATGAGAGCAAGAGACTTAAACCTCAACACGGATATAAATAGGACGTGCTGGAGGGACAGATTCATCACCCAGAGACTCCCCCTACACTATGGAACAGAATCCCAGTCCATGTGAGGCAGAGCCCCTCACTGACTCTGTTCAAGAGAAATCTTGACGAGTGGATGGGAGATCGTAGGTTTACCCCGGGAATCATCTCTGTATCACTGCTGGACAGAGGCACAGCAAACTAATGGGTATAGTATTCTCATCCTAACGGGTGGTGAAAGCCACACACACTCTGGCTAGGCTTATAAATGCCCTAGGGCAGATAGCCTAGTATGAACCTATGAAAAGGTTTAGTAGAAGTAGAGAAACAGCAGGGCATACAAATTTACAGCATATAAAGACAGATTGCAGTTAGAAGTACAGAATGGGGGAGGGCAGCTAATGTTCTGAAACAATAAGGAAAATCAGTAGGTACTTTGGACTTAATTGTTTTGCATACCTTTCTTTTGAAATAAAATAAACACTTGTAACCAGGAGTATGTGGGATTTAGAAAGACCACAAGTTATAGGAGAAATGGTTTAGTAATACAAGAAAAACAGCAGGGCTTTCAAATAGTTGAAACAGCTTGCAAAGGGAGACTGCTGTTAGGAAGTACAGTATGAGGAGGGAGCAAGCTAACATCTGTGATGGGAGTGCTTTACTTAAAAATAGAAATTAAACAAGGGCTAGCAATTAATTTTGTCTGGAGGATAAAACATACTTTTTGTATATCATTATAATTTTGTGCAGTAATTTCTTTAGCATTGGGACAAGCCCCCCTGCATCCCCCCACCTTTCTGTAAACATATTTCTGGGGAATAGATAAAGCAACAAGCAATAATCTGAGGCAGTGGGACAATAAATACATTAAATAAATGCAAGGGTTAGGAGTTGGCCTAATGCTTAAGGTGTTTGCCTTGCAAACACAAGGTGCAGGGTTTGACTCTCACAAGGGACAATTGGCTAGGCTTAAAATGGGTCACAAGGGCAGTTAGCTTAGTACTAATCTATGAACCTATAAGAAACACCTCCCAGAAAAAGGTCGCCAGCCGCACCTTTGCAGAACTGTAATTTTAAGTCTGTGAAATAGTTTGTATACATGCAGCATGCTTTTGATGACTGGAAATTGGACTGGTACCAGGAAATAAGGGTGAAAGGGGTTTTATTGAAATAATTGCAATGCTTTGTATATTCATTTTGCAGATGATGGTCTTCCAGTGTTTATTCAAAGAACTTTAAACTTTATGCTGAGTTGTGGGCGGGGGTTTGGGCGGTCCTTGCTACTGCGCATCTGGTGGGGGTAATAGTCTAATACAAAACCCAGATTTCTTATGCTAAGAGTTTGAGAGGTATGGGTAAGACTTCAAAACCTTAATACCAGAATGTTTCGGTAACATTAATAAACACAAAGATTTAGATTACATTGGCATCCATCAAGTAAACACTAAATGCAAAACATCACCCTCAGCCAGAGACAAATTTCACCAGAATCATGGATACTTTCAAAATATCAGTGCTATTAATTGAAGTAATTCACCACCTTTTCTCCGAAAGTCATCATTTTTGGGTTGAGATTAAGATGGACAGAGCTATGGATCCAAATCAAGATCGACCCCGAAAATCAAAAGCCACTTAAAATGCTGTCTGCTTCATTGGCTTGATGTCCGCAAAAGCAGCGAACCCATATGTTTCGATCCTTTCCTAAGCTATAATGTTCAAAATACTGCTACTTTATTCCTCCCTTCACCCCCCACCCGGAAGAACATCCCACAAGCAAAGAGTGACAGAACACATAAGCACTTACATTAGGTTTACTCTAGTGTGTTAATAACTCTTGCTGCATACCAACATTAAACACTACTAGTCTTCATGATGTTTAACTACTTAAATGATTAAGCTACCAAACTTTTTATACCACGACCACAAGAGGTACTGTTCCAAACATTACAATTTTTTTCAAGTATTAGCTGTAACGATAGTAATGTGGTAATATTAACACAAAACAGCTAAACTTCGTCTTTCTTGCCCTTGCACCAAAAGGGTGCCTCAAACCTCCCCCTACACTAACTTGACCCCCATCCAACACGTACCCATTCGCCGACCCGGTGACTAAAGGTGTATAGTGCAACCTGACTTGCGACGTCTATGATGCTGTTAATGTAAGGGTCGTTCCTCTGCAGAGCTGCAAGACTCATATCTAATTCCTTCCCAGCCGCCATCCCCACCATATTGAACAGGGAAGATGAAAGCAACAGAACCCAGAACGCAAAGATCCAGGCTGTCCAATCGACTCCACCACACAACCCTGATGAGTAGTACTGCAGCCTTTCCTTTACAGCGATGTTCCCGACAGCTGGCTGAACTCACGTTTCTAAACTTTGTTTCAATTTTTTAACTCTGTATTTATAATATATATATATATATGTGTGTGTGTGTGTGTGTGTGTGTGTATGTATAGGTTTGCAATAAAGTATCCAGTTGAAAAAACATATTAAAATGTAAACGCTGCAAGGTTGGCAAGCACTGAACACGTTTTGCACATATGACTCATGTCTCTCAACTGTACTTCATTACGAGGAACGTACCTCATTTGGCATCTTAAAAAGTTCATGTTCATTAAAGTTCTACATTGAAAAGGTCTGCCACACATCCATTGCTAGGATTTTTGAACTGATCCATTGTTAATAGAAATGAATCATATTAATTCATTAAAAGATCTTTTTGACAAGTAAAAACAGCATATTTTAACCACCCGGTGACCTTCTTAGTTGAAGTTGTTAGTCATCCATTTGTATGTGTTCCACATGTTGCCCATTTGTTGCACATGAGGGCCAGTGTTCCTCATTATAAAGATGGAAGGTTGAGAGCTATGCTGTAAATGAAATTATAGTAATGGGAAATGAATCATACACACCTCTCACAGACACTAAGTGCAAGAAATCAGGACAAAGCCCAACAAAATGGGGGGGGGGGGGCAAAAATAGGGACATATTTTAAATATTGGTCTTATAAACTTAGAAAGTTGCTAGAGTAACATGGTCTGTCTTAACATACATTTTCTGAGTGATTTGAAGTCTGAAACTCGTATGTATGCCATTATTTAGTCACTTCAATCCTCAGATCATCCAGGTGAAGCGATTTGCAAAAAAACACTTTTTATGAGAAACGTTCCAAAAATATATAGTTACCACCCTCTTTGCGAGGGACAGTCCTATTTTAGGCGGTCGTGTCCTGCGGGGAAAAACTAAAAAATGGCAAATGTCCTGAGATTGTAAGACAAAATATATTTCTTAAGTTTTCTTTAATTGTTGCATAAAGCATTTAGTTTGCATCTGGAACACATAAATATTATATGACACAGAATAAGCAACTCAATGCTATCAAATAAGCTTTTGTTTTAGCAAAAAAGTAAAGTTCTGTCCTTTGCACTGGCTGATACGATGCTCAGACAAAAATTGTACTCATTACAAAGAGTATGCTTGGCAAACCCTTGCTCTCAACCGTTTCTTATTTATGACTCAAATTTAAGTTTTATCCCTTTTAATCCCAACAAAAATGATGACTTTTGGAGAAAATGTGGTAAATTACACTTAATAAATAATGACGATAATAGAGTTACAGACTTCTACTTAAAAAAAATGTGTATTAATTCACATTATCTTATTCCGTCAATGTTTCTGGTTAGTAGTACTAGTAATTTTAAAATTTATCTTTTTATTTCTGGATTTGTTCTTGATTCTGTTGAGATTTGGCATTCCTTGACTATGCTTCAGCCAGACAAAATCTCAAGCGCCACTAGTTTAGGGCAGGCCTGTTCAATTTCCGCCGTAAAAACTACAGACGGTGACCGCATTATTTATGTCAACAATTCTATAGCTATCTACTATTTTAACGAAACATGTCATACTAGTGTTAGACAATTCCATGCTATATCAGCGCAGTACATCAAATGCAGGGAAACTGTCGCAGAATAAAGCGGGAAAACTTGGCACGTGACAGTAATTGACTGAACGAAACCCTGTAAGGTCAACAAACTGTTGTGTGGCGCAAGGTCACTAATATAACTAACAAGAGGAGAAAAGTTAAAGAAAAAAATACAAGTTCTACTCTGGTTACAACGTCTCTGATAAAAACTGAGACGGGGAAAACTTGAAAGGTAACTAGGTAAGTAGACTGGTGGCTAACGTGCGTATACAGTCATAATAATTGCGCGTTTTTAACCTTTCTTGACGTCGACGGTTAACAAGCACGCAGTTAACACAACACTGAAACAAACTAGTGGAATCGAAGAAGCGATGCAGGTAGTGCTGTGCGAATTCTTGTACCTTACCAGAGTCTTACCAAGTTACATTTCGTACATAGTTCCTTTATAGATAGTCCAGCGTATACCTCCCAACTGCCCCTCATTTTCGGTGACAGCCCTAATTTGGGCGCAATTCTGAGCTCTGTCTGTCTTAATCCTTTCCATAACTGGTGACTTTGGAGAGAAGTTGCTGGGCGGTTGGCATAATGGTTAAGGTGTTTACGTTACAGACACAAGGTTCAGGGTTGATTCTCAGTTGGGGTAATTGGCAAGGCGTAAAATGGCCCATAAGGGCAGTTAGCCTATAACTAATCTATGAATTTCTCGTAATAAATGGTGACAGAATGT
Organism: Protopterus annectens; assembly: GCF_019279795.1. Taxonomy (NCBI): domain Eukaryota; kingdom Metazoa; phylum Chordata; order Ceratodontiformes; family Protopteridae; genus Protopterus; species Protopterus annectens. The sequence goes on from NC_056745.1 coordinate 133,036,570, forward strand.
GAATTAATAAATGTTTTATGCAGACGTTTATTCACATTCTCAGTCTGTCAATGTCTCAAGTTAGTAGTGCTAATATTTTAAGTGTCACTGATTATTTCTGGATTTATCCCTGACTCTTTTCATATCTGTTTGGGAACTGTGGTTACCAGCAGTGGTATTGCACGGTGTGATCTTATAGGTTCATAGGTAGGTACTAGGCTATCGGCCCAAGGGCCTATATAAGCCTAGCCAGCAAGGTACCATAGGTTACACCACCCAAGAAAGTTATTTTCCTGTGCCACTATCCAGCAGAGACACAGAAGTGATCCCCGGGGTGTATTTCCTATTTCCCATCCACTCATCAAGATTTTTCTTGAAGAGTGCTAATGAAGAACTTTGCTTGACATAGATGGGAAGCTTGTTCCAGAGTATAGAAAGTCTCTGGGTCAGGAATCTATCCCTCCAGCATGTCCTGTTTATTGTGGTGACAAGGTTTAGGTCCCTAGAGTGTGTAGCTTAGAGGGATTGGGATTTCTTTAGGTGTAGCATGTGCAACAGCTCTGGGTTTGACATAGCTTTATATGTTAGGCAGAGATCACCTCGGAGTAGGCGATATGCTATGGAGTAAAGCTGGAGTTTTTTGAGGCGGTCAGTGTAGGGCAATTGTTTGAGGCCAGTAATCCTCTTTGTGAGGTACTTCTGTGGCCTTTCCAGCTGCTGCAGATGTCTTGTGAGGTACATTCCAGAAGGGGCGTTGTACTCTATAATGTGTCTAATGAGTGACGAGTAGAGCGGAACAGTGACCTCTTTTTTCCTGGATGAGAACCCTTTTATGATGAGGTGTGCCTGACGACTGTGGCAATGTGACTATCAAAGAAGAGACTACTGTCCACCTGGGTCCCAAGGTCTCATCACGCATTCGGTGTTAAGTAGATTGCTGCCTATGTGGTAGTTCATGGGTACAGAGTTTTTACCAAAGGGGGTGACACTGCACTTTTTGGCATTGAGCTTGAGGCCATGGCTCTGACACCAGGCATCTGTCTCAGTGAGGCCCTTCTGTAGGATGTCCACATCATTTGGGGACTTGACTATGGCTCCTAGTTTGCAGTCATCTGCGAACATCGTCAGCCAGAGGCCTTCTGTGTTAGCCTGTACTTCAGAGAAGTAGATACCAAACAGGAGAGGTCCCAGGACGGAACCCTGGGCAATCCACTTGTTACTACCTTGAGGTCAGATTTGGAGTCTGCAACTTTTACAGTGTGGGTTCTGTCAGTGAGCCAGTTGGCAACCCATCTTGTGACGTAGGGATTTATACCTAGTTTAGTGAGTTTAGCTATAATTCCAGAATGGGGGATGTTGTCGAAAGCCTTGGCGAGGTCAAGATAGGCTGTGTGAACCACCTTACCCTCATCCACGGCTTTGGTGACTGCCTCAAAGAAGTCGATCAGGTTCAGGAGGCGTGATCTGCCTTTCACAAACCCGAACTGGGTGGGATCCAGAGTTTGGAGGTTACCAATGTCTTTGTTTATGAGTTCCATGATGATACTTCCATGGCCTTGCAGACCAGGCTCGTCAGGCTAATAGGTCGATAGTTCCCAGGATCAGTGGTGGCTCCCCCTTTGTGGAATGGGATAACTGTTTTCAGTGGGCACAAAGCCTGATGTGAGGCTATTATTGAACATGGTGCTTAAGTGGGAAGCCGGTTTGTTCTGAAGTTCGTGTAAAACGCAGCCTGAGATGTTGTCCGGTCCCATGGATGCTGTGTTTCTGGCTTTAGAGAGTGCAGCTTTTACCTGCGTAGTTGTGATTACAGGGACTCTGCATTCTTCCTGTATAGATATGGGCCCTTTAGGGGGTGAGAGGGGGGGTAAAGTTAGCACTGAACCGATCTACCAGGATGTTGGCAATATTAGTTGGTTCTGTCATTTTCGTGCCTTTGTGCTGTAACTCAGAGCACATCTGGGTGTTGCCATCTAGATTCTTGACATAGCTATAGAATGCTTTGTGGTTGTCCTTGGATTTAGTGGCGATTTTGTTTTCGTAGCTAGCTTTGGAGGATCTTATAAGGGATCTCAGCTTCTTACTGAGGCTGACCAGGGAATTCCTCCACTCATGGGATTTTCCTCTCTTTTGCAACAGTTTCTTCCTTCTGTTGTACAGTTTGTTTATGGCAGGGGACCACCAGATGGGCTTCCTTTTTTTGGAGGATAGCGTCTTGCTTCTGTTTGGGATAGCACAATCCATGCACTCGTGTAAGTGCTTATAGAGTGCATTTGTGTACTATTCAGCAGTTGTAACTGTATTGTCCATCTGCATGGGTGTCATGAAGTTCACCACTTCTGTCTTAAGAAGCATGAAGTTGGCTTTGGAGAAATTTTTTACTGTGGTTTCCTTAATGGGGGGGTCAGGGCGGGATGTGGATATCAAGGGTGATAAGCATATGGTCAGATCGGACCAACGAGGAGTTGACATCAGGTGTGGAACACCGGTCACTCATGTTGGTAATGACTAGGTCTAGGATATTGTTGCCCCTGATGGGGGTGTGGATAAGTTGGTCTAGGGCATTGGAGTTTATGAATTCCATCTTTCATATGTTGAATATTACAGGAGTCTGAAACTCAAATGACTCCTTTGAGGTTAACAATGTCCAGTTAAGGAGAAGTTAAAAAAACTGCTCAGTCAGTCACACACTTCCCGTTACAAAAAATATAAGAAGAAGGGGGGGGGGAATAAATTTGGTGTATAACATATTAAATGCAACTTGCTAGACAAATTGCAGTAAGCCTTTCTGGAGTAGACCAGCCTTAGATGAACCTACTCTTCAACTTTTCTCTTGCTTGCTGCACCCCTTCAACACACCCTAACTGATCAAGACTACAGTGTAATAACTGTGTAGGATAGAACTGCATTAAGTATGTGTGTGTGTGTGTGTGTGTGTGTGTGTGGGTAAGATATTTATAGATGTTCTGAGGTACATTTTGGAACTTGTTTACCAACCTTTTGATTCACTGATGCTCTGAACAGTTTCAGTCTTAGTTTTAGTCTTAGTTTTGCTATAAGTTGAATCCCAGGCTTAATGATGAAAACCAACAAAATAGGTGTTCGCAATAAACTGTGAAGACGGACAACAGAAGAAAGGACATGTATGAATATATGTAATTTCTGGGAATAGTACCTGCCCCTCTATCCCCCTGCAAAAAAAAAAAGAAAATACATTTGCCTGCTGTGCATCCTCCTCAAGTAGGGTTGCCAACTTTGCATCTTTCCATTTCCTGACAACTAAGCCACACTCCCTGTAAAATGAAAACACATCTATTTGCCTTGGGGTAGCCACACCTTTTGCAAGCCATGGCTAGAAACAACACATTTTAAATGTTATATACAATGGTTGCTTGGGCAGCCTTACATGATAATGAAGGCCTAGTTAAAGAGTTCAGTGGCACTCCCTACTGCACTGTCTGCTATCCCCTGACACACACCCAAACACCCCCATTGTCATTGCGTCCATACTTCGTTATACTAACCAGAGTACTTTGTTTTTCTCACATTTTGTCTTACTCTTAAGCTTTTTTTCCACATTTTTCAACACATCCTAACTAGCTGAGACTGTATTGTAATTATTGTGTAGAAAATAATTGAATCAAGCTGGGGGTCTGCATGGAGTTCTAAATTTTCTGAGGTGCCTTTCAGAGCTTTTTTTTTCAACAACCTTTGATGGCATGAAAAACATTACTAAAGAAAGAAACCTTTTTTTCTTTCAAGAAAGAAATAAGGGGTGCGCAAGGTATAATATTCAAAGATGGCAAAACAGTAGTTACATACCTATAAAATGAGTATACAAATGCTTGTGAGGACACATAAATCATATCTGGGATAACTACCTTTCTCCCTACCCCTCTAAAAACATATTGTGTGTCTCCTTCTGGTGTTAGATTGAAATGAAAGTAAAAGGACAAATGGCCATATCGTATATTTCAGGCTACTGTTGTCATACATCTAAACGTACATCTACAGCCCTAACCCCAAAGGACAGACACCTTCTGTGTAGCTCACTGATGTTATATTAGAACAAAAATTAAACAACAAATGGAGCAAAACGACATATTTCAGTTTGTTGTTGTCAAGGCAAGGATCTGCCAAGTTATACACACATAGGTACCAGTATCACGACACCCATGCAGACGGACAATAGAGGTACGACTGCCGAATCCTACATAAATGCACTTTATAAGCACTTACACGAGTGCATGGATCGTGCTATCCCTAACACAACCAAGATGCTATCCTCCAAAAAAGTAAACCAATCTGGTGGTCCCCTGCCATAAACAAACTCTACAACAGAAGAAAAAAACTGTTGCAAAAAAAGAGTAAAATCCCATGATTGAAGGAACTCCCTGGTCAGCCTCAGTAAGAAGCTGAGATCTCTCATAAAATCCTCTAAAGCTAGTTACAAAAACAAAATCGCCACTGATTCTAAAGACAGCCACAAAACATTCTATAGCTATGTCAAGAATCTCAGTGGCAACACTCAGATCTGCTCTGAGTTACAGCACAATGGCACTAAATATACAGAATCAACTGATATTGCCAACATCCTGGCAGATAGGTTCAGTGCTAACTTTACCCCCATCTCTCCCCCTAAACGGCCATCTCTATACCAGAAGAATGCAAAGTTCCTGTAATCACGGTTGCACAGGTAAAAAACACACTCTCCAAAGCCAAGAACACAGCATCTGTGGGACCTGACAATATCCCAGGCTGCGTTCTACACAAACTACAGAACGAACTGGCACCCCACCTATGCACCATGTTCAAGCATAGCCTCACCTCAGGTTTTGTGCCCACTGAATGGCGCACAGTGACGGTTATCCCACTCCACAAAGGGGGAGCCACCATGGACCCCGGGAACTACCGCCCCATTAGCCTGACGAGCCTGGTCTGCAAGGCCATAGAACATATCATCATGGAACTTATAAACAAAGACATTGGTAATCTCCAAGCTCTGGACCCCACCCAGTTCGGGTTTGTAAAAGGCAGATCATGTCTCCTAAACCTGATGGACTTCTTTGAAGCAGTCACCAAAGCTGTAGACGAGAGTAAGGTGGTTCACACAGCCTATCAAGATCTCACCAAAGCTTTTGACACCATCCCCCACTCTGGAATTATAGATAAACTCACTAAACTAGGTATAAATCCCTACATCACAAGATGGGTTGCCAACTGGCTCACTGACAGAATCCACACTGTGAAAGTAGCAGACTCCAAATCTGACTTCAGACCAGTGACAAGTGGAGTACCACAGGGTTAAGTCCTGGATCCTCTCCTGTTTGGTATCTACTTCTCTGAAGTACAGGCTAACACAGAAGGTCTTTGGCTAACGAAGTTCGCAGATGACTGCAAACTAGGAGCCATAATCAAAACTCCTAACAATGTGGACATCCAACAAAAGGTCCTCACTGAGACAGATGCCTGGTGTCAAAGCCATGGCCTCAAGCTCAATGGCAAAAAGTGCATTATCATCCCCTTTGGTAAAAACTCTGTACCCATGAACTACCACATAGGTGGTAGTCTAATTAACACCAAAAGTGTGATAAGAGATTTTGGGACACAGGTGGACAGTAGTCTCTCCTTTGATAATCACATCGCCACAGTAGTCAAGAAATCCATCTACGTGGCACACCTCATCACAAAAGGTTTCTCATCCAGGAAAAAAGAGGTCATTGTTCCCCTCTACTCATCACTCATTAGACCCATTATAGAGTACAATGTCCCTTTTGGTATGTACCTCACAAGACATCTACAACAACTGGAAAGGCTACAGAAATACCTCACAAAGACGATTACTGGCCTCAAACAGATGCCCTATGCAGACCGTCTCAAAAAACTCCAGCTTTACTCCTTTGCATAACACCTACTCAGAGGCGATCTCTGCCTAACATACAAAGCTATGTCAAAGTTGTTGGACATGCTCCACTTACAGAAATCCCAATCCCTTCGAGCTACACGCTCTAGAGACCTAAACCTTGTTCCCACAGTAAACAGAACATGCTGGAGGGATAGATTCCTGTCCCAGAGACTTCCCATACTCTAGAACAAACTACCTATTTATATCAAACAAAGCTCCTCATTAGCACTCTTCAAAAAGAATCTTGATGATTGGATGGGAAATAGGAAATTCACCCCGGGGATCACCTCTGTGGCTCTGCTCGACAGGGGCACAGGAAAATAATTTTCTTGGGTAGCAAAAGCCAGGATACCTTTTTGGCTAGGCTTATATAGACCATAGGGTCAATAGCCTAGTACCTACCTATGAACCTCAACGTTGGTCAAACAGGATGATACCCTGGAATTTGTCCATGTGCAAATCACCCTAGATAAGGTTTCTTACCATATCTTAGCAAATTTTATGTCATCATCTATGTCACAAGGATCCCACAACTCTTATCTGGAACTACTAGAGGCACTCTCCATCCAACTAAACACTCTGTGCATTGGAGACTTTAATTACCCCATTACAGACTGTCTCCAGCTTGCAGGCACAGTGTTTCCTGGACTTTAATACAAATGCCCTTGATCATTTAATGCACCCTCCATCTGGAGGTTCAGACATGTTGGACCTAATCCTCACCAATATAGGAGAGTGTTGCACCCCCCCCCCCCCATGTCAAGTCCTCACTGGTGAGGTCAGATCACAAAGTTGTCTGCTTCAAAATAAAAATCAACTTGGAAAACCCAACAAAACCTGTTGCAGTTAGGAACTATTCTAAAGCAAACTGCATGCTATCAAGCGACAGCTTGTCAAAATTCAGTGCCCTGTCTAACCCCGAGTTCACAACAGCCTATGCAGAATTGCTCATAGGTTCATAGGCGAGTACTGGGCTAATGGCCCTAGAGTCTTTACAAGCCTAGCCCATAGAATTACCCTGGCATCGTGCCGGCTGACATTAGTTTCAAGTGCCTCTATCTAGCAGAGCCACTGAAGTGATTCCCAGGTGAATTTTCTATTTCCCATCCACTTGTCAAGATTTCTCTTGAAGAGGGCTAGTGAGGTGTTCTGCTTCACATGTAATGGAAGTCTATTCCAGAGTATGGGCAGTCTCTGGGTTAGGAACCTATCCCTCCAGCATGTTCTGTTGATTGAGGTAATAAGGCTGAGGTCTCTGTAGCATGTAGTGCGGAGGGATTGGGATTTCTTTAGATGTAGCATATCTAGCAGGTCTGGGTCAGACATGACTTTGTAAGTGAAGCATAGATCGCCTCTAAGTAGGTGATATGAAACAGAGAATAACGAGTTTTTTTTAGTCTGTCCATATAAGACGTGTTTAAGGCCCAGTATCCTCTTTGTGAGGTACTTTTGTGGTCTCTCCAGTTGTTGCAGGTGTCTGTTGAGTTACATGCCAAATGGGGCATTGTACTCAATGAATGGTCTTATGCGGGAAGAGTAGAGAGAGAGAGACGATGACCTCCTTCTTCCTGGATGCGAACCCCTTAATAGTGAGATGTCCTACATAGAAGGACTTTCTGACCACAGTGGTTATATGGTGTTCAAGGAGAGGTTGCTGTCAACCTGTGTTCCCAGATCTCTTATGACACCTTCAGTGTTTAGTGGATTGCCATTGATGTGGTAATTCATGGGCACCGAGTTTTTTTCCAAATGGAGTGACGACACATTTTTTGGCATCGAGTTTAAGGCCATAGTTTTGGCGCAAATCGTTGGTCTCAGTTAGGCCTTTCTGTAGGATGTTTACATCACTTGGGGAGTTAATAATGGCTCCCAGCTTGCAATCGTCTGCGAACTTGGTCAGCCAGAGACCCTTTGTGTTGGCCTGGACTTCAGAGAAGTAGATGCCAAACAGGAGGGGAATCCAGGACCGACCCGTGTGGGACTCCAGTCGTGACTGGTTGGCAGTCTGAGTTGGAGTCTGCTGCTTTCACACTGTGGGTTCCATCTGTGAGCCAGTTTGCTACCCACCTTGTGATATAGGGGTTGATGCCTAGTTTAGTGAGTGTATCTATGATTCCTGAGTGGGGAATGGTATCGAAGGCTTTGGCCAGATCAAGGTGGGCTGTATGAACTACCTTGCCCTCATCCATGGCTCTGGTGATTGTCTCAAAGAAGTCGACCAGGTTGAGCAGGCATGATCTACCCTTCACAAAGCCAAAATGCGTGGGGTCCAGAGTTTGGAGATTCCCTATGTCCTTATTTATTAGGTCCATGATGATGTGCTCCATAGCCTTAAATATCAGACTCGTCAGGCTAATGGGGCAGTAGTTCCCAGGGTCTGTAGTCGCTCCCCCTTTATGGAGAGGGATGACTGTAGCAGTGCACCATTTGGCAGGGACGAAGTCTGAGGTGAGGCTGTGATTGAACAGGGCACCTAGGTGAGGTGCTAGTTCATTTTGTAGTTCATGTAGAACACAGCCTGGGATGTTTTCTGGTCCCATGGAACTTGTATTCTTTGCCTCGGACAGTGCAGTTTTAACCTACGCAGCAGTAATATTGGGTGCTAGGAATTCTATTGGTATTGTGATAGGTCCCTTAGGGGGGGTCAAGTTGGCACTGAATCTGTCGGCCAGTATATTGGCAATATTTGTTGCCTCTGTAAGAAGTCCAGTTGTGCAATAGCTCACAGCAAACCTGAGTATTGCCATGGAGATTTTTGACATAACCATAGAAAACCTTGTGATTATCTTTAGTATCTGCTGCAATCTTGTTTTTATAGCTAGCTTTAGAGAATTTAATGAGGGATCTCAACGTTTTGTTGAGGCTAATAAGGGAGTTTTTTCAATCTTAGGACTTCACCTTTTTCCTGCAACAGCTTCTTTCTTCTGTTGTTCAGTTTGTTTATGACAGGGGACCACCAGATTGGCTTCTTTTTTTTTTTTGGAGGAGGAGCGTCTTGGTTCTGTTGGGTATGGCCAGATCCATGCATTTGTGTACGTGTTCGTACAGTGCACTGGTGTAGGATTTGGCAGTCATGCACCCATTCTCCATCTGCATGGGTGTCATGAAGTTTGCCACCTCTGTTTTTAGGAGTCCAAAGTTAACAGAAACATTCTACAAACATTCAAATAGCTGCATAGAGACTGTTGTATCTATCAAAGTAAGCTCAAAATAAAAAACCCAGAAACAAACCACACTGGTGGACTCCTTCAAAGGGTATATAACAGAAGGAAAAAGCCTTGGCCAAAATCAGAATGAGAAATCTTCATAATGACAAACAGCACATTAATTAAACTAAACAGGAAACTAAGAGGACTAATTAAATGAAAACAAGGCAGATTATGAAATGAAGATAGCCTCTCAGGTTAAAGACAACCACAAGGTGCAGAACTGGTAGTAAATGGTACCAGCTTCAGTATGCAAAGTGACACAGCGTATTTGCTGGCAAATTCAGCTCAAACTTCAGCCCTGACTCTCCCGCCACCTCCCACAAAATCTCTACCAGCATAGATCCTCCAACTATCAACAGGGAGCAGTACTCAGTGATGCTCACTAAGACTAAAAACACAGTATCAGTGGGGCCTGAGAATATCCCAGGTTGCCTCTTAAATAGTCTGAAACCTGACCTATCAGGAGCACTTGAGTCACTTTTCAACTACATCCTCAAAACAGGCTCTGTACCAAGCAAATGGAGGACAGCAATAGTTATTCACCTTCACAAAGGTGGACCATAATTTCACCCCAGAAACTACAGACTCATTAGTCTGACTAGCCTAATATGCAGAGTTATGGAATTAATTATTATAGAAATAATCAAAAAAGACATTGGCAACCTACAGACACTGGACTCATCCAGTTTTCTTTTATCAAGGGAGGGTTTTGCCTACTTAACCTCAGACGTCTTTGAGAAGGTAACCAATGCAATGGATGAAGTGAAAAATGGTGCATACCGCCTACTTAGGCATTTGATACAGTACCTCACTCAGGCATTATGGACACCTTAACCAAACTAGGAATAAATCCATACATAAAGTGCTATATTGCCAGCTGGCTCAAAAATAGGACCCAAGAAGACAGGATAGGTGAGATCACCTCCACCAAGAGACAGATCACTAGTGGAGTACCAGAGGACTCCGTGATGTGCCCTCTCCTGTTTGGCATCTACTTCTCTGAGACCAAGGCTAATGTCAAGGGCCTCTAGGTCACCAAATTTGCAAACAACTGCAAATTGAGAGCTATCATAAATTCCCCCCATGACACCAACATCCTGCAAGAGGGTCTAATGCAGACAAATGACTGGTGCCAAAGCCATATATTAAACTCAGTGTAAAGAAGTGCATTATAGTGCCTTTTGGGAAAACATCCATCCAGACAAATTACTGCACGGAGAAGACACCCTGTAAGAGATGACCCAGTAGTTACAGACCAGGGAACATATGCAGATAGTAATCTGGCCTTTGACCAACATGTAGCCAAGGTAGTAAGAAAATCATTCTATATCACCCAATTTCTAAGTAAGGGTATGGCATCTAGATCCCGGGAAGTTATAGTACCACTCAACTTGGCCCTTATCTGACTAGGTATATGCAGCAGTTGGAATGCCCACATATGTTCCTCACCAAGAGAATCTAGGGTATTAACACATTGCACTATACAGACTGCCATAGAGCTCTGTCTCTGTACTCGATTTCCTACAGGTTGCTGAGAGGCGATCTGTGCTTAGCATATATAAAGCATCCTTAGATCCAGCCTTGATTGAGCTTTTGCACATCCTCAAAATGAACAGTGCCGGAAATACTAGATCCAGGGATTTAAATTTTGCTTGTGACATAAACAGAACATGCTAGCTAGACAGATATGTGTCTCAAAAGATCCTCATGCTCTGGAATAGGCACCCCATCCATATGAGGCAGAATCCATACCCTATCCCTATTTATATGTAATCTTGGCTATTGGATGGGAAAGTATAAATTCATCCCTGGGCTGGCCCCCATCTGTTTTATAAACAGAGGACAACAGTAAACATTCCCTAACTAACATAACCCCCCACATAACTTTTTGTAACCCCCTAACTAACATGCCCCTCCAATTTAGATGCACATGTTACATGGGGATGTAATTCGGCTGGATTGTGCAGCTAGGCTTATAAAAGTCTTGGTGGTTCATAGGTTAGTACTAGGCTATTGGCCCTAGGGCCTATACAAGCCTAGCCATAACAATTCCCTGGCTATTTCTTCCCACAATATTTACTTCCCTGCACCCCTGTCTAGCAAGGCAACTGACGTGATTCTGGGAGTGAATTTCCTATCTCCCATCCAGTCGTCAAGGTTCCTTTTGAAGAGGGCCAAATAGGCACTCTGCTTGACATTTATGGGCAGTCTATTCCAGAGCCTGGGGAGTCTCTGGATCAGGAACCTACCCCTCCAGCATGTTTTGTTCATTGTAATGACAAGGTTTAGATCCCTGGAGCATGTGGCTCTGAAGGATTGGGATTTATTTAAGTGCAGCATGTCCAACAGCTCTGGGTTTGACATGGCCTTGTATGTTAAGCAGAGATTACCTCTGAGTAGACGATATGTGACAGAGTATAGCTGGAGTTTTTTTAGACTGTCAGCATAGGGCATCTGCTTTAGGCCTGTGATTCTTTTAGTGAGGTATTTCTGCTGCCTTTCCAGTTGTTGCAGATGTCTTGAGAGGTACATACCAAACGGGGCGTTGTATTCTATAATGGGTCTAATGAGGGCTGAGTGCAGTGGGACAATGACCTCCTTTTTTCTGGATGTAAAGCCCTTAGTGATGAGGCGTGCCACATGAAAGGATTTTCTTACTGTTGTGGCGATGTGGTTATCAAAGGTGAGACCACTGTCCACCTGTGTCCCTAAGTCTCTTAGCACACTTTCGGTGTTTAGTGTACTGCCACCTATGTGGTAATTCATGGGTATATGTTTTTTCCCAGAGGGTATAACTATACATTTCTTGGCATTGAACTTGAGCCCATGGCTCTGACACCAAGCATCTGTTTCTGTAAGGTCTTTTGGAGAATATCCACATCATTTGGGGATTCAGTAATGGCTCCCAGTTTGCAGTTATCTGCGAACTTTATTAGCCGGAGTCCCTTGGTGTTGGTCTGTACTTCAGAGAAGTAGATGACAAATAAGAGCGGTCCCAGGACTGAACCCTGAGGTACTCCACTTGTCACTTGTCTGGAGCTGGATTTGGAGTCAGCTACTTTTCATAGGTTCATACTAGGCTATCTGCCCTAGGGCATTTATAAGCCTAGACAGAGTGTGTTTGGCTTTCGTCACCCATTTTAAATTAATTTTGCTATGCCCTTTTTCGAGGTTAGTATACTGTGCCTCTGTCTAACAGTGACACAGAAGTGATACCTGGGGTAAACCTACGATCTCCCATCCACTCATCAAGATTCCTCTTGAAGAGAGTCAATGAGGGACTCTGCCTAACCTGGACTGGGATTTTATTCCAGAGTGAAGGGAGCCTCTGGGTTATGAATCTGTCCCTCCAGCATGTCCTATTTATTTCAGTGCTGAGGTTCAAGTCTCTCAAGCGCGTAGCTCGATGGGATTTGGATTTTCTGAGGTGCAGCATGTCCATTAATTCCGGGCTGGACATGGCTTTATATGTCAGGCACAGATCGCCTCTGAGCAGGCGGTATGCCACTGAGTAGAGCTGGAGTTTCTTTAACCAGGCAGCATATGGCATCTGTTTGAGCCCTTTCATCCTCTTGATGAGGTACTTTTGGGGTCTTTCCAGTTGCTGCAGGTGTCTGGTAAGGTACATCCCAAAAGGGGCATTGTACTCAATTATGGGCCTGATGAGGGATGAGTATAGAGGCACGATGACCTCCCCTGATCTAGATGTGAATCCCTTCACAATTAGGTGGGCTATATAAAATGTTTTTCTAACCACTTTGGCCACGTGGTTGTCAAATGAGAGATTGCTATCAACTTGGGTCCCCAGGTCCCTAATTACTTCTTCTGTACTTAATGGATTACAACCTATGTGGTAATATGTGGACACTTTGTTTTTGCCAAAGGGGATGACTATACACTTTTTGGCGTTTAGCTCGAGGCCATGGCTCTGGCACCAGTTGTCTGTCTCTATGAGGCCCTTTTGGAGGATGCCTGTGTCAGCTGGAGAGTTGATTATGGCGCCCAGTTTGCAGTCATCTGCGAACTTGGTCAGCCACAGTCCTTCCGTGTTAGCCTGTACCTCCGAGAAATATATACCGAACAAGAGAGGTCCCAGGACTGAGCCTTGCGGGATGCCACTTGTAACTGGTATGGAGTCTGACATGGCTCCAGCAATTCTAACCATGTGGGTTCTGTCCTTGAGCCAGTTTGCAACCCATCCAGTGACATAGGGGTTTATATTTAAGCTGGTGAGCTTATCTATAATGCCCGAGTGGGGTATTGTATCAAAGGTTTTTGCGAGGTCCAGGTAGGCTGTGTGGGCCACCTTCCCCTCGTCAATGGCCTTGGTGACTGTTTCAAAGAAATCAACCAGGTTTAAGAGGCAGGATCTGCCCTTAACAAAGTCGAACTGGGTAGGATCCAGTGTCTGTAGGTCCCCAATATCTTTATTTATGAAGTCCATGATGATCCTTTCCATAGCTTTGCAGACCAAGCTAGTCAGGCTTATGGGGCGATAGTTTCCAGGATCCGTTGAGGTACCACCTTTGTGGAGAGGGACCACTGTTGCTGTATGCCACTCTTTGGGTACATATCCTGTAGTAAGGCTGAGATTGAGCAGTAGTTTTATGTTTGGGTTTAGCTCTTCTTGGAGTTCATGCAGGACGCAGCCCGGGACACCGTCTGGTCCCATTGATGCTGTGTTTTTTGCTTTGGAGAGGGCAGCTCTTACCTGAGCATCTGAGATGTCAGGGGGCAGCACTCTGCTGGGATAGATATTTGCCCTTTTGGTGGGGAGGGGGGAGAAGTTTGCCCTGAACCTGTCAGCTAGGATGTTGGCAATGTCTGTGGGTTCGGTGTATTTTTTGTCATTTTGGACTAATTCTGAGCATATCTGGGAATTCCCACCCAGGTTCCTAACATAACTAAAGAAAGCCTTGTGATTATCCTTAGTGTCCTGTGCAATTTTTCTCTCGAAGCTGGCCTTAGACGATTTTATGAGTGCCCATAGTTTTTTGCTAATACTGATCAGAGATGCCTTCCCTTTTTGGGATTTTGCTCTATCATGTAGTAGCTTCCTCCTTCTATTGTATAGTTTGTTTATGGCTGGGGTCCACCAGACTGCCTTTGGAGGATTGGGTCTTGGTTTTATCTGGGATTGCATGATCCATGCATTCCTGAAGGTGTTCATAGAATGCGTTTATAAAGGATTCTGCAGTCTGGGCCGTATTTTCCACAGGCCCGGGGGCTTTGAAGGATTCCACCTCGGTTTTGAGGAGTGTGAAATTTGCTTTAGAGAAGTTTTTCACTGTGGTTTTCAGGGCAGGGGGTGGAGTCGGGATGTGAATATCCAGTGAGATTAGTTTATGGTCTGATCTTACCAGTGACGGATACACTTCTGGTCTGGAGCATAGAGTCCCCATGTTGGCGATGATCAGGTCCAGTATGTTTTCCCCTCTTGTGGGAGTGGTAACAAGTTGTTCCATAGCATTTGAGTTTATAAATTCTAGGAACCTTTGGGCTAGGGTAGCTAGAGTAATGCTCCCAGTCTATGTTTGGGTAGTTGAAGTCGCCCAATACAATGATGTTTGGCGAGACCTTCATATTTTCCAGTGTTCTCAGGAAGGCCAAGTGGGGTTTCTGGGTTTGGGAGGGTGGTCTGTAGCGGGCTATAAACCGGAAGGCAGTTTTACCCACTGTTAGTTGCACATGGATAGTCTCTGATGCTTCATGCTGTGCCACCAACCTGGAGGTGTGGGTATCTTTGACGAATATTGATACTCCCCCTCCTTTTGTGGTTCGGTCCAAGTTTTGGGGCCGAAAAGCATGGTATGAGGTATAACCTGGTAGTGCTGGGGTGCTCTCAGGAGCCTTGAACCAGGTTTCTGTTACTGCACAGATATCGATGTTCTCCATGCTAAGGAGAGTTTCGATTGCGTGCATCTTGAGGTTTAGACTTCTGGCGTTGAGTAGCATTACTCTTAGTTTTGTATCCCTTGTGATACCTATGGAGGTGGGTTTGTCTTTTGAGCCTTGCCTAAAAAAGGCACTATGGGGTAGCAAGAGCCTTTGCCAATATCCGAAAGCCCAGGGTTGACAGGTGTAAGCCATCCCTAGCGAAGCATCGTGGCTTGTCGAGCATGTCATCCCAGGCTGACAGGCATTGGATCCCCATTTGAATGACACCAATACTTAAGCCAGTTGTTGAAATTGATCATCTTGTCTTCATATTGTGGCATAATTCTTGGTGAGAGTAAGATGCTACTCAAGGTCAGGGTCATACCGGCCTGGGCTACATGCTCAGAGAGCTCCTCTATGTCTCTTTTCATGTAGTCCAGGGAGGTATGTCTCAGGTCATTTACACCAGCATGGACAATGACTAAGTCATATTTGTACTTGCCTTGGAGTGACCTGAGTGCTTGTGTTATGTGGAGGATCCTAGCGCCCGACAGACAGCTCACCGTGACCTTCTCCTTGTTCAGCCTGGTGAGCGGGACGTCAGTGTGCCTGACGATAGAGTCACCTATTACAAGTATATCAGGTGTGTTGTTTAGCCTTAAGGGCTGTGACTGTTCGGCACACTGGCTTTGTGAGCTATGTGTTGCACGTGTTTTGTTTTGGAGTAGCGGTTGCTTGGGTGTCTGCTTTGGTGGTCTCTGCTGCTTAGGCAGATTTTTATTTAGAGGCTCCGAGTATGTTTTTGTGTGTTTATGTGTTTGGTTTGCTGTCATGGTAGGTCTGTGTGAGACTGGAATTGTAGTGAGTGTGGTTTCCTTCTCCTCCGGACTGGTTTCACCAGTACTGAGTTGAGAGAGCTTAGCCTCCAGTATGGCTATATGGTTGCATCTCTCACATGTGTTGGAATTTGTTGGGAGGAGGAGAGGGTTGTCTGTGTACATGAGGCAGTTGTAACATTGCCTCAAGATTCCCAGATTCACCAGCTGGACCAGAGAGGAGATTGACAACTGACCTTTGGACATGCTAGAATAGTATTGGGAATTCCTTTATAATTGAATAAAAAGGGCCAATGGGGAACAAGGTACTCAAGGGGAGTTTGTGAGGGTGTAGTGCTTTTAATTTTTTAGTGCTGACTTATATAATTGCTTTAGTGAGCAAGTGCCAGGTAACTTAAATGCAATGTGTTACAGGTAACTTAAATGCAAAAACGACAAACAGTAACTTTCTTTCAAGTGAACCAAGGAAATAAGTACAGTAAGCAATGCAGATATCACTAGGGATCCACAGAAGCGCTGAAAAGCCGCGTTTTAGGTGGAATTAGCGTTTCAGGGAAATAACATACAAATGAACAACAAGCATACAAACAAAGCTAGATTCAGCAGGTCTGGATCTAGTCTATGCTACAGCAAACAAGGTGTACCAATTTCAGTAAGAAACAGTTCAAATATGCAGGCACTATAAGCCTTTAACCAGAAATTCCCAGCTCAGAAGGGCAGAGTCCAGCCTCTCCTCCCACAAGAGTGCAGACCACGAACCTTCTTAATGTAAAATAACTGGCCTGAAGCCCAAGTGCTTAAACCAGAGCTAATACACTTTTAGAATAACAGACACTGAGCCCTCAATCAGCAGTTCCCAACTTAGAAGGATGTAAGCTACCTGTCCTGCCACCACAGTGCAGGCCACAAACCTTCCTAATGTAAAACAACTGGTCTAAAGCCCAAGTGCTTAATCCAAAAGACTTAGAATGATAACTGCACTTTAATCAAGTTACTACCAAGCAGTAATAAATACAATTGAATACTTTAAAGAATGCCTGGATTAGTGCTCAAGTTATACAAACAAAGCTAGATTCAGCAGGCCTGGAGTTGTGGATTCTATCAGTAAGCCAGTTGGCAACCCATCAAGTGACGTAGGGATGAATGCCCAGCTTAGTAAGTTTATCTGTGATTCCAGAGTGGGGGATGGTGCCGAAGGCCTTGGCGAGGTCCAGATAGGCTGTGTGGACTACCTTACCCTCGCCCACAGCTCTGGAGACTGATTCGAAGAAGTCAATCAGGTTCAGGAGGCAAGATCGGCCCTTCACGAACCCAAACTGGGTGGGGTCCAGTGTTTGAAGGTTCCCAATGTCTTTGTTTATAAGTTCCATGTTCAACAGCTTAGTATATACCTATGATCCTATATGTAGCATGCCTCCTTTCCCCTACTCCCAGAAGGTAGAAACCTGTATATACAACTGATTTCAAGTGGGAAGAAACTGAAAAAAATATAACACTCATATTAAAGCATTCCAGTTTGTTGGCCCTAAACAATACACTGGCCCTCACTGGCCCTAGACAAGCTATAGTTATTTTCTGTGAAATAATGACAACATTCTCCCCAAACCCCATATAAACTATAGCAACTTTCTGTGTCCACCTCTGAGTGAGTTAGTTTGAGACTAGGTGGGGCTGATTGCAAAGGCTGTTACCATACCTCTTGGCTGTCTGGCATTTCACAGAATGCCCAGATTTCTGCTTCATATTTTTGGTCTAGTCCTCATTAAATTTCTGTTTTTCTGGTAAATGCTCAAAGATTGAAGTCAGTAAACAATGACAACCATTTTAGTTTTAAGCTTCATATTCTTCAGAAAATGAATGCTAATGCCAAAGGAGTTATTCTAGCAACTTTCTAATTTTATAAAATTAAGATTTAAAATTTGACCATAATTTTGGCCCCTTGACCCCCCCTTCCCCCATAATTTTTTTCCTTTTCTTGAGCAAAGAAGTTAAGAAGTATAGGCCCTCTACTAAGCCACTTATACAGGTAAGAGTGTTGGTCTCCAGAAGCTCTGCGCAACTAAATGTTCCTTGATACATTTCATGCCTTACTGTTTTAATTTATGTATGTGCTCACCAATATTATTTTTACACAGATGCACACACACATATCTACTAGCACAGCCTCCAAAATGCTAGATGTATCACAAAATATACACACAGACATGCTCACATGCACATACACTAATATATACCATACTGTCAACTGTCCTTGATTTTGCCGTATATTTTTATTCTTTTCCTTGTAAAAGGTGTAGTTTTCAGCAAACTGTTGAAAACTTGCAGTTAGGAAATGATGACAGACATTTGAAATTTAGAATTTATATTCTTCAGAAAATGAATGTTAATGCAAATATTTTATGCTAGCAGTTTTATAAAGATAAAATTTGTCCTCATTTTTGAGTTTTTGTTCCCTCATTATTTTTTGTCTTTATCTCTTATTCTTAAGATGTTGAGAACTATTACACACTTACACACACACACACACACACACACACACACACACACACACACACACACACACACACACACACACACACACAAACACACACATCCCAGTTTAAAACTTGTGTAGTTAGTAATAAATGTATAAATAAATAATTACTCAGAGCTTTCCTGTCTTACCATTAAACATAATAGTAAAGAGGGTCTGAATGAACACCACTTACCCATTGAAAAAACTTACAAGACCTTGAAGAGTGCTTCAAAAATGGGTCATTCACTTGCATTACTGGAAAACCAGATGAGGATATCCATTTGTAGAGAATCTGAAAAAACAAACTGGACAAGTAGCAACCTTAGACTGGGATGGAAATTAAGGCACAAATGGCCAAAGTTATACATTTCCTGTTGTGCTGTAATACGCAGCATGCCTCTTCACCCCAACCCGAAAAGATGTTCATTGGATGTGTACCCCTCAGATGTCTGCCTGAGACAAAACTGAAAAAAAACAAATAGAACATAACATATTTTAGCCTGCTGCTGTCAAATGTTTATGAACAGCATGCTTTCTTACCCTCCCCAAAGTTACCCACCTGTTTATGCATCTTATGTTTCACCTTTGCTTCATACAAACAATTGACATGAATTGAAGCATTCCAAGTTGGTCCATGCAAATCACAAAGCCAGAATAATGAAGCAAGCAACAGAAACAACTAGAAATTTTCTTTCTCTGAGAGCCCTAACCATATAACTGATTTGTCCATGCATATCACAGGTGGGCAGCTTATATACATACCTAAAAACAGATTGTTTTCTATTTAGATGCCACCCACCATACTGCTCTACTCTCCCTGATTTTGCCTTATATTTTTGCCATGTTCCTTTTAAAATGTATGATTTTTGGTAAATCACTGAGGATTTCAGTCAGTCAGTAAAGCCAGACATTAAAGTTTCATATTTCTTATTGTTCAGAAAGGGTATGTTGATATGCAAAACCTGTCGTTCAATTAACTTTATAAGTAAAATTATTGTAATATTTAAAATTTGTCCCTGACTTTGGGCCTTTGTTTCCCCCATCCCATATCTGATTATTTATGGCTTTGCCTTGATCCTTCTGCAAAGAAGTTGAATGCAATGCTGACCAAACTATATGGTTGATCACTGCCAGCATCTTATTAAAAAAAAAAGATACTTACCCCACACTACTGCCGATGGAGCCCTTAGCTTCTCTCTTCACTCCAAGCACAATTCACTTATAAACTTTGTGGGCTTTCTACTCTGTCCTAGCCATGTAGCTGAAACTCCACAACGTTCATGTGTAAAGTGACTTAAATGGTCACATCAACTGTAACACCTCCTCTTTGGTGCCCACTGCACCTCAGGCATGTTTTCTTTAAACAGGGGCATATTGGAATGTTCACATCATTTATTTACTTTGTTGAGCAAAGAAATGCTATGATTCATTGCTCTAAAATAAATAAATATGGAAAAGTGCTCCTGGAAGACCTACATCCTAGGCAGATGACAGTTGGCTTATATGTGTGGCAAGCTCTGACAAGTATGGCAGAAAACAAAATAGGCACAATAGTTTTAAGTACTACAAAGTACAGCCCTCTCATGTAATCCCTATCCCTCAATAGAATGCAGCAGACACAATAGTTGTTCTTATAGTTCTGAAGTATCCCTCCCCCAGGTGATACATAAACACTACATAACTGTACAACTGGCAGCAAAACAAAACCCTGAGGACATCAATTCCATTGAAAACATTCCTTTATTCTGTTCAGTACCACAGTAACAAGCTTTCAGTTGTACAGTGAATGTAGGACAGTAGAATATTTTTTAAAGGATGCTACCATGTGATGTGTTCTGACAAATGCCCAAATAAAGCAGGATTTAAATTTATATATGTATACAAACCTTCTAAGATGCAACAGTTTAAAAACTGGATGTGAAATCTTAGTATGAATGACCTGAAAGTGTAAAGCTACATAACTGTTTATTTTTGCTGTGAGGTGAGCAGTTACATGATACAAAATGCATTCTCTCTTGCTTTTCAATACAATAATAACACACTTTCAGTCCAGTCTACCAGAGTTCATGGCATTTCAAGCAAATGTTAAATATACCATGGCACATAAATATAAAGAACAGAGGCATTTTCTCAGTACCCTGAGAAAGTCCCCCATCAGTGTAAATACCACTCTGCATCTCTCCTAAAAATAGTCACTGGTCCATTAGGATATTTCCAGTCAAATGTAATAGTTAAGATGTTCTGCACTGCTGCATTTTGAGTTTACACACATACCTGTTACTTTAACAAGTAAAATGTAAAGATAATGATGTGGTTTTACTAAACATTCGAGAATGAAATTACCTCAGATATTCATTTGTTTAAGCATGTTCAGTATTCTGGCATTATAGACAATTATAGTTTATTAATAATTTATGACTGGGTGTGGGAAATGTACGTTTTACCCACAGTTGGGAAGATTTGATCACAAAGGAAGAGCCGGAGGGATCAAACAAAGCTACCCTTGCATAAATCCTGCATCACACACACACTGGAGCAGATTATTGTTGTTATACAATAATGTTTAAGAAATAATTGATTATCTTTTTAATATATATATATATATATATATATATATATATATATATATATATATATATACTTTCATTTGTTGGCCAGGAAAGTCCAACTGGGCAAAGCCTGTTTCAACAGCAGCCATGGGAGGAAAGCTCCACTAAGTAAATTACATAGGCAGTGCATATAAAATACAGGATTAAAAATTGGTAAAGGTACTTAAGTGTTACACAGAAGTAAAATATTGATATGTACATAGTTAAAATTATAGCTTAACTCAAGGTAACACAGAGTGGGCGATTACGCATTGTTCTATACAGTAGATACAATGTCTGTAGATGAGTGTTTGTATTCGAGTACAAAGATGACAACAGATATAGATGAGGTGTAACAAGTTGATACTTTTATAACTGATTGTAGAGAGCAGGTGTAAGAAGTCATTATTTTAAAATGTATATCAGAGAGTAGATGAGGTAGAAAATGAAATGTTATGGGAGAATAGTTATGGATAAATGAAAGAGAGGTAGTTAAAGATGTTAGTATGTACTTTGAAAAGTTTTAAGATTAAGAAAAAGATGTTAGAGACATGGATTGAGAGAGTGAAAGAGAAAGAGGAGGTACAGAGAAATGTTGGGAATATTTTACATAATAGGTATTATAGTGCTTGCTGCTATGATGTTAGCTTGGGTTTGAGCAAGAGCAAAGTCAGGAGTTGTTTAGATACTAGGTGGAGTTCATAAACATTCACCTCTTTGCACTAAGTGAATTTGCCAAACAAGAGGCCGCATGCAGGATGTGTGCGATACAGAAAACCAAGCTACACGATGCTGCCAGCCAAAACAACATGACTGGTTATATTATGTCCTAATGACCATGCGACATCCCTGCCCTGAGCTAGTGAACAAGGAGTCCCAATCCTCACCATGGATACAGGTGGGGGACGTTCACTTGGAACAAAGATAGATGCACACAGTATTCCCTGATGCAGCTCTCTGCACCAAGCACAATTTCCATTAAGAGCACACAGGGAGCACACTCAGTCCCTGGGCTGGGTTTTCCACTCTCTCTCTCTCTCTTTCCAGGCTCCCGATAAGACTCCCCACTGACACAGCTGTAGAGTGAATCCTCAGCTCAGTGTTCCAAGCCAAGTCCTCCACCATCCTCTCTGTGAAACCAGTGCTCTTTGTCCCTGCTCCAAATAGCTGACACACACACACTCTTTGAGATTTGATTTTCAGACACACACACACACACACACACACACACACACACACACACACACAGATTTACCATCTATACCCCCTCTGGTCAGACTATAAGGTAGATACCACCTCCAGAACACTCCAAAGCCAGCTACTTTAAGGCTCTCATAAGGGTAGTACCCAATTATACTGAGTAAAATTAATACTAATACAAATGATAGTGTTTGACCAATGCAACAAGGCTTTCAGGAGTGGCCACAGTGTCACCAAAAATATAAGTACTCTCAAAGGATAAAATATTCTCTAAAAGACCATCTACAATGAAAAGTTTAAATCTATTTAATAATAAATAATAAAAGAACATGAAAATACTAAATACCCATGTACAATAAACATGAGAGTTTCAGTCACAAGAAATATTAAAAATAACACAGATGGAAAGGTTCACACAGATGCAGAAAAACAATACTTAACTAATCTCACCATATTTTCCTGACTATAGAACTACTATTCCCTAGTTCACTTACTAGAGCAAGGCAAGATGAAGTAGATGAGTAGTCCTTCCTTGTTAGGTTTCAAAAACAGACTGCCCTGAGACGTCTGTCTCATCTACTATTAAAGCAACATTTCAGTGCTAGATTACAGAATGACATCACTTATATCTGGTCATCTGACTCTGGTTCCCACACTAGCCCATTTACTAGAACCTGAACTAGAATCTAGCACGTGTGCCACCATACACACACATAGAGCCTTGCTGAGATGTGTTATAGCAGCTATAAAACCAGTTCAAAAACGTCCACCCTTCCAGGATAGCAATTAGTTCACCCCTAAGGACAATATAGTAGGATTCCTAGTCCTGGTTTTCACATTCATTTTGTCTCTGGCTGCAATCAGAACAGGAAGATACAATCTTTAGGGCCTAAACCAGGTAATTTAATTTCAGACTGTTTTTCAAAGTTAGCTGGACTGAGATTAAAATCTTCTCTTCCAGTATCCTCTGTTACAATATATTCATTTCATTTCAACAGTTACAGTACAGTCTGGCATAGGTTCATAGGTAGGTACTAAGCTATTGGCCCTAGGGCTTATATAAGCCTAGCCAAACGGTACCCTGGCTTTTGCCACCAAGAAAATTATTTTCCTGTGCCCCTGTCAAACAGAGCCACAGACGTGATCCCCGGGGTGAATTTCCTATCTCCCATCCAATCATCAAGATTTTTCTTGAAGAATGCCAATGAGGAGCTTTGTTTGATATAGATAGGTAGTTTGTTCCAGAGTATGGGAAGTCTCTGAGACAGGAATCTATCCCTCCAGCATGTTCTGTTTATTGTGGTGACAAGGTTTAGGTCCCTAGAGCGTGTAGCTCAGAGGGGTTGGGATTTCTTTACGTGGAGCATGTCCAACAGCTCTGGGTTTGACATAGCTTTGTATGTTAGGCAGAGATCGCCTCTGAGTAGGCGATATGCGACAGAGTAAAGCTGGAGTTTTTTTACATGGTCTGCATAGGGCATCTGTTTGAGGCCGGTAATCCTCTTTGTGAGGTATTTCTGTGGCCTTTCCGGTTGTAGATGTCTTGTGAGGTACATACCAAAAGGGGCGTTGTACTTTATAATGGGTTTAATGAGTGATGAGTAGAGGGGAACAATGACCTCTTCTTTCCTGGATGAGAAACCTTTTGTGATGAGGTGTGCCATGTAGAAGGATTTCCTGACTACTGTGGCAATGTGATTATCAAAGGAAAGACTACTGTCCACCTGTGTCCCAAGGTCTCTTATCACACTTTTGGTGTTAAATAGACTACCGCCTATGTGGTAGTTCATGGGTACAGAGTTTTTACCAAAAGGGATGACGATGCACTTTTTGGCATTGAGCTTGAGGCCATGGCTTTGACACCAGGCATCTGTCTCAGTGAGGCCCTTTTGTAGGATTTCCACATTGTTAGGAGATTTGATTATGGCTCCTATTTTGCAGTCATCTGCAAACTTTGTTAGCCAAAGACCTTCTGTGTTAGCCTGTACTTCAGAGAAGTAGATACCAAACAGGTACTGAACCCTGTGGTACTCCACTTGTCACTGGTCTGAAGATGGATTTAGAGTCTGCTACTTTCACAGTGTGGGTTCGGTCACTGAGCCAGTTGCTAACCCATTTTGTGGGATTTATACCTAGTTTAGTGAGTTTGTCTATAATTCCAGTGTGGGGGGTGGTGTCAAAAGTCTTGGCGAGATCTAGATAGGCTGTGTGTACCACCTTACCCTCATCTACAGCTTTGGTGACCGCTTCAAAGAAGTCTATCAGGTTTAGGAGACATGATCTGCCTTTTACAAACCCGAACTGTGTAGGGTCCAGAGTTTGGAGATTACCAGTGTCATTGTTTATAAGTTCCATGATGATATGCTCCATAGCCTTGCAGACCAGGCTCGTCAGGCTAATGGGGCAGTAGTTCCCGGGGTCCGTGGTGGCTCCCACTTTGTGGGATAACCGTTGCTGTGCGCCATTCAGTGGGCACAAAGCCTGAGGTGAGGCTATGATTGAACATGGTACTTAGGTGGGGTGCCAGTTCGTTCTGTAGTTCATGTAGAATGCAGCCTGGGATGTTGTCAGGTCCCATGGATGCTGTGTTCTTGGCTTTGGAGAGTGTGTTTTTTACCTTTGCAGCCACAATTACAGGTACTTTGCATTCTTCCGGTATAGAGATGGGCCCTTTAGGGGATGAGAGAGGGGTAAAATTAGCACTGAACCTATCTGCCAGGGTGTTGGCAATATCAGTTGGTTCTGTATATTTAGTGCCATTGTGCTGTAATTCAGAGGAGATCTGAGTGTTGCCATTGAGATTCTTGACATAGCTATAAAATGCTTTGTGGTTGTCTTTAGAATCAGTGGCGATTTTGTTTTCTTAACTAGCTTGTGATGATTTTATGAGGGATCTCAGTTTCTTACTGAGGCTGACCACAGATTTCCTCCAATCATGGGATTTTACTCTTTTTTGCAACAGTTTCTTTCTTTTGTTGTAGAGTTTGTTTATAGCAGGGGACCACCAGATTGGCTTCCTTTTTTTGGAGGATAGCATCTAGGTGTATTTCTTTTCTGTCTAGCAGGATCCATTGTTGGTGCCCATTGTTGGTGCATTTTTAACACAAGCAGCTTTACAATTACATTTTTCAGCACAAAGATCTGTACAAGTCAGCTTGATATACAAGTGACATATAATTCTTTAGAAAACTCAAGTTATCTATGCTGGCATATGTTACACATGCACTGCCCTACTCTCTCTGGCATAGCTGGCACTACCTCACATTGTCACAGACTGCATAATGATGCTCCACATATGATAGTGATGCCAAATAACATGGTATAGCGATTCAGAAATATTTAAATGTCATGCAGTCATACTGCAGCTATCTTAGGTTTGTACATGTCCAGATGCTAGCATTCAAGCAGTGTAAGGTACTAAAGAATGTATAGGGTTTCTACAGCTATTGTAAACATTTCCTTCAAGAAGCACTGGGTCATCTGACCACTGTTAGTATTTCATGCTCTCCATGACATCAACATACAGTAGTAGATTTGTACAGTGTGGACAGATACACCATGCAAGAAATTGTGGACATGTATTGTCCTTATCTTGAGCCAAGTAGAAGTTATGGAGTACCCATCCCAGTAGATACAAAGCCATGTATGGCTTTATGTATATTAGCTACAGGGATCTTTCAGTAAATCCAAAAAGAAACGCGAACAAGAAAAAACTCACTTTTAATAAAGCCATGTATGGCTTTATGTATATTAGCTACAGGGATCTTTCAGTGAATCCAAAAAGAAACGCGAATAAGAAAAAACTCACTTTTAATTTCTTATTTGCGTTTCTTTTTGGATATTTTGAACTGGTGAATTTAGAAGAGAAAGTTCCACTGGTTGAAATTCTGTCCTGCTTTATCTTTCAGTGAATCACAGGGGGTACAGTGGGGGTATTTCCAGCATCATCATCAAGAATGTGCCACCATTTCCTCAATGCTATACTTCAGTATGTTGGAGAGCATATGTGGTTTCTGCATACCTAATAAGACAGAACAAACACCATTTGGGACTTCTATGCTACAGCCTGCTTCCCTGAGGTACTGGGAGCCATAGACTGTACCTACATTGAAATAAAGGCTTCACCTGGTGTACAGGAAAGGAGAT
The DNA here is from genome assembly GCF_019279795.1 of Protopterus annectens. Taxonomy (NCBI): domain Eukaryota; kingdom Metazoa; phylum Chordata; order Ceratodontiformes; family Protopteridae; genus Protopterus; species Protopterus annectens. Next base: position 133,062,825 of record NC_056745.1, read on the forward strand.
ACATGAACCCTAGAGGGTATCACTCCATCAATAGTCAGATAGTTTGCAGTGCACAAGGTATTATCTACAGCATGTGTGCTGGCCACACAGGTAGTTTCCATGACTCCCACAAATGGCACACATGCGACCTGTATCAGTGGTTTGCAAGAGGTTGGTTTGCACAGGGCCATCTTTTGGGTGATGCTGGATGTGCCCCAGAACCCTGGATCATGACACAAAAATCCTTATAACCAAACTAAACACGGTTACAATCATGTCCCAGCACAAACCAGAAACATCACAGAATGTATGTTTGGGCTGCTGAAGTCGTAGTTTCACTGTCAATACATTTGGTGGTGCACTACAGTATGATCACCGTGAGTGCAAAAATACTTATTATTTGTGCTGTGCTGTTCTTCATATTTATCACTGCTGCAGTAGCCTTAGCTATATTGGTTATATCCTACTAAGGATATAATGGCTGGCCCGTTTTCAAAGCTTCAGGCACCATCCATGTGGCAGACCACTTTGCAATTAAGCCATGATAAAGGACAAATTATTATCCCAGGGGAAAAAAATCAAAGGGGGATATTCCAGGGTGACTCTTTGTCACCACTGCTGTTCTGCCTTGCCCTTAACCCATTAAGCTGTCTACTTAACAGCTTAGGCCATGGCTATAATTTTGCTCCTAGAAAACAACAAAGTGTAAAGACTTCTCATCTTCTCTTTGTCAATGATTTAAAACTGTATAGCTCATCAGATGAGGAACTGAAAGCACAACTGCAAGTTGTCAAAACTTTTTCAGATAATATAAGAATGTCATTTGGTCTTGATAAATGTGCAAAAGCAACCTTTAAAGCAGGAAAACTGCAACACCAGGAAAACATCAGTTTGGGACAAGAATATGATATAAAAGAACTTGGGCAAGAAGGAGTGTATAAATATTTGAGAATTGATGAAGGATCAACAATAAAACACAAACAAATGCAAATAAAACTTGGTAAGGAATACTTCAGAAGACTTAAATTAATCCTGAAAACAGCACTGGCATCTAGGAACAAAATTCAAGCTAAAAACCAATTTCCCATCATAACTTACATTTTTGGAGCGACTGACTGGTCCCTAAACTTGTTGGATAGATTAGACAGGAAAACAAGAAGGATGCTTCATGCTCACCAAATGATTTATAAAAATCAGTGCATACCAAGATTATATATTCCCCATTCCGAAGGAGGGATGGGCCTCCTTGAAATTGATTATATGTATAGATCTGCAATCGTGGGACTCCACACATATCTGCTGACCTCACAAGACCCAAACTTAGTGAAAGGTTTGAAATATGAGGAGAATAAATCTAAGATGACTTCTCTGCTTAATCTAGCAGAAGCATATCGGTGTCAAGCAGAAATGGAAATCAGACCAGAAGTAGATAAAAATCAGGCAGCAACTGAATGTGCCATAAAACAAAAGAAAGAATATAAGGTGTAGGACCAGATGAGAAGGCAAGGAATGTGGAAAATGCATAAATATAGTTGCAAGTATAAAAACTGTCTGGAATAACTTCATGAAGATCAGGAACAAACACAGGAATGGTTGAGGAGAGGCAAATTCAAACCAAGAGATGAAAGGTTAATATTGGCGGCCCTTTGGATGATCCATTGCACCAAGAGTGTTCACTAAGTGTCTAGTTCTGATTATAGCCCATTGCAGACTACAGGGTATCCACATTTTTCCATATTTAGAAGACTCGCTTATCTTTGCAGTCTTTTTCAAAATGTCAGGAATCTTTCTGTTAGGTGAGAAATCTCTTGCAGAAGCTGGGATTCCAAGAGAACATTTAGAAGTCTTGCTTGACTCCCTCACACAGGATTGTGTTCTTGGGATATCAACCAGACATCTCAGTTCAAAGAGATTTTCTTCCACAGGAAAAAACAGGTCTTAATATTTAGATTTATTTCTAGGTTTTTCAACTCAGACTTCAGTCCCTATGAAGGAATACTTCAGGATTTTGGGTCTCATGACAACTATGATTCTCATGATACCCCTTGCATGACTCCACATGAGAAAGATACAGTGTTATTTGAAATCTCGTTGGTCCCAGCATCAACATTCTATCTTTTCAGATCCCAGTTCAGGGGTTTGTTAGAAGAAAAAATCACTTGGTTGAGAAAACAGATATCATTAAATGAAGGTCTCCCTTCTCCCTCCCTGCTCCAATGCAGTCAATCACCACAGATGCTTCAGGCTTTGCTGTGGAGTAGTTTCAGGAGAGATAAAAGTGCAGGGGGTGTCGGGCACCAAGGACAGATGCAAGCGCATAAATATCAAGGAGTTGCTTGCCCTGATCAAGGCACTCAATTCTCTGAACCATTTTTGGTCCCTGAGACCTCTTCAAGTGGTTACAGAAAATACCACAGTGATGTGGTACATCAACAAGCAATGGGGATCCAGGTCATACCCACTTTTCAGACTAGACATTTTATCTCGGGCTATAGCTTCACAGCACAGTCTCACACTACAGGCATCCTACATTCCATTAGAGAAAAAATGCATGGCAGACAAGCTAAGCAAGACTAGGGCTGACCATCACAAATGAAAACTAGATCAGGTGGTCTTCAAAGATTTGATCCATCTGTGAGAAGTTCCTCAAGTAGACCTCTTTGCCCCTCTCTGAACAATCAACTGATAAAATTATGTTCCAAGACTAATGCAAAAAGGTCTTGAAGATGGATGCTTTTTATTTTCTTTGGACAGGAACGTGCCCACATGCCTTTCCACCCTTGCCACTAATATCCAGATTACCTTTGATGATTCAGAAGGAACCCCCCCCCCCAAAGATCATTGTGGTGTCTCCTTTCTGGCCCAGGTAATCATGGTTCTCCCTTCTTTTGGAAGTGGCCAGGGACAATTATCACAAGCTTCCTCACAAACTGGTTCTACTCACACAAGACAAGGAGTGTTTAATACACTCCAATATCAGTCATATTCAGTTGAGTGCCTGGATGATAGGGACGTAATGCGTTTTAGGCATCTGTTTTCTGTGGATGTGCGGCAGGTACTAATGGAGGCAAAAAAGCCTGATACTAGAAAATCATATATTAGCAAATGGAAAAAGGTTTTCTTATTTGTGCCAACAACATAACCAGCACCCATTCAGGGCTAGTTGTTCTCTGATTTTACAGTATTTGTGTGTGTTACTATCCTATGGCCTTTTTTATACTTCTGTCAAGGTTCATTTATTGTCCATTTCAGCACGGCTGACAGTGGATCCTTCTCTTTCAATGCAGTCTCATATCAAAATGTTTTTGAAAGAGGTTTTGCATAAGAATCTTCCTAAAAAAACCTGTGGTCCCTCCTTGGAGTCTTAATTTTGTGTTAGAGCAGCTAACATTTGCTCCATTTGAACCAGCTAATCTGGCTGACTTAGTCTTATCATGGAAAACAGTTTTATCGATTGCTGTGACCTCTGTAAGAAGAGTTTCTTTGAGAATGAATCCTTTAATGCATAAAGTGGTATCCAAATTTACTTTAAGCCAATTTATCCATCTCTCTGTTTTCTTTACTGAACTTAAAAAATGAGGAAGAAAGATACTCCATACATTGGATGTCCACAGACAGCTCAAGTACTATCTTGACAGAACTAAATCTTTCAGATCTTCAGGTCACTTTGTTCATTTCTTCTGAAGGTAAGGAGAAGGGACAACCTGTGTCAAAAGAGACTATTTCCAAATGGTTGTCTAAGGCTAATACCTTTTGTTATACTCACCATAACAAATCTATTCCAGCAGGGTCAAGGACAATCTATTCCAGCAGGGTCAAGGACACTCTGCAATGGCCATGGCTTCATCTATGTTTTTTTTGGAAGGGGGTAGATTCTAGAAGTAGGCTAGATACTGCTACTTGGTCATCTATGCATGCTTTACAAAGCACTATAGGCTTGCTTTTTTTTTTTCTCTCAGTCTAGATCAAGCTTTGCTATGGCCATTCTCCAGGGGCTCCTGGACCCTTCTCTTTCCACCTCCCAAATACAATTAACTATGGTAATCTACCCATATAACTAAGGCTGCTGCAGCAGTGATCAGTATGAAGAACATAGTATAGTTGTGTAAGCTGAACTTACTATAGCATTACATGTTCATATGTTAACTGCTGCAGTAGCCAATTCCTCTATCCACCTCCATTGTTTTTTGGTGTGTTTTTTATGCCATGGTGTAGACATTTATTTTTGATATTTGTAGCATTGTCCTTTCAGGGTTTAGCCTCCCTTTATCTTCTGGTAGGAAAGCTCTGAAGGGCTTCATGCCCAAAGTTGTCTTTTAGTCAGCTTAGCTTGAGCTCCCTGACAATTTGGGTGCATGGAAGGTGCCCTGAAGCTTTGGAAGATGGTCAGCCATTATTTTCTTGACAGGATATAACCAAAATAGGTAAGGCTACTGCAGCAGTGGTCATTCAAATATCTATAGCAATAGTAAGTTCAACTTACACAACTGTACTTTACAAAGTATTACAGATAGGAAGCAGTTACAGCAGGGTGGCCTATTGCAGATGCTACAGTTCCCAGCGCAACAGGTAGCAACAGCTGCTTGTTGTGCTTGAAACAGGCAACATCAGCTGAGGCAGATGAGGTGTCAGAGGAGGAGGCAGCAACTGGGAATGACTATGCCAGACAGAGATGGGTATAGTAGTCCATGGCACTAGCAAAGAGGCCGCGGATTGCACATTGCTTTACAATGTAATTATACAAGAGCCAAGCAGATGCATATAGCAAAAAAATAATGCATACCAAAACATTATATTGTCCTGACATAACTGTAACTTTTAAAATGTTTAAAGTAACACAATTTTAAATTAAACTGTTAAAGTATTAAAATAATTGTGTAGGTACTGTTATTAAAAGCTTATTTTCCTTTATAATACTGTAAGTATGAAATTTTCAAAAAACTTCAAAATATCTGTAATACTGCTATAGAATCTCTGGTTATAATTGTTGTCTTGGGCTCCCTAAATTTGGCGTCAACCTTTCTTTCTGTTGCCTATGTCGTTGTGATAAATGTTATTGTGCTGTGGAGTTATTATTAAAAAATAGTTGCTTAACAGCAGTCTTTCTAAACTTGTGCATATTATCCAGATACTCCCTCATATCTTGTTTTCCACTCTGCAGTTGCTCCTTTCTTTGTTCTGTGAGATTCCCCATATTCTGCATTACTTTAACAATTGTCAGCTCCTCTAAATATTTCCTACTACTTTTTCACCATACCTCTTTCTGTTTTTATTTGTACCTTATTTTTCAACACAATTTTCATTTACTAGCCATTCCTTCTAAAGAAATGTTTATCTTCTCTATTACATTACATTACATTTGTCGGTACTTACGTATTATAGCAACCACAGTTTTTTTGCATTGACAGCATTCTCAGCAGCATGATGTTTCACATTAGAACGGAATGTTGCCGAGAATGCTGTCAGTGCAGAAAAGCTGTGTTTGCAATAAAACATTCATAGTCAACTAGTGTAGTGTTATTAAGTGTAGTATTGAAACTACTTTTTTTAAAAAAAAAAATCCATGCAATTCCTCTTCACGTTCAGTGGAATTGCATGGATTTTTTAAAAAGTAGTATCGCAACCACACTTTGGTTGGCTGTTATGCAACCGCACTTTACTAAGCTTTTGTCAGCTGGCTGTGCTTCATTTAGGGAAGGCATTTTCGACAGAGAACTAATAAGGCATTAAAAAAACAGTACACAAGTGTAACAGTTTTATATCTTTTTAATGAATTGTAAACATTAAATAACAGAAATAAAATGTCTCAATGCATTACTTGTGGTGGAAATTGGACTCCTACCGCAGTTATTAAAATTGATTCAAAGCAGTCCTTTTTGTTGGCTGTTTGTGCTTCATGCCAGATGAATTAAGCATTCCTGTTCAGCAGTGTGTTTTAAAGTTATTTTGATGTTGATGGTGAGTATTGGTCAGTGCACCATAACGCAGCCAGACATTCTGAGCAGTAAATGTCTGTCAACCCTTTTCAGAAACTTAGGCCATCATTTCTCCATTGCCTTCAGGAGAGTCAGGGTATAATTGATCGCTGCTCCGTATTGCAACCACTAAATTGTCAGCATTGACAGCATTCTCGGCAGCACGGTGTTTCAGTTAAGAATGGAATGTTGCCGAGAATGCTGTTAGTGCAGAAAAGCTGTGGTTGCGATAATACGTAAGTACCCATTTGTCTATTAACTCTGAAATACTTTCCACTACCCGGGTGGCCGCGGTGGTGCAACAGTTAGCGTTGCCACCTCACAGCAAGAGGTTGTCTGGTTCGATCCTCGGCTGGGGTGCCTTCTGTGCAGAGTCTGCATGTCCTCCCTGTGGTCGCGTGGGTTTCCTCCATGTGCTCCGGTTTCCTCCCACATTCCAAAGACATGCTGTAGGTGGATTGGACACTCCAAATTGGCCCTAGGTGTGTGTGTGTGTGTGTGTGTGTGTGTGTGTGTGTGTGTGTGTGTGTGTGTGTGTGTGTCTGTGTGTGTGTCTGTGTGTGTGTGTGTGTGTGCCTTCTGTGGAAGGTTGGGTGCTGGGCTGGCAACTCGACACCTTAAAAAACTCCACTGCCAATCATGAGCGGACAGGTGATCCGCTGTGGCGACCCCTAACTGGGAAAAGCTGAAAGAAGAACCCATTCCCTGAATTCCATTGTTTTTAACAGGTAGGTGGGAACGGGCCAGTGTCTCAAGTTTACTTTATTACCCTGCATTTTATCCTTGTTTTTATTGGTGCATGATCTGAAATAGTTACTGGCTATGTATCGAAGTTTTCAATTAAATGCACATGGTCTGGTGAAATATAAATTGGATCCAGTCTTACCCAGTTATTGTATCTTGGGGAATAATATGTAAATTCTGGCTTGAGTTCATACTAACAAGTATTCCATACCAGATTTTTTTCCTTTTTGTTATATTTTCCACTCTTGGCTCCCTGATACACCCACAATATTGCAAATGCAATTCCAGTTGCCACCTATAAGTAATATTCCCTGATAAAAGCTGATTATTTCTCCCAAAATTGTCTTAAGATCTATAATAGATTTTGGTGGAATGTAAGTACATGTCAATGCAATCCTCCTCCTTGCCAGTACCCCCTTGTTTTCATGGATGTAATGTTATTGTTGTTTTTTTCCCTTATCTATCACTATTGAAGGAGCCCCTCTAGGAATTAATATTATTACTCCCCTTTTCCTTTGTCCCTGATATTCTGTTGAATATCCATCCTAAAATCCTTTTTTATTGTCAAATTCACATGCTCATTTTTTTCCAAATGTGTCTCTTGGAGCATTACTAGATGCACTCTGAAGTTTGAATATAGCTGAATACTGTTTCCTTTTTGTCTGCACCTATATGGTGGGTGGTCGATATTATGTTGCCGAAATAGCAAAACAGTGAATGCTGTTTCAGCGACACAAACAGCGAAATACCACTAACGCGAACGGCTAGATCACAGATTTATTTCCTAGGATAGTCACTTCGTAAAAAAAAAAAAAAAAAAAACAGTTGGTCTCACCTAATATGCATGACATTTTTTTAATGTGTATTTCCAGCTTTTGTCTTACATGCACACGCTGTCAGGCTGATACTTTTGTACAGTTGTTTCTTCTCATCTCCATTTGAACCTGTCACAGTTTCAGTGCTTTTTGCCTTGATGCAAACCCTCAAACAAAAAAAACTAAATACATTTTAAGAAAAACTGAATCCACTATTACAGTAGAACAAACACACAAAGTATGTAAGTTTTCAACAAATGAAGTTTAACCTTCCAGATAGGAGCAGTAGCTCCAAATCAACAGCTGCACCCACGAGCATTGCCTAATCTAAAATTAAGGTTATGCATCCTAAAAATACATGTTGCAGCCTGTGTTTCCATTTAAACTGATTGCTGTATTTTCTTTTCTTAGCTCTATTGCCCTCTCAGATGTAAAAAAAAAAACAGCTTGCATGCTTTCAGAAAACTTTAACGTTTAGCCCTAAGAAAAAGTGCACTGGCTACCTTTAACTAAAACTAAATTCTGTAATGTTATATTAAATACATTATTGGGTTAAGGCTGCCAGAAAGAATACTACCTTTTATTCACTTCCTCTCATTTTAGACTTTTTTTTTACTGAACTGCTTGCCATTATACCTTTAAATTTTTAATTTCCCTTGGCATGAATATTCAGAACTCTATATTTAATTGCTTGCAGTTACAGGCAGTATGATTCTGTATAAAAGTAGTCAGCAATGAGAAAAAAAATCAGCTAACAAGTCTGCAGATGCATGAGGTAATCTTTGTAAATGTCAGAAAAGATTGTTCAAACTTCCCTTGGTCAACAGCCCTCAGTCGCAGACTTCATGTCTTCCACTGACAGCATTTACTAATGGGGGAAAAAAAAACAAGCTAATATCTTTGGAGAAGCAATAACCTTAGCATTTCCATACCTTTCATCATTTTGTCTTATTTTTTCAAGCCTGTTTGCTTAAAACTTGTTTATAGCTTAAGCCAAGGACATTAATCTAGACATCCACCCTTGTAAAACTGAGCCACTGAAATGTGATTAAAAAAGGAAATAGCATACTCTTAAATCTCTCTCCCTGGAGACAATATACAGATTGGATAGACATAACAAACGGTTAGGCGGTATTGCAATATTGTATAAAAACTTCCTAAATTAACACTTCTTCACAAGTAATACCATAATTTAGTAATGCAGAAATCCTGATATCTTTTCTGAAATCAACAACAGAAAAACAATTTGCATCACAGCTATTTATATCCTACTGGGTAAAAAAGTTACAACTGCAGAAAATTTTTTCCACTGGATAGCCCAACAGATCCAATATGAAATTTTAATACTTAACAAATAAACCTAACAAAATAAAGACAGCTGAATATCGTCCATACAGCCTAACTTGTATAATCAGAAGCTATACCATGCAAGACAGACAAATGAAATTCAATCAAGTTCATAAGACAACCGTATTTGATAAAAACATCTTCCTGGAATCATTAGTGCAGTATAACTGGAAAGTATTACAGTACATTCCTCTAGATACTGCTGTGTAATATTTCCATGGCATCTTCTTAAAATTTCAAAACAAATTTGCTCCAGTATGTAAAAAAACAAATCAAATACAACCCCCATACATTGGCTAACAATGGAAACCAAAAACACGATGCTACAATAGGATAAAACTTGGAAAGAGTGGCATAAAAACAGAACTGAAAATACTTATCAATTATTTAGACAGCTGAGGAACCTTACAAAATACTGTATCAAAGAGGACAAACAGGCATGCTGATGTATAACACAGACATCCAAATAACACTAAACTCTTCTGGGCAATCTTAAATAAGTTACTGCACTCAACCGAAGCCCCACCCACACTGCTACCAGCAATATAGACTCAATTCCCACTCATTTCAACACCTATTTTATGCAGGCAGTAAAATCTCTCTTAGAAGTGATACCTCCACCCCACCTTCACTCCCTGCAGAAAGCCCTAACCACCCACACCCCTTTAATTTCAGTCCTGTGCTAACCTTCACTATCAAAAAGCTCATAAATTAAAACCAACTTCCTTGGGTCTATATTAAAAACACGAACATTTACTTACCCGAATGCCTAAACGCCGACACATATTCCGCGAACCGCAAATACACCGAATGCCCTAAACAGCGAAATTCAAAAACTCGAAATGTCATAGTTGTCCCATCTCATAAACAAACTAAATAAACCACATACATACACTAACCAAAACCCTACTTCTAACCCTACACTAAATCTTGCATATACCACCATGTATCCACTTAACTTAACCCGCACCCTAACCCTAAGGTCCATAACTATTGCACACTTACCTTAAAAAGCTAAATAATCCACACACATACACTTAATAAAACACTACTTCTAACCCTACATTAAATCTAACATTCATTACCATGTATGCACTTACCTTAACCCGCACCCTAACCCTAAGGTCCATAACTATCGCACACTTACCCTACGGAGCTATACCGCAGAAAGTCCAACCTTGATGATTCAACATTTTGGATTTCGCGCTTCAGGATGATCAGTGTTTTTGCGGTTCGATGAAGACTTGTCAGCGTTTAGGTATTCGGGTAAGTAAACGTTCGTTCTTTTAATATAGACCCAACTTCCTTAGCATCTAACCAGCTTCCCTCTGAATACCTAAAAATGGCCATAGATGTCATTGTTTTCCATGTCCCCATTTTGATAAACAGGTCCGTATCTTAAAAAATACGTCTCAGCTATCTGGAAAAAAAATCATATATCATACCCTTACATAAAGGAGACACATTAACTAACTTTAGCAAATACAGACCTATTGCTGTTCTTTCTTCATTGTCAAAAATCCTCAAAAAATGCATCCACGTACAGATTATACATCATCTTTAAGTAAAATAACCTTTTCTCCAAAACTCATCATGGTTTTAGACCCAGTCATGATACACCAAACGCTATCATACATTTTACTAGCAGTATAAATCAGCATAGGAATAATGGCAAACTTATATGCACAATGATATTAGACTTGTCAAAAGCATTTGACACAGTAGCACACCAACAACTATCTACTGAACTTTCATCTATCGGTCTCTGTACTTACTGAACTTTCATCTGTCAGTCTTTCCCATTCCTCCCTTATATGGTTCATCAGTTATTTATCTGGAAGGGAGCAAGCAGTTAAATGGCAGCAGGAATATTCCCCCTTTTTACCAGTTACCATAGGAGTCCCTCAAGGCTCCATACTAGGACCTCTGCATTTCAACATATTCATAAACTCCATACTGCCACACATGTGCTAGCATTTTACAGTATGCAGAAGACTCAGCATTAATTTGTACAGCCCCAGCAATATCAAAACTCCAAGAAACCACTCAAATGTTCTTCCTTTCTGTTGTAAAATGGCTAAAACAGTCTGACTTGCTCCTTAATCCTAATAAAAACCAAGCTTATGATCTTCACAACCAAATAGTATCATAACCAAAAACAGTTTCATTATTATTTCATTGAATACAAAACTGAAAAAGTAATCAACATTAATCTTCTTGGTATTGCAATGAATGATAGTCTTAAATTCTAACAACATATTTTACCAAACATTTAAGAAACTTACCAAAAGCTAAGCTCCCTTTATAAGGCCAGGCAATACTTAACTGACACTACAAACCTTACCGTCAATCTACTGTATGTACTGCCACCTCATCCATCTTAACAAATATCGGCACAGCACTTAAAGCTTGCTACCTGTTTTAACAAAATCGCAAAATATGCCACCAGTGCCTCATATAGGGCCCCCCACTGTCACTTATTAAACCAGCTCAACTGTCTCATATTAAAGAACTATCCATCATACTCTCTTCTTGTTACTGCACGCAAACTAATCTATAATCCTGGAAAATGCCCAGTTCTACAAAATGTCCTTCTGCCTTACTCCCCCAAAAGAGACTTCTGCTCAAGTGAAGGAACTATCCTTATTAATCACAGGTGAGTCTAACAACCAAGCAGGGGACTCCTTGTATTCCTGTTATGTCTTCAAGCTCCAGAATGCAATCCCTTCAAACATAAGAATGACCAGAAAACTCCCTAACTTCAAAATATTACTTAAGGAATATCTTAATCATGATCCTCCTCCTGCTATTCACCAGGCTAAATCTTACTTGTTAAAGTCACGTTTCGTACTATTCTTTTTACATCATTTACATGCCTACCCGCATTAACATACATTTGCTCTTTTTCTTAACATATCCTTCTCTCTCATCTGGCCTTACCCAGCTGTCAGAGAAAACTTAATTCATACTACCCTACCTAAATGTCTTCCTCTTTCATTTAGCCCTTTCAGCTTTCCAGTGACCTATTCTATTGCATTTGGCCACCCAGAATCTTATTCCTATTCTCCTTCAACAAAACTAAATTTTTCCTCTACCTTACCCTGTATCTTGCTGTATGTACCTCTTCATCAAGATTAATATGTCCTAATTTCAAGACACATTAATCTCAAGAGGCACCACGGAATGTTGAGGTTTTATGGCTAAATAATTAACATCTACACTATCTTTTTTTCCCACTGAAATAAACTTGTATGCTGATAATGTACTTAATTCAACACATTGGTATGGTGGTTGGTAAGGTGTTTTTATAGTTGGTGGCTTTGCAGTTGCCTGCCCTAGTGTAAATTTGATCTGGGAACCTCCTCCCAGTCTAGTGTCATTACCTCATTCTACCCAGTACAGGGAGAACATTTGAGAAGGCCAATCAGCTTAGTTTCTGCTACTCCTTTCTCTCTTTCCACTACAAAAAAAAAAAAAAAAAAAACATTTCTAAGCTTGTTTCCTGCCTTTCTTGTGGGTAGTCTAGCCTGGATATAGATTTGCTGTGTCCAGGACTGTTTATAGGCTTCTAGGCCCCCAAGCCTTTCTGTGTTGGAGGGAAGCCTTCTGGCTTAATTTTGTTTCTTAGAACTAGCCAGTTTTTTGTTTCAGCACTTGTTCAGAACTTATTGTAAGCACTTAAATAAGCTACAAATTACTACAGCACTCAACTTTCCTCACTGTCTAGAGGAAAACAGTTTCTAGCACTTAACAAATAAGCACCTATTCAGGCATGTCTAAGGGTCAGCTCCCAGTGTTTTCTCCTATCTACCTGTTGAATCTGGGCATCTTGGGGCAATGCAGTAATTGCTTCATGTACACAGACAACCCTGTCCTCCTACCACCCGACACTACAACCTGTGAGAGATGCACTTATATAGCCAAACTGGAAGCAAAGCTGTCTTCACCCAAGACTGGACTAGACAGTCAAGAGGAGAAGGTAAACACTTACACCACACCACACTCAGCACATAGTCCCTCAAAACCTACACCACCAAAACACACACATAGAAACACAAAACACACACCTACATTCATGGAGGCTCTCGGTAAAAACCTGCCCAAGCAACAGGGACCTCCAAAGCAGAAACACAAGCAACCTCCACCCCCCAACACAACCCAAATGACACATAGCCCACAAACTCAGTGTGCCACTCAACCACAGCCCATAAGGCATAACAACGTACCCAACACTCTAGTCATAGGTGACTCTATAGTCAGGCACACTGATGTTCCACTCACCAGGCTAAACAAGGAGAAAGTTACTGTCAGCTGCCTGTTGGGTGCCAGGATCCGCCACATAATGCATGCACTCAGGTCACTCCACAACAAATACAAATATGACTCTGTCATTGTCCATGTTGGTGTGAATGACCTGAGACGTACCTCCTTGTACTACATGAAAAGGGACATGGAGGAGCTGTCAGATCTTGTAGCCCAGACAGGTATGACCCTAGCCCTGAGTAGCATCCTGCCATCACCCAGAATGATACCACAGTACAAGGACAAAATGATTGACTTCAACAATTGGCTAAGCTTCTGGTGTCATTCTAAAGGCATCCAGTATCTGTCTGCCTGGGATGACATGATCGACAAGCCACGATGCTTTGCCAGAGATGGCCTGCACCTGTCGTCCCTGGGATTCCGGATATTGGCTAAGGCTCTAGCCACCCCTATAGTGCCTTTTTAGGTAAGCTTCAAATGACAAATTCACCACCCTAACAGGTACAGGCAAGAAGAATCTGAGAGTATTGCTACTCAGTGCTAGAAGTCTAAACCTCAAAATGCACTCTCTCGAGGCACTCCTTAAAATGGAGAACATCGACATCTGTGCAGTGACAGACACCTGGTTCAAGGCTCCAGAGTGTACCCCTGCATTACCAGGCTATAATTCATACCACACCTTTCGGCCACCTAATCTGGACCGAAACACTAAAGGCGGCGGCGTGTCCATATTCATTAAGGATATCCACACCTCCAGGCTAGTTGCTCAGCATAATGCATCCGAAATTATCCAAGTGCAACTAACTCTGGGCAAGACCTCAATCCAAATTGTAGCTTGCTACAGATCCCCCACCATGCCCCAGGATTCCCACTCCTCATTTCTTAATACACTGGAAAATATTAGAGTACAACCTAACACCCTAATAATGGGTGATTTCAACTACCCTACCATTAACTGGGAAAACTACTCATGTACCAACTCTTGTGCTCAACGTTTTCTGGAATTCATAAATCCCAATGCCATGGATCAACTTATCCACACCCCCACCAGGGGCAGCAATATCCTAGACCTGGTTATTACCAACATGGGCAACCAGTGCTTCACACCAGAGGTCAATTCTTCATTGGTCAGATCCGACCACAAGCTAATCACCCTAGACATCCACATCCCTCCCCCACCCCCCCATTAGGGAAACCACAGTAAAAAACTTCTCCAAAGCCAACTTCACGCTTCTTAAGACAGAAGTGACAAACTTCACGACACCCATGCTGACGGATAATAGAGGTATGACTGCTGAATCCTACACAAATGCACTTTATAAGCACTTACACGAGTGCATGGATCGTGCAATACCTAACAGAACCAAGATGCTAGCCTCCAAAAAAGGAAGCCAATCTGGTGGTCCTCTGCCATAAACAAACTCTACAACAGAAGAAAGAAACTGTTGCAAAAAGAGTAAAATCCCATGATTGGAGAAATTCCCTGGTCAGCCTCAATAAGAAGCTGAGATCCCTCATAAAATCCTCCAAAGCTAGTTATGAAAATAAAATCGCCACTGACTCTAAAGACAACCACAAAGCATTCTAAAGCTATGTCAAGAATCTCAATGGCAACACCCAGATCTGCTCTGAGTTACAGCACAATGGCACTAAATATACAGAACCAACTGATATTGCCAACATCCTGGCAGATAGGTTCAGTGCTAACTTTACTCCTCTGTTATCCCCCAAAGGGCCCATCTCTATACCAGAAGAATGCAAAGTTCCTGTAATCACGGCTGCACAGGTAAAAAACGCACTCTCCAAAGCCAAGAACACAGCATCCATGGGACCTGCCGACATCCCATGCTGTGTTCTACATGAACTACAGAACGAACTGGCATCCCACCTAAGTACCATGTTCAATCATAGCCTCACCTCAGACTATGTGCCCACTGAATGGCACACAGCAACAGTTATCCCACTCCACAAAGGGGGAGCCACCACAGACCCCAGAAACTACCGCCCCATTAGCCTAACGGGCCTGGTCTGCAAGGCTATGGAGCGTATCATCATGGAACTTATAAACAATGACATTGGTAATCTCCAAACTCAGGACCCCACCCAGTTTGGGTTTATAAATGCAGATCATGTCTCCTAAACCTGATAGACTTCTTTGAAGCAGTCACCAAAGCCATAGATGAGGGTAAGGTGGTTCACACAGCCTATCTAGATCTCGCCAATGCTTTTGACACCATCCCCCACTCTGGAATTATAGATAAACTCACTAAACTAGGTATAAATCCCTGTGTCACAAGATGGGTTGCCAACTGGCTCACTGACAGAACCCACACTGTGAAAGTAGCAGACTCCAAATCCAACTTCAGACCAGTGACAAGTGGAGTACCACAGGGTTCAGTCTTGGGTCCTCTCCTGTTTGGTATCTACGTCTCTGAAGTACAGGCCAACACAGAAGGTCTTTGGCTAACGAAGTTCACAGATGACTGCAAACTAGGAGCCATAATCAAAACTCCAAAAGATGTGGACATCCTGCAAAAGGGCCTCGCTGAGACAGATGCCTGGTGTCAAAGCCATGGCCTCAAGCTCAATGCAAAAAAGTGCATTGTCATCCCTTTTGGTAAAAACTCGGTACCCATGAACTACCACATAGGTGGTAGTCTACTTAACACCGATAGTGTGATAAGAGACCTTGGGATACAGGTGGACAGTAGTCTCTCCTTTGATAATCACATTGCCACAGTAGTCAGGAAATCCTTCTATGTGGCACACCTCATCACAAAAGGTTTCTCATCCAGGAAAAAAGAGGTCATTGTTCCCCTCTACTCGTCACTCATTAGACCCATTATAGAGTACAATGCCCCTTTTGGTATGTACCTCACAAGACATCTACAACAACTGGAAAGGCCATAGAAATACCTCACAAAGAGGATTACTGGCCTCAAAGAGATGCCCTATGCAGACCGTCTCAAAAAACTGCAGCTTTACTCCATTGCATATCGTCTACTCAGAGGCGATCTCTGCCTAACACACAACGCTATATCAAACCCAGAGCTTTTAGACATACTCCACTTAAATAAATCCTAATCCCTACGAGCTACAAGCTCTAGGGACCTAAACCTTGTCACCACAATAAACAGAACATGCTGGAGGGATAGATTCCTGTCCCAGAGACTTCCCATACTCTGGAACAAACTACCTATCTATATCAAACAAAGCTCCTCATTATCACTCTTCAAGAAAAGTCTTAATGATTGGATGGGAGATAGGAAATTCATCCCGGGCATCACTTCTGTGGCTCTGCTTGACAGTGGCACAGGAAAATAATTTTCTTGTCTGGCGAAAGCCAGGGTACATTTGGCTAGGCTTATATAGACCCTAGGGCCAATAGCCTAATACCTACCTATGAAGCTATGAACCTATGAACAATATTAACACCTCAAGCAGTCTATCACTGTGAACAGTATTTTCCCATTTTTGTTATTACATTGACTGCATCTCTCCTAAACTGTAAGTGTATATAGTAAATTTAATGATGTTTGTACTTGAAATATGTAATGTAATATCAAATATGTAAGTGCTTGTGATGGTATAATGTTATTTCAAACAATTATGTACCTGTGATGGAACGTTTCTCCCCCGGCCTCCACTGAAAATGGGCTTTGCCCAGTCAGGCTATTCTGGCCAAGAAAGACAAATTAATTAAGTAATTAATTAATTAAATTAATTAATTGATTAAATTAATTAATTATTATATTAATTCTACATATACTATAATTAGTAGACGTTTACACCCCACCCCATCCCAGCCTTATGTTGTTATTGTGTAAAGCCTATATTTTTACGATTACGAGGAAAGCACTTTTTTAATATATTTAACATATACAGCAGTCACTGAAAAACCCACACATTTAAAATACCTCTGACTGCACACTGTATAAAAACTGCTTTGCAATATAACACACACTTTATGTCATGACATGTTTTATACAAATACTAATTAAAAAAATTGTTTTACTTACAGTTACTTCTCTTTCCTTTACTGGCCTTCTAAACATTCATAACATATTGTGGGTTAGCTTTACAGTCCACTCACAAATTTAAAAAAGTCAACAAAAGTCCATTCTTTTCTCAGCCACTTTTTCTTGCAAAGACATATTTCACAAATGTGATTGATACTTTATAGTTTCCCATATATTCATCAATTTCTGTGTTGCTGGTCTTCTTCCTGATCTTCTCCATCTCTCAATACCAGATGTTGCTTCAAGTCCAAGGTACTCCTGAGTCTTCTAGTCAACTCCTGTACTTTTTTCTATCAAGAATTTTAATTTGGAATAATGTAAAAGGTTACTACGAGCTTTATTGTCAGAAGAGTGAGAAACAGAAGAATGAGAAACAGAATCCCATTTTTCTTACTGGCTCTTTTTTTGTTGCATAAACTTTTTTATTTCCTCTTTTGCATATTCTGCAACTAAAAATGTTTTGATCTGTCAGGAAAATATTCTGAAGAGCTTGAATCTCACATCTGTCTCTCAATATTCCCAGATTGATAGGATACATTTGCTTCTATTCTGCATGTTGTACAGTGAATAATCATTGTCAGAATCAACTCTTTCTGTTGATATGATTGCATCTTTACTAAAATTTCTCCTAACTGCTTTCTTATGGCTAGGTTTGGAGCATATACCTGATGTGCCATTTCAATTAACAAATCCTGCTGTGGAACAACAGTCCAGTTGCTTGTTTATGCTTTCATAAATTTGAAACAGTCTGTTCCTCCCAGTTTCTCTGGTAAAGTGAAAATCTCAGATTTTCTCTGCACTCACTGTCTTCTGTTTTTTTGAAACAGCTCTTGTTGAGAAGCCTTATACTCAGTCCACCGTTTCTTCATTTCTGCGTCTGATTTTCGTAGTTTTATCAGTTCATCTGAATATCTAATTAAAGCATATTCTTTTTATCTAACCTTGTATTTTAGAGTTGATATATTCCTTTAGTGTCTCCTTTATGTTGTCAACTCATTCTACCTTTAATTTATTTTTTCCTTCTCCGAATTACTGAACACCATCTTTTGAACCAAAGCTGAAGTTTGAACTGCTCTTGCTGAATATATGCAGGATTCACTGCCAGGTTACAATTCATATCATACCTTCCAGCCTCAGTTACCGGATCGCAGTACAAAGGGCGGAGGTGTATCCATATTCATCAAGGATACCCATATCTCCAGGTTAGTAGCGCAGCACGATGCCCCAGAGATCATCCATGTGCAACTATCAGCAGGCAAAACCACATTTCAAGTCGTAGCCGGTTATAGATCGCCCACCATGTCCCAAGATGCTCACTCTGCATTCCTTGAGACATTGGAAAATATAAAGGTCCTACCCAACACCATAATCTTGGGTGATTTCAACTATCCTGGTATAGACTGGGCTAACTAAAAATGTTCCAACTCCTATGCTCAGCGATTCATAGAATTTATAAATTCAAATGCCCTTGAACAACTAGTATGTTCCCCCACTAGAGGGGACAACATATTGGATTTAATCATCACAAATATGTGCGCCCACTGTACCACACCCGTTATTACTCCCTTCTCACCCCTCCACCTCCCCCAGTCAAAAAAACCATAGTCAAAAACCTTTCCAAAGCAAACTTCAAACTACTTGCATCCAAAGTGGAAAGCTTCACTATTCCCTTGCAGAAGGATAATGATATCCTGGATGCGGAATCCTACACCAAGGCACTCTATATGCATCTTCAGGATTGCATGGACCGTGCTAACAAAAATAAAACCAAGACTCCTTCCTCAAGCAAGAGAAACCAGTCTGGTGGACCCCGGCCATAAGCAAACTTTACAATAAAAGGAGGAGACTTATACAAAAACGGCCAAATCTCAAGTAGAAAAATCATCCCTGATCAGCATTAGTAAGAAATTGAGGGCCCTCATCAAGTCAACTAAAGCTAATTTTGAAAAGAAAGTTGCCAAGGATGCCAAGGATAACCATAAGGCCTTCTATGGGTACGTCAAAAACCTAAATGGCAGCGCTCAGGTCTGTTCTGAGCTAGTACAAAATGGAACAAAATACACTGACCCTTCTGACATTGCCAACATCTTGGCTGACAGGTTCAGTGTAAATCCCCCCCCCCACCACCACCACCTCCTACAGGGCCTATTACCATTCCAGGGGATTGTGTAAGTCCAATTATTACTGATACGTTGGTTAACAAGGCTCTATCTAAAGCTAAAAACACTGCCTCCATGGGACCAGATGGTGTCCCAGGCTGTGTCATACGCGAGCTCCAAAAGGAATTAACCCCGCATCTTAATACCCTGTTCAGTCTCAGCCTCTCCACAGGATATGTGCCCAGAGAATGGCGCATGGCAACGGTGGTCCCGCTACACAAGGGTGGGGCCATAACTGACTCTGGAAACTACCGACCAATAAGCCTGACCAGTCTGATCTGTAAGGCTATGGAGCGAATCATTATGGAACTCATAAATGGAGAGATTGGGAACCTCCAGTCGCTGGATCCCACACAGTTCGGCTTCATGAAGGGCAGATCATGCCTCCTGAACCTGGTGGATTTCTTTGAGACAGTTACTCAGGCTATAGATAAGGGAAAGGAGGTACACACGGCTTACCTTGACCTTGCTAAAGTATTTGACACCATTCCGCATTTGGGTATTATTGATAAGCTCACCAGCCTGGGCATAAACCCTTACATCACAAGATGGATCGCAAACTGGCTCTCAGCCAGATCCCATAAAGTAAGAGTAATGGGATCTATGTCCGAATCCAGACCAGTAACGAGTGGTGTGCCTCAGGGCTCTGTCCTGGGGCCCCTTCTGTTTGGCATATACTTCTCAGAAGTACAGGCAAGCACGGAAGGGCTGTGGCTGACTAAGTTTGTGGACGACTGCAAACTGGGTGCTATAATAGAGTCTCCGGCTGACATGGAGATCCTCCAGAAGGGCCTAAATGAGACTGATGCATGGTATCAAAGCCATGGTCTCAAGCTAAATGCAAAAAAATGCGTAGTAATTCCCTTTGGAAAAAACAGAGTACCCGCAAACTACAACATAGGAGGTAATCCCCTGAAATCTGAAGAAGAAATAAGGGATCTAAGGACCCAAGTAGATAGCCAGCTTTCCTTTGATAACCATGTTGCCAAAGTGGTTAGAAAATCCTTCTGTGTGACCCATCTAATCATGAAAGGGTTCGCATCAAGATCTAAGGATGTAATGGTGCCCCTCTACTCTTCCCTCATCAGACCCGTTATTGAGTACAATGCACAAATTGGATGTACCTGGCTAGACATCTCCAGCAGCTGGAAAGACCACAGAGGTACCTAACCAAGAGAATTACTGGCCTCAAACAGTTGCCCTATGCAGCACGATTGAAAAAGCTAAGACTGTTCTCTGTTGCATACCGCTTTCTCAGAGGTGATCTCTGTCTAACGTACAGAGCCATGACCAACCCAGAATTGTTGAACATGCTCCATCTTAGCAAAACCAAATCTACTCGAGCTACACGCTCTAGGGATATAAACCTCAACACAACAATGAATAGAACGTGCTGGAGGTATAGATTCTCTTCACAGAGACTTCCCTTACTATGGAACAGGGTCCCGATCTACATAAGACAGAGCCCCTCACTATCACTCTTCAAGAGGAACCTTGATGAGTGGATGGGTAACAGAAGGTTCACACCAGGGATCACACCAGCAGCACTACTAGATAGGGGCCAAGGGTACTAGCTGCTAGTACAAGGGTCTAGGGAACTACTAAAGGGGCGGTGAATACCGCACAACGTGGCTGGGCTAATATATGCCTTCGGGCAGATAGCTCAGTACCAACCTATGAACCTATTCTTCCCAGCCAGTGTTTTTACCTTTTCTGCATCCAGGCAGTGTATTTCCTACCCAGAAACTGAATTTTACCTAAGTGTATAATTTCACTGGTCCATTTTTCTCAGTTTTTGTTTTCACACTGGAAGATCTGAAATTAAGCTGTTGATCTGTATGCAGTCATCCTTGAAGTCATCTTTCTCTTTCCTTGATATAATCTGTTCAGTTCCCCTGAGAAACCAAAGTTGTCTAAGGAAATGGAGAAATACAAACCCTGAGAAAAAGAGAGAAATAAGAAGGTAGAAAACAAAGAGAAGAAATCTAGAAAGCTGTCACCGGATCCTAAAGAATTTTTGGGTCCGGCACCACAAATGCCTAAATATTCGGATCCAGAAACCTCTCTGATTCTTTCTCCAATGCCACCTCCATATTTCTCACTGGAGCTGGTGAGTCCTAGGCTCCACTCTCCCTTCCTGCAGGAAAGACATTAATTTCAATCACCTTCGGTGGATTCTTCTTTAAAGTTCTTCTGTTTAACAAGGAGTCTTACAGAATCAGATGTCAACAGGATGATGCGGAGGTCCCTTTGGATATAGATTCAAATGTGGGTCTTTCTGGTACCTTCACCTTTAGGTGCCCTAGGTACAGTCCTTTCTGCATTTCCATTTTTTTCTCTCGTTCTGGTCCAACTTTCAGATCCAACATCCACAGATCCAATTCTTCACAGATTACCAACCTCAGAGCCGACAGTCCTCTTGACTTCAACTCTGACAGTATCCCTTACTCTCTCTCTGCTTCAATTCTGTTAGCTTGGGATGAGTTCTGGAGCAGAGGATCAGGGTCAGCTTTGAAGCTTTCAGATCCACCTCTTCCTCTCGATGCTTTGGTGCTTAATAGCTTGGCTCTGTTGTCAGCCTTGGAGTTGGGGGGGGGGGCAGAGCAGAAGATACCCCTCCTATCTCTTTTTCAGATCATAGAGTGCTTCTTGGCTCTGATTGTGTCTTCGGCATTCAAGGTACTTGAAAGAGGCCATGCTCAGCTCCATTCCAACCTCAGTTGGATACTGTATCTGAATCCGTATATCCTGGTAGACTGGGACAGTCAGCCTCCTTCAGCCTTGGGGGTGCCCACCAAGCAAGTTCCCAGTCTGTTTTCAATCCTTCCCCAAGAGCCCAAATGAGGCAGGGTCCTAAGAAACATGCTTGTAAAAGGAGTCATTTACATCACTCTCATAGGTTCATAAGTAAGTACTAGGCCAGCTGCCGTTGTGGGCCATTTTAAACCTAGTCAATTTCCCATTTTGTGCTCGAATTAACCCATCCCATTTAGTTAGATTTTGGCCTTACCCATCTCATAGTTGATAATTATATATTACTGGTAATGAGAATAACTGGGATCATACCATAGATAATTTCAGGGAAACCCATGCATAGGATAAAGCATTTAGGAGCTGCCTCTGTCCATTAACAGTACAGGAGGCAATCCTAGGATAAATTTTCTAAATCCCATCCATTGATCCAAGTTGTGCTTAAATATGAAAAGTGATGAGCTTTGTTTTATGTGAATGGGGAGTCTGTTCCAGAGCAGCGGTATCCTCTGCAAGATATACCCGTCCATTCAAACTGTCCTGTAAATGTTGCAGAAGAAGTTTTGATCCCCAGACCAAGTATTTCTACTGCCATTTGACTTGTTGATGTGCACTAAATCCATCAGTATTGGGTTGGAGGATGCCTTGTATGCCAGACACAGGTCTTTAAGTTGGTCTGTGGTGGACATTTTGTTTAGGCCTTTTATCTCTTTAGTAAGGTATGTCTGTGAGCATTCAACTTGTTGCATATGTCTGAACAGATACATGCCAAAGAGGGCATTATATAAAATGATTGACCAATCAGAGCCGGGTAAAGGAGGGCAATGATATCCCTAGATCTAGACACAATCCCTATGTTTATAAGCTGTTCAGTACAGAAGGACTTTCTTACAACAATGGACACTAGTTGGTCAAAAGTTATGCCACTGTCCAAATAAGTTCCCAAATCCCAAACAACTGGGTCAACTCTTAGAGGTGTATTATCAATGTGATAGTTCCCTTGGTTAAGTGACTTCCAAAAGAATACAATAATACATTTTTGGCATTTAGTGTTAGTCCATGATTTTGTCACAAGCTATTTATTTGACTTTCTGGAATTGAAGACACAGACATCGATAAGGGTGAAGGGTCCCCACAATCCTGTCTAGAAAATGTCACCTTCAGTGGCATTTTTGAACTGAGGAAACAATGAGGGGTTCTGTCCTCTGACATGCACTCTTCTAAACAGTCTGCATTCTTTGAGGCATTTGGAGCTGGCTCTTCTACTTATTGGGTGATACCACCCACTGATGATCTTATAAACCTAGTGGTGCAGTGAGTGTGGAAGGAACCTGATGTGGTAGAACCAATTCCATGAAAGACTGAAAAGATTTTGGTTGCCTTTAGGAATAGGATGCAGTGGAGCAAGGGTACCCCCAGTGGATGCCATGGTTGTTGTGGCAGCCACAAAGAAGGACCTCTTAGAGGAGAGCACATCTGTCCATCCCTCTAACATGGAGTCCAGGGCTTTGGACAGATTCAGGAAACTGATGTATGCATCAATGACCCTTGCACTTAGAGTGCTGCATTACCTTGCCCATATGACATGCTTTCAGAGGGACTTGATGAAAGTGCTGACCAAGTCCCTCTCAATTAACTTACTGATGGATATCCAGAAATATGTGGAGTTCCAGTTGTCTATCCTACAGTCTGTGTCCAATGTATCAATGTGTCTCCTTTTCCAACACAGCTGATGGTATGTCCAGAACAGCAGGCAGCATCATCTCCATTCTCTGGCAGACCTGAATGCATGTGTGCAGCTTTGCAGAAGGCTTCAAAATGTTCTTCATTAATGCCCCTGTTGATGGTTTTTATTCTCTTCAGACTGAAGTTGAAAGAAACATGTACTAGGAGCAAGCAGGGAGGCAAGACCCTGTCTGCACTGAAATTCACTATTTCATCCTTGACCATTTTTAGGAACCAAAAAGGGGTCAGGAAGCAGTGGTTTTGGAAATCTCAGAGATACAGCCAAGATGCTCCTGTGGATAGACCTCTCAAGGTTGGGGGGGGGGGGTAATTTTAAAGGACATAATTGCACTGGAATACCACAGAATCAAGGGTTTTGCAGCCATTTCACTTATGAACCCTATCAGCGCTCCTGAAGGGGTACCTGACTGCCCCACTATGGAAACAGTTGGGGGGGACTTTCCCTGCACCCTCACGCCTGGCAAGCCATCAAACAAGATTCATGGGTGTGGATGGTGATCACCAAAGGCTATGCTATTTCATTTGTTTCCCCTCCACAGAAAAAGAGAAGGATTCAGGATGTGCCACCCAGTCAAATGGAATCTGCAGCAAGAGCAGAAGTGAAAATGCTGCTAGAGAAAAGAGTCATCAAGTATGTCACCTCAGACCAGGCAAGATCCAGTGTCTATTCCAGGTTCTTTTTAGTTCCAAAGAAAACAGGAGACTTCAGGCCAGTCTTGGATTGAAGCCACCTCAATCAAGGCTGTGAAATAGACAAAATTCTAGATGGTCACAGTTCAGTCCAATCAGCGACTGATTTACTTCCCATTATACCTGCAACCTCTAATGTATCCTCAGCAGTGCAGGAAGGAGCAGGGTGGGTCTTAGGAGACGGCGTACAGATGAACAGAGTGTCAACGAACACGACGTTGCAGGACACCGACAGTGTGATCGCAGCACCTAATAACACTTCAACAGTTGATATGCGTGGCTTTGGCCCAGCAGTAAAAAGGAAAACTACAATAAATCCTGAAGCTGGCGTTTCATCAGCTGTAGAAGCTGGCACTAGTTTATCTTTCCCTTTATCGTTTCAAGGACTGAAACAGAATGCTTGGCACCCCCATTATCAAGGGAAAAAACGCAAACAATCGACCGAGGTGCCAGAGAATTACAAGAAACCACACAGGACAGATCTAATGAACTGGTAATTAATTTATCATGCTATGTTTTATCTGAGGCTGAAAATAATGTGTTAAAAAAAGGTTTATCATTCGTACCCTCGCAAGGTATGGATATCAGCAATTTAATTGTGGAGCTTAAGAATTTTACGAGAGGATTAGCATTAGATTTATATTTTAAGAATGATAACACTACTCGAACAGCTTTACCTTATGGTTATAGGAAACCATCTACATTTATACCTGAGTTGAATCCAATTATTGACACCTTTGAGAGAGCTTGTACGAATGATTTTTTTTCTTTATATAGACAACATGATTTTAAATCTGAATTTCACAATTTAACCTTTAGTGAAACATCAGCATTGAAGTCTTTGCAAGGCAATGAGTCTATAGTAATCCGCCCAGCAGATAAAGGGGGAGCGATAGTGTTACTTGATAGTTTGTCTTATAAAAATCAGATGTTAGATATGTTATCAGACGTTGACACTTACAGAGTCATACATTTGTATGAACTGAATAAGGTGATTAGAGATGTGCATGCTGAGTTATATGACATGCTGTTATGCAATATCATAGATAAAGATTTGTATAAGTATTGCTTGATAGAGAAACCTCTAGTACCAGTAATAAGAGGCCTCCCTAAAGTACATAAGACTCTGGTGAATCCCCCCCTAAGACCTATAGTGTCAGGGAAAGGGTGGTTAACTGAGAGCATATCCATTTACATTGAGAAACAGTTGAGACCTTTTGTCAATTCTAATTCTTCCATCTTGAAGGACACCAAGCACTTTCTTGAATCTTTAGCGGAATGTAGTGCAGACACTAACATATTTTCTGACACTGACATTTTGGTGACCTTAGACTTTCAGTCTCTATTCACGAGCATACCGAATGACATAGGTATTGATTTTCTGAGATTGTTTCTGTTAAATGAAGGGATGGCTACTAACAAGTTTATGAGAATTACCATGTTAATGGAAGTGGTTCTAGAGAACAATGTGTTCTTATTTGACAATAAATATTATTTACAAACTATGGGAGTGGCGATGGGTACACCGTGCGCGAATTCCTATGCCAGTTTAGTGTTGGCATATTGGGAATCAACGTACATATTGCAACAGGATTTATACTCCAGCTTTGTTAAGAACTATAAGCGGTTCGTAGATGACCTCTTTTTTGTTTGGAGTGGTGATTTGTCAACTCTAGAAGAGTTTATTGGTTACATGAACAATACAACCACATTTTTGAAACTAACAGGTGAGACTTCAGCTGAACACATAAATTTTCTAGATGTTACTCTCACTAAGAATAAAGGTAGACTTGACACAAACATATATAGGAAACCTTGCAGGCGAAATGCATATTTACATCGAGACAGTATGCATCCCCCACACATTCATAGAAATATCATTAAGAATCAAGCCACACGTTGTTCACGTCTAGTCAGCAATGATTCTGATTTTTGCTGACATTAATACATTTACGTGAAGATTTTTCAGCTAGAGGGTATCACGATACGGATTTGTCCACTTTACAAAATGTAGAGCGTGAAGGCATGGCACTACCATATATTAGAAGGAATATGGCAGAAACAGCTATAGATGAGAGACCTGCTAAGAAGAATAATAAACGAATGGTTGTCACTTATACTAACAGAAATAAAAGTATAACTGATGTTATTAGAAAGAACTGGGGGATATTACAACTGGATGACAGGTTGAAGGATCTAGTAGGTTCTGTCCCTTCGTTCTGTTATAAAAATACCAAATCCATCAGAAATATGCTTTGTTATGAAAGGAATACCACTAACAAACCTTTATCAGTTAGGAAGGGCACCTTTCCCTGTCTCAGTTGTAATCAGTGTGCATTTATTAATAGTAGTGATATCTTTATACATCCAGATTCTAATGTAACATACAGATTTAGTCATTATGCTGATTGTAAGACTAGGAATCTAGTTTATTTAGCTATTTGTAAGAAATGTAACAGTTTTTATGTGGGGAAAACCAATAGGACCCTCAGGGAGAGGATAAGAGAGTACTTGTATGCCATCAACAGGGAAAATGAGAACAACGCCCTAGCGAGACATGTCTTGACTCATGGCACCACACATAATTTTATGTTTATGGTTTTGGAGCTTATACACACCACCATGAGATTGGGGAATGTCATTGGTTTCACAGAAAGGGAAGAAGGGAAGTGGATCATCAGGCTGCGAGCTGACTTGGGACATGGTCTCAATGATAGGGTCAGCCTGAAACCTTTCCTTGTTGATCGCCCGTTACCACACTAAAGAGTTTTTATTTTTCTTACAATTATATTTGTATTCATTTATTTCACCATTTTACATTATAATAAGTATAAAGATACATCAGCGCATCTTTAGGTGTTTTTATCAGTGTTTTATTAGTATTATTAGTGTTTTTATAGGGCTTTTATAGTAGTATTTTGAGAGTTTTTTGAATATATTAAAGTATAAAAATACTTCAAATATACTGAAGCATTCAAACATTCTAATGTTTTAACATTTTCAATTTGTTTAATTGTTTCCATGGTGATAGATTGAATTATTGCACCTGATGCATCATTGGTCTAATGGATGACCTGTAATGCTTTTAAACTGGTTGTTTGTTCTGCTTTTTGAAGTCTGATGAAGCATCTTGTATAGATGTGGAAGCGCTTACTCATTTGATTAAAGCAGTGTTTTTCTAAAGAAACTGGTTGGCTTAGTTTGTCGTGGAGTACCTGCAGCTTTTTTCTACTTAACTTTGATTTTTGGCGTTCAGCAGGTACCTTACCCTCAGAGGCTTTTTTGTTTCCACAAAGTTTACCACTTGGGCTTCTTCCAGGGGACTAGATCCTTTTTAAGCTCCTCTTCCATCCATTCTAGATTTCCTGTCAGAGATTTTCCAAAAAGGATCCAGCTTCTCAGCTGTCAAGGTACAGTTAGCGGCCATATCCAGTTTTCACATTGGGCAAAATCAAACTTCTTTTGTTTCTCCAGATTTCAAAAGCTTTTCTGATGGGATTTTTTTCTTTTAAGACCACCTGTATGGGATCCAGTTCCCCTTGGGAGATTACTATTATGCTTCAGGCTTTAACTCAAGTTCCTTTTGTACCTGCCAGTACAGAGTATTTAAAATATCTTCCTTTGAAAACCCTTTTCCTGGTGGGTGTCACATCAGCAAGGAGGATTTCAGAGTTGCAGGCTTTATCCTATAAGCCTCCATATTTGGTCTTTCATCAGCACAGACTATCTTTAAGGATGAAACCTAACATGTTAAGTTGTCAAACTCGCCTTCATTCTTGCTGGATGGGTTCGGAGCCGATCCTCGGCTCCGACTCGGCACTTGCTAAGCTCGAGAACTCATTTTACCAGCTCGAGGCAACCCTATAACCCATGATGCAAGGCGTGACTACCCCAGATCTCGTTTGCCGCTTCGCGAAGAGGTCTCCTTTTTACCAGCTCAGGTAAATTTTCAATTTCTTCAAGATTAGTCAGAGTTTTTCCCCTTATTTCCTATTTGTCCTTTATTGGGTATATTTTTTATACTTATAATTATCTCCTACCCTATATTCCCTTCCTTTACGTTAGGATTTATTTTTTTCAGGCCTTAAGCCTCCCCCTCAGTTAATTCCTGTCAGGTTGTGTGTGTGTGTTTTTTTGGGGATTAACTGTGTGACTGTTGTGTGTCTGTCTGTTTTTGGACATTATTATGTCTAAAGAGGTAAAGGTCTCAGGCTTCAAGAAGTGTGACTCGTGCTGTCAGAAAATGTCTCTGACAGACGGTCACACTTTTTGTGTGTATTGCCTGGGGCCTTTACACCTGCAGGACTCCTGTGCCATTTGTCACTCCTTTAGCCAGAGAGTCCTGCAGGAACGAAGAAATAAATTAATTCTTCGTGGCTTGTTAAAGCCAGAGGGTTCTCCGACCAAGGCTGGATCGGTTAAACCCTCTAAGCCATCTAGAGCCCAGGCTTTAGTTTCTAAGCCTTCAGCTGTGGCTCTGACTCCTTCGGAGTCGAGATCGGCTCCGGCTGGAGCCAATCTTTCTACTTTGGAAATTGTTGTGTCGGCTCCGTCTGGCTCTGACACACAAATACCCATTACTTTGTCGGCTCCGGCCGGAGCCGACGTGTCTTTATCCAGTATTGGAGCCGACAAGTCTTCGGCTCCATCTGGAGCCGAGGGGTCATCGGCTCCGATGGCTCCATCCAGGAAGAGATCTCGGTCTCCTTCCCTGGAGTCGATTCATTCGGCACCAGGATCTCCTCTTTTGTCAGAGCGGAGCCATCGGAGCCGATCTTCAAGATCTTCCAGGCTATCAGACCACGATTTAGAGAGGGTGGTAAGCAGACTGTTGAAGTCACAGGCACTAGCCCAAATGCTCCATAGCCCATCTCAACAGACGTCTGCTATTTCTCTTCCCCCCAAACTTCCTCCTCCGACTCTCCTTCAGAGTTCGAAGCCGGAGCTTCTCGGAACGGTGACCATGGGTGCGCCGGAGCCGATACTTCCCCTTTCGGCCCCGATGTCTTCGGCTCCGATCTCCTCCATGAGACCTTCGTTGGAGGGATCCGGTCGTCGAGTCTCCCTTGTCGGCTCCGAGGGAGCGAGTGGCATCGGACCCTTGTCCGACCCTGCTGTCCCTCTTGGAGCTTCGGCATTGGTGAGCTCAGCACCGACATCGGCTTCGGAGCCGTCTCTTTCGGTGGGGCTGGGAATTCCTGTTTCTTCGGAGCGGGAGTCTTCTGGCCTCCCTGGGAGAGGAGCCTTCGAGGTGATGAAGAGTGTCCTAGCCCCCGAGCTAGGTCAACGGTCTATTCCTTTAGCTCCTCCATCTTCGGTGCCTGTTGATGTCTCTTGCCAGTCTCTTGCTCCCAGACCCAGAGATCCATCGCCCCAGGTTTCCCCATTGGGAAGAACTTCCCCTTCCGAGGTTTCACCTGATCCTGCAGCAGAACCCCCGCGTAAGAGGATGTGTAAGAGGAAGCACACAGACTCCCCTGAGTCTACTACATCAGATACCGACTTAGATGAGTCAGAGGGTTCCCCACGGTCCCCCTCTGAGGATGTCTCCTTTTCAGACATCCTGGAACTCCTTAAGCAGAGGGGTAACTGGCCTCCCATTAACCCCTCCGAGGATGAGTCGGTATACCTGGAGGCTTTCGGATCTCGACCCTCCACCTCCTGGGTGTCTCCGCCTTTCGACCCACTCATGCAAGTAGTGGCTCGGAAGGCGTGGGCAGCCCCGGATTCTGTGGAACCAGTTCCTAGGAGGCCCTCCAAATTCATTACAGCCCCTGCAGACAAACAGTTTCTTTCTAAGGGCGTCCCTGTTGATGCTATGGTGGTGGCGGCGGCCACCAAGAAGGAACTTGCTGATCCTTCTGTGCCTGTCCATCCTCCTAATAAGGATTCTAGGACCATGGACAGGTATGGCAAGAGGATGTTTTCTTCAGCGACCTTTGCTATGCGTTCACTGAACTACCTTTGTCACTTTACCAGACTTCAGAGAGACATTCTCAAGGAACTAGGTGAAGTGGTTCAGGATCCTTCGGCGACTGGGGCTCAGGAAAAGATTGCCTCACAGCTAGGAATCCTCAATTCTTTGACTAACTCCTCCATGCGGCTCATTTCTTATGCAACCGATGGGGCGAGTAGGGCCGCAGGTACAGGAGTGGCACTTAGGCGTCAGGCCTGGATGCGGCTTTGTAATTTTGCAGACCCTTTTAAGGCGTCCTTCACCAATACCCCCTTTGACGGTTCGGCTTTGTTCGGGCCTCAGGTGAAGGATACATTGACCAGGTGTGAGCAAGACGGCAAGACCCTTTCTGTCGTAGGAGTCCATTTCTCCACCCCTT
Organism: Protopterus annectens; assembly: GCF_019279795.1. Classification (NCBI taxonomy): domain Eukaryota; kingdom Metazoa; phylum Chordata; order Ceratodontiformes; family Protopteridae; genus Protopterus; species Protopterus annectens. The sequence continues at coordinate 133,093,648 of NC_056745.1, forward strand.
CAAGACCCTATCCAAAGGGTCAGAAGGGAGGGAAAATGTGGTTCCGTAAATCTCAAGGAGTCACGCCGGACACACGTGGTCAGTTTACCCCCAGAGGCAGAGGGGGTAATAATAATAGGCGCCGCGCTAGGGGCAGAGGGGGTCCGCAGAATCAGGGTAGCAGGAGGACTCTCCCTGATAAACCCTTCCAGCATCCCTGAGGTGTTGCCCGACTGCCCACCCTTGGAGGCAGTCGGGGGAAGATTGTCACTGTACCCAATAGCCTGGAGTTCCCTCTCTCAAGACAAATGGGTACAGTTGATCATATCCGAGGGCTACAATATCCCTTTCAAGAGGTATCCCGTTCCTCATCATTCCCTTCCAGACGTCTCACCCGGTCTAAGGGAATTGGCAAAACAGGAGGTATCAAAACTCCTAGCAAAAAGAGCCATCCAAATAGTGCCAGCAGACCAAGTAGGATCCGGCACCTACTCAAGATTCTTTTTGGTCCCCAAAAGGACGGGAGATTGGAGACCAATTTCATACCTCAGCAAACTAAACAAGTTTGTCAAGAAGGCAAGGTTCCGGATGGTCACGCTTCAGTCCATTCTACCCTTTTTGGGCAAGGACAACTGGATGTGCTCAATAGACCTTCAGGATGTGTACTATCATATAAAGATTCACAGGCGCTCCAGAAGGTTTCTCCGCTTTCGGCTGGGGTCCAGTCATTTTCAATTCAGAGCCCTACCCTTTGGCCTCACTACAGCCCCCAGAGTGTTTACCAAATGCATGGCAGTGGTTACAGCTCATCTGAGACGTCAAGGATTCCAGGTGTTTCCGTATCTAGACGACTGGCTCCTCTCCGCCACCACCAGGCATCAACTTCTCAAGGCCAGAGACCACACTCTGCAAACCTGCAAGCAATTGGGGATTTCAATAAATTTCGAAAAATCTTCTCTGTTGCCTTGCCAATCTATTACCTTTATAGGCGCAGAGTTAAACACTGTCAGCATGTCAGCCAGACTCACAGAACGAAGAATTCTGGACATTCAGAAGTATGTTCGGATCATATTACTCAGCAAGAAGATCAGAGCCAAATTTGTCCTGAAGGTTCTGGGTCTTATGGCTGCGGCCATTGTTCTTCTGCCATTAGCCCGCTTCCACATGCGTCTTCTGCAGTGGATGTTGTTCGCTCAATGGTCATTCCAGCAACTCCCCATGAGTCACGAGATTTTTGTCACGCAGTCGTGCAAGAGTCATCTAACCTGGTGGATGTCTTCTCCTCTGCTCCATCAGGGCTGACTTTTTCTTCCCCCAGTTTCGGTTGCCACAGTCACTACAGATGCCTCTCTGATCGGGTGGTGGGGGGCATTATCAGGGCAGGATGGTCCATGGCACTTGGCAACCCATAGAATACCATCTGCACATAAATGTCCTAGAGATGAGAGCAGTGCTTTTAACGTTGCAAGCCCTCAACGACTTTCTTCCCTTAGGGACTATTGCAGTTCAGACGGACAACATGTCTGTAGTCTGGTATATCAACAAGCAGGGCGGGACCAGGTCCTACCCACTGTGTCGAGAAGCTCTCAGACTTTGGCAATGGGCGATCTCCTCTCATCGGTTTCTGATAGCAACGCATATCCCCGGGAGATCCAACCTCTTAGCGGACAGACTGAGCAGAGCTGTTCTCATGCCACACGAGTGGTCTCTCAAACAATCGGTAGTGGACGAGATTTTTCAGAAGTGGGGCTTCCCTTCCTGCGACCTTTTTGCTACACCCCAGAACAGCAAATGCCCGGACTTCTTCACCCTCTTTCCTCTACCAGGCCATTCCCCGAGAGACTCTCTAACCCAGGATTGGCCCCGGGGACTTCTGTATGCTTTTCCTCCATTTCCACTGATACCACAAGTTATTCAGAAAGCCACCGTATTGAGAGCCAAGTTGATCCTCATTGCCCCTTACTGGCCTCGACAAATTTGGTTTCCGTCCCTGCATCGTCATCTTCTGGCCCAGCCTTGGCATCTGGACCCAATTCCAGATCTTCTGACCCACCAGTCGGGTCATCCTCACCGGGCCATTCATTCTCTCAACCTCACTGCTTGGTTGCTCCACTTCCTTCCTTAGCCAGGCTTCCTATGATATCTAACCCCGTTAGGAACATCATAGTAGCTTCTCTTAAGTCTTCCACCAGAAAGATTTATGCTAGTAAGTGGAAACGTTTTTCTTTCTGGGCGAAGTCTAAACACATAGATCCCTTTACTGCTCCACTGCATTCAGTTTTGGACTTCTTAGCAGAGATCTTTCAATCGGGGTCTTCCTCTTCTACAGTTTAAGTCCAATTGGCAGCAAACTCTAATTTTCACGTTGGTTTGGCTGATCAAAGCATAATGTCCCACAAGCTCTGCAAAGCCTTTCTGAGATGTATATTTCTCCTGAAACCTCCAATCAGAGATCCTCCTCCGCAATGGGATTTGAATTTAGTGCTAGCATCCTTGATTCTAACCCCCTTCGAACTGGCTGCTACATGCTCCTTAAAGTTTCTTTCCTGGAAAACAATTTTCTTGGTTGCTGTTACTTCAGCTAGAAGGGTTTCTGAACTTCAGGCCCTCTGTGTCTGTTCCCCTTACTTGATTTTTCACAAAGATAGGGTATCTTTAAGAACTAATCCTTCTTTTTTGCCCAAAGTTGCTTCCCAGACAAATCTTAACCAATCTATTGATTTGCCAATTTTTTTCCCTAATTATTCAGACAAAGCTGAACAAAAACTCCATTGTTTAGATGTCCATCGTCAGCTCAGATATTATTTGGACAGAACTAAACAATTCAGAGAATCTGATCAACTATTCCTTTCTTATGCAGAGAACAGGAAAGGTCTCCCAGTCTCTAAAGTGACCTTATCCAGATGGCTGTCTTCTATTATTTCTTATGTTTATCATCTTAGAGGCAAGCAACTATCCTCAAAACCAAAAGCGCATTCTACCAGAAGCCTGTCCACATCCACAGCCTTTCAGGATAGGCTACCTATTGACACCATTTGTGCAGCAGCCACTTGGGCCACTCCTCACACCTTTGTCTCTCATTACAAATTGGACTTGGCCTCCAGGGACAGGGCTAGGTTTGGTTCCACAGTTCTCAAGAGTCTGTTCAATTGAGCCACCCAGGATAGAGGTGTTAGGGACGCGGTCCCATCCAGCAAGAATGAAGGCGAGTTTGACAACTTAACATTTAGAAGTTATGTACATACCATAACGTTCCATGTTAGTTGTCTTCTCTCGCCTTCTTTCTTGCGTCCCTCCCTCCTTCCCCCTGGCCTGGATGTATCTTGAGGTTGTACCTTCTTTTTGTTGGAGGTGTTATCACTCTTTCCAAGAGTTCTCTATAGGAAGAGTCATATTGTTAGTGGCTATTGCCTAGTTTCTCCTACATTACTATTCTTCTTCCTGGGGAAGAAGTGTTTTTGGCAGGGTTTTTCTTCTAGCTACCAAATGAGATCTAAGGTAGTCACACCTTGCATCATGGGTTATAGGGTTGCCTCGAGCTGGTAAAATGAGTTCTCGAGCTTAGCAAGTGCCGAGTCGGAGCCGGGGATCGGCTCCGAACCCATCCAGCAAGAAAGAAGGCGAGAGAAGACAACTAACATGGAACGTTATGGTATGTACATAACTTCTAATTTCTTCCAAAGGTAGCATCCAAGACAAACCTTAATCAGATTATCAATCTGCCAGTTTTATTCCTAAAATTTTCCAACAAAGGAGAGTATATTCCGCACTTACTAGATGTTCATTGGTTGCTCAGGTTTTATTTACACAGGGCTAAGAATATCAGGAAATTTGATCAGCTTTTCACTGCTTTCTCTAAGGCTAAAATTGGTCAAGCAGTATCAAAAGTTATTTTCTCTAGGTTGCTTTCTGAATGTGTAATGTCTGTGTACAAAAAGTTGAGATTAACTTTGCATAACAAACCAAAGGCTCTTTCCAACAGGGTGGTAGCTACTTCTACTGCCTTAATGAGTAAGGTTCCTGATGAGATTTGTGTTGCAGCTACTTGGTCTACTGTTCATACCTTTGTGTCTCAGTACAAGCTGGATGTACAATCTAGAGCCCATACATCATTTGGCTCCACCTTTCTCAGGAATATCCTTCCTTGATACCACCCAGATGTTTCTGTAGTTTAGGAATCTGTCCCAAAAGTTTTATTGGATGAAAACAGACAACATCAGATGTGAAAGTTATGTACTTACCACAATGGTAGATCCATGTTGTCTTGTTTTCATCTAGTTAAACATCTCTCTCACCATCCCCCAACCTGGATTGTCCTGTTTTGCTTCTTTTGATTGGTTGGACCTGACCAGGGGCCTTGTCCTTGGATGGCCTGTTTTTTTACTGTTCCTCATATTTTGCCATGTTTTCCAGTCCACCATAATAGGTAGACTAAAGTTAAATAAACAATGTTCTGTAGTCCCATCTCGCCTTCATTCTTACATATGGGTTCGGAGCTGATCCACGGCTCTGACTCGGTTGATTACAAAGCCCAAAGTCTCTTAGTTGGTGCATGGCAAGGTAGGTATCCCATAGTGCACTAGTAAGAATCCCCAGATCTCGTTTGCCGCGTCTACGAGTTCAGAAGTGCTTCTTGCTTGGCCGTGGCTAAGTTGCATATTTTTCATTATTATTGTAGTTTTATTGATATTTCTTCACATAAGATAGCTTAGTTTACTTAGTCTTAGTAATAGTTCTTTATAGGTAATTAATAGTAGTGTGTTTTGCTAAATTTCCATAGTTAGTGTTGAGAACTTGTTGGCCGTTCTAGGCCTGTTTTTTGTTCTCTGTGTGCTATTTTTTTGACATATTTCCTATTTTCTGACTTAGCTTCTTTTCTGTTTCTTCAGCTAGGTCCATTTAAGTTAGAGGACATAGTCCTCTGTTTAACTTTCTGACCTTTTTTCCTCAACAGGGCTAGGCCCGTTTAAGTTAGAGGACCTAGTCCTTGGTTGTATTTTTGTGTGTAGTTTTCTTAAAGGGCGAGGCCCATTTAAGTTAGAGGACCTTGTCCTCTCTTCTGTTTCATAGAACTTCCTTTTGTAGGCATGTCGATGGAATCCAAAGATTATAAACCTTCAGGTTTTAAAAAGTGCCTTAAGTGCTCTCAAAAGATGTCTATTACTGATGGGCACAGTAATTGCGTTTACTGCCTCGGAGCCATTCACCTACAGGAAACTTGTTCTTTCTGTCACTCCTTCAGCTCCAGAGTTTTCCAAGAAAGAAAGAACAAATTAATTCTGAAAGGTCTTCTTAAGCCTTCCTTCGAGGAGGACTTAGCCAGCTCTTCTTCATCCTCAAAGTCTCACTTATCAAAGAAAGAGAAGGTCAATTCGGCCAAGAGACATTCTCCTGCACCGACTATTTTGTCTAAACCTACTCAGAAAACTTTAAAATTGGATAAGTCTTCTAACTCTTTGGCTCCACTGTCCTCGGAGCCGGTCGAGGTTACTGATGACACTGCAGTGTTGGCCCCAAGTCTTTCGGAGCCAACTACTGAGAAATTGCATCAGAGCCGGTCCAGAGAGCTTTTGCCAGTCTCCCCAACTTTATGATCTCCCATTTTACAAAGATCTAGGTCACCTGCCCTGTCATCCAGATCCTCCAAGAGCCTTTCAGAAGAGGATGTAGAGAGAGTAGTGCTTAGACTTTTGAAGTCATCTGCCTTACCCAAATTGTTGCTGGCTCCGATCCAGTCGGTTCCGGAGCCATCTAAGACCATTCGCCCTATTGTGGTTCCTCCTCCAAGCCGTATTGGTTCTTCGGAACCGGAGATTTTGGTACCGCTTGTTGTGGAACCCTCAGCTCCAGCTCCTCTTGTGGCTGTCTCAGAGCTGAGTTCCACTCCGACACCTTCGGTGCCATTTTTGGTGTCTAGGAGCCGAAGCTCACCAGTCGGCCCCGACAGGGACACTTGGACCTGAATCTCTTCAGTGCTGAGTCTACCTCTTGTTGCGTCAGCTAGGTTGAGCTTGGACCCTACATCCATATTGGAGCCTATCGCTTTGGAGCCGAGGGCTACCTCCATTTCCTTGGAACCGGGACTGCCTTCGGACCTGGAGAGATCTGCATTCGAGATGATGAGGAGTGTGCTGTCTCGGTCGTCAGCTTCGCACAAGGGTACCGATACTCTTCCCCCTCAAGCACCGACCTCTGTCTCAGCACCATCTCTCTCTTTTGACAGCAGAGACCTGCATCCTCAGGAGCACCCTTTGGGTTGCCTCCAGTCTTCCGAGACCTCTCCAGAATACCCTTCTGAGGAGCCGCCTCAGAAAAGGACATGCAATAGGAAGCATGTAGACTCCCCGGATGAGTCCATCACCTCAGACACTGACCTCGAGGAGTCAGAAGTGTCCCCCAGGTTGTCCTCTGATGATATCTCCTTTGTAGATATCTTAGAGATTCTGAAGCAGAGAGGCGGCTGGCCCACTGTCACCCCTTTTGATGAGGAGTCAGTGTACCTGAAGGCTTTTGGGTCTCAACCTTCAGCCTCTTGGGTGTCTCCACCTTTTGATGAACTCCTGAACCTAGTTAGTCGAACGGTGTGGGAAACTCCTGATGCTGTGGAACCCAGTCCCCAGAAGACTCAACAAATTTCTTTTGGCCCCTAAAGAGAAAGAGTTTTTGAACAAAGGTGTGCCTGTAGATTCCATGGTGGTGGCGGCAACCACTAAGAAGGAACTAGCGGAGACTTCTACATCTGTCTATCTACCAAACCAGGAGTCTCGAACGATGGATAGATACGGGAAGAATATCTTCTCTTCAGTGGCTTTTACTCTCAGATTGCTGAACTATCTCACACATTTTACTAGGCTTCAGAGAGATCTCCTAAAGGAGCTGGGAGATACTCTCCAAGGTACATTGACTGAAGGAGTCTCTGAGAAAGTTACTGCTCAGTTGTCCACCTTAAACTCCATTGTTAACTCCTCCATGAGGCTGATCTCCTGCGCAGCAAATGGAGCGAGTAGGGCAGGGGGTTCAGGAGTTTCCCTTAGGAGACACTCCTGGATGCGCTTATGTAATTTTGCGGAGCCCTTCAAATCTACTTTTACCAACGCCCCCTTCGATGGTTCCTATTTGTTTGGACCAAAGGTAAAAGATACACTCACCAGGTGTGAACAGGAAGGGAAAACTCTCTCTGTTTTACCGTCCCTTCTAGACCTTATCCCAAGGGTCAGAGAGGTGGGAAAATATGGTTCAAGAAGTCCCAGAGATTTTTCCCGGACGCACAGGGTGATTCCTCCTTCAGAGGCAGGGGAGGATGAGCTAATGGTAGACGTCACCCTAGAGGCAGGGGGTGGTCAGCAAAACCAGGGTGGCCGCGATTCCTTTCGCGGCTGTCCCTTTCAGCTCTCCTAATGTGGGGCCCAGCTGCGCTTCTCTGGAGCCAGTCGGGGGTCGCTTATCTTTGTATCCAGAATCCTGGCTCAACATCACTCAAGACAAGTGAGTACAAAGAATAATCACCAGAGGATACTCCATACCCTTCTTTCTTCCAGCCCAAACCCCCAAGAAGATCTCAGATGTTCCACCCACTCACAGGGATCAAGCAACTATAGAGGTTCAAAAATTGCTTTCAAAGAGAGTCATCCAAACCGTCCCCAATAGGATTCGGAACTTACTCCAGATTCTTTTTAATGCCAAAACAAACAGGGGACTGGAGGCCCATTTTGGACCTCAGCAAACTAAACAAAACCGTAAAGAAGTCCAAGTTCTGAATGGTAACCCTGCAGTCTATACTCCCTCTATTAGGGAAAGTCAATTGGATGTGCACCATAGACCTCCAAGATGCGTACTACCACATAAAAATGGACAGAGCATCTAGGAGTCATCTACACTTCTGGCTGGGAGCCTGTCATCACCAATTTTGTGCTCTGCCCTTTGGTCTCACCACAGCCCCCAGGGTGTTCACCAAATGCATGCCGGGAGTGACAGCTCACTTGAGACATTGTGGATTCCAAGTGTTTTCGTACCTGGACAACTGGCTCCTGATGTCCACCACCAGTCAACTACTCCTACAAGCCAGGGATTCAACCATCCAGCTCTGTACCCAACTAGGAATTACAATAAATTGGGAAAAGTCTGCCTTGTCACCCTCTCAATTTGTGACTCTTATACGTGCAGAAATAGACACAGTTGCCTTGATGGCTCATCTCCCTACAGACAGAATTCAAAATCTCAGACAACAGATATACAGCTTACTTCCTCTACAAAAGGTCAAGGCAAAGACAGTGGTGAAACTCATAGGGACAATGGCTTCTACCATAAATCTAGTTCCACTAGCCAGATTGCATATGCAAATTGTTCAATGGCTACTTTTTCCCAGTGGTCTCTTCAACAACTGCCTCTATCTCATCATATTCTCATAACAAAGTCTTGCAAAAAGGACCTTCGTTGGTGAATTCAGCCCGATCAATTGACGACAGGAACTCCCTTTCTCCCTCTCCAACCCGTTGCTACTGTGACCACAGATGCCTCCCAGATTGGGGGGGGGGACATTATCTAGGCAGGACTGTCCAAGGCACATGGCAAGATCACGAGGCTCACTTGCATATCAGTATCCTAGAGATGAGAGCAGTGCTTCTAGCGTTGCAAGCACTTCCCAACTTTCTTCCTTTAGGGGCGATAGCAATCCAATCGGGCAATATGTCAGTGGTATGGTATCTAAACAAGCAAGGAGGAACCAGATCTTACCCCCTTTATCGAGAGGCTCTTCATGTTTGGCAGTGGGTGATATCTTCCCAGTGCTTTCTAGTAGCAACGCATATCCCGGGGTCAACCAGTGTGATAGCCGACAAGCTCAGCAGGGCAATCTTGATGCCTCACGAGTAGTCTCTGAATCAGAAAGTAGCAGAACAGATTTTCTGCAAATGGGGACAGCCTTGCTGTGACCTTATTGCCAGCCCAATCAATGCTAAATACAGCAGCTACTTCTCCCTTATCCACCCTTTGGGAGAGTCACCGAGAGACGCACTTGTTCATGATTGGCCTCTGGGACTTCTTTATGCATTTCCCCCATTTCCGCTCATATCAAAAGTGATCCAGAAAGCAAAGTTCTTGGGAAGCAAAATGATTCTTATCACTCCTTACTGGCCTCGTCAGATTTGGTTCCCCTTTCTCAGGCCTCATCTCCTAGACGATCCATGGACTCTGAACCCAGTTCCAGACCTTTTGACACACATGTCAGGCTCCCTTCACTCCTGCCTCCACACCCTTAATTTGATAGCCTGACTGCTCCACTTCCATCCCTAGTCAGGCTTCATGATTTTTCACCTGCAGTGACCCATATCCTTACGTCTTCCCACAAACCTTCCACTAGGAAGTTATATGCTAACAAATGGAAAAGATTTTCTATCTGGGCAAAAGAGAAAAATGTATTTCCTTACACAGCATCCATCCCTTTGGTCTTAGAATTTCTAACCGAACTTTTCCATCAGGGTTCAGCTGTTGCTACAATTAGAGTTCAACTAGCAGCGATATCAAATTTTCATTTGGGACAACATGAGCCTAATCTGATGGTTTACAGATTATGTAAATCCATTCTCATCCAAGAAATCTTTGGAGTCTACAAAGGGAGATGCAACTGACAAAGTTAAAGATCCAAGGAAGCATTTCTCAGATCACTCTCCTCCTTCTTCTTCTTCTTCAGTCTTGGCTTTGCCTGAGAAAATTTCGAGACCTTTGGATTCAACTACTTCTTTGGATTTGATCCTGCTAAAACCAAAACTCTGGATTCAGCTGCCCATTTGGATCCGACTTGAGTCAAGTCAAAATCACAACATGCAAAATTAAAATTCTCTCCAGAGCCTTTTGCTTCGAGGATGCACTCACCATTCATGCAGGAGATACCTTGAAGAGTATCCCATCTAGCCTCAGCTTCATTATCCTCCAGGTCATCTATGAGCCTAATATAAGCAGATGTGGACAAGAGGATGAGAAAGTTTTTAAGAACACAGATTCAGTTGAGAGTTCTCCCAGCTCTGTCTCCTATCAGATCCATGAGCCTATCTCCAGTACAACCCCGTCTTTTAACTCCTGCTCCAGTCCATCCACTGATTTCAGATCATTCCTTCCTGTGGGAGCCTTGGTGGTGGATAGTTCATCTCCGACCTCTACATTGAGTCAGGATCCTGTGGAAATTGTGTTCCATTCTGTGCAGGTGGCTTCGGCATCTGCCAGGTGTGTCTTGGTTCCTTCATGGCTTCTGTCTTTGAGGTAGTGGAGAGAGAGTGTTTTACATCTCTGTGGACAAGACATTCTTGCCCCCCTCAAAACCATCCCCTCCTCAGCTATCTACTTTGGATCCTAGGTCTCTTCAACCTGTCCTATCAGGACAGCCAGGAAGGTCAAGCCTGGAGACAGTCCTCATTCAGGACTCAGCTGGCACTTCATAGTCTTCCCCAGAACCTCCCACTAGAGAGCCTCATCGGAAGTGTATGTGTAAGACTCCCCACAAGAATCTTTAACTGAAGACACTGACTTTGATGTAGGGGAAGGGTCCATCAGATCACTCCATGAGGATGTCTCTTTTGGTGAAATCCTCAAGCGTTTGAGACAGAAAGGTGGTTGGCCTTCTAACCCCCCCTTCCTGGGAGGAGTGTTTCTCAAGGCTTTTGGAGCTGGCTCAGCTACATCCTGGGTAGTCGCCCCAATGGATGTGATGGTGGACCTCATCTTCTGCTGGGCTTAGAAGTATCCGGATGGCACAGAGCCTATTCCCAAGAGACCAGATAAGTATCTCAATGCACCAAAAGATAGGCCCCACGGGAGCAAGGGTCCCCCAGTGGATGCCACTATGGTAGCAGCAGCAGCAGCCACCAAGGAAGAACTTGCTAAACAGAGTACTTCTGTCCATCGCTTGTACAGATATTCCAGAGCATTGGACAGATTTGGGACATGTGTCTACAGTTCAATGACATTTGCACTCAAGTCACTGAACTATTTGGCATATGTTATGAGATTTCAGAGAGAATTGATCAAGGAGTTTTCCAATGCCCTGTCAAGGTCCACATCTGCGGAGGACAAGAAAATGATTTCTTCACAAATGGCCACCCTCCAGTCCCTGTTGAATGCCTCAATGAGGTTAATTTCTCATGCCTGAGTGGGACCTTCAAGAGCTGCAGATTAAGGAATTGCTGTAAGAAGGCATGCTTGGATGGGTCTTTGTGACTTTGTGGGGCACTTCAAGATGTCATTTATCAATGCTCCATTGGATAGATTCACATTGCTTGGCCCTAAAGTGAGGAAGACTCTCTCTAGGAGTGAGCATGATGAGAAGACATTATCTGCCATAGGTTTTTCTACCCCTCAAAGGACTTTCTCCTGGAACCAGAGAGAAGGGGAAAAAGATGCAGTTCCAAAAGATGAAAGGGTCTTCCAGGACTCCTATAGAGACAAACACTCTGCGGCAGATGAGGGAACCCTAATAGCAGATGTCTCACCAATTGCAGACATGGCACGCAACACAAGACAATACAGAAAGCCTCTCAGCACAGGCTCTGTGTCTCCGGCCTAGCCTATAAAGTAATTTAATTTCAGCTACCCCTCCAAAATCTACTAGACTGAGGCCAACCTCCTGCATCCCATCTCCACCGCAAAAATACATACATCAAACAGCCACAACAATGCATGCACACCCCTGCTCCCCTCAAGCAGGGCACACCGTGGATCCACCTCAAGCACAAGCACCTCATAAAATATCCCTTCAACACATGTCTGCACAAACCTCGTCCAACACACACATGACACACAGCACCAACACATCTGCAACACAAGCATCCTACAAAAAACACATTGACACTCACCAGTGACATACAATTGCCCACAAACTTCCAAATAGCTGTGCTGGCAGTATCTCCCTTTGTCACACTTCTATATAAATCATGTTGATACTCACAAATGACATATAATTATTTACAAAATTCCAGCTAGCTGTGCTGGTAGTACCTCCTTTGTCACAGATGGTATTAGAATGGACTCTTGTGGTGTAATAGTTAATAGGGCTTCACCCTCTGACCACCCCATTTGAATTAGAAATACTTGCAAACAACACATAGCCTGGTGATTCATGCAGAAGAAGTTTCTCTGGGCCACCCTTTCGTTCTTCCTATGCCCAAGGCCACAGTGACTACGAATGCCTCCCAACTAGGGTGGGGAGGCATTACTTGGGAAGGATAGTCCATGGCACATGGTCTCACTTAGAGGTCACTCTTCACATCAGTATGCTAGAAATGGCAGCAGTCCTCATAGGATCATAGGAACACAGGAGGTTACTAGGCTATTGACCCTGAGGCCCTTATAAGCCTAGCCAAGAGTTTAGCCCATGTTTAGACAAATTAGCACCCAATAAAAAACACAAAATCACCAGCACATCACCAGAACATCTTCTTTTATTCAGCCTTTCGCCTTCATGGATCACAAAACATTCACATTTTAAGCTAGTTAATATACCTATTCATCCTAATTAACACAGACAACTTACATTCAATAATTGATTCATATTAAACATTTAAAGTGACACAGTACATATTACATAAATTAAAGTCACTATTCCATCAGTGTTTCACTACAAAAAATTAAATATAAATATAAATAAATAATTATTTACTATTGAATGTTGGATAATACAATTATTATTAGTTGTTAAATACCCAATTCCTGATTCAAGCCAAAGGCCTTCAAAGTTTTAAACTTTAAGACCATTCTAGTTTCTAATTCAAGTAATTTATTAGTATAGTCCCCCCTCTAGTTAAAAGAGGCTTACTAAGTATGCAAAATTTTAAACTGCTAGGAGAACCATCATGTTTAGCAAGGAAATGTTGGGCAACAGGACAAACTTCGCTTCGGTTCCTAATATCTTTTAAATGTTCTAGTACCCGAATTCTAACCATACGTTTAGTTTGTCCTATATACCAAACATTAGCACAAGAACAACCCAGAATATATACTACCCCTAACGATCTGCAGTTAAAGTATAACCTAGGAATAAATGTTATACCATTAATTATATTCAAATTCTTAACCCTGTCACATATACTGCAATGGCCACATGAAAATGTGCCAGAGGGTGAACTATTAACATGATTCCCTTTCACAAAATTATAATTTAATAATTCTTTCAAATTCTTTCCCCTCTTAAAATAAAAAAGTAATATGTTTTGGGAACAAATGGCCAATATTTCATCCTCACTTACAATGTACCAATATTTTCTCACTATTTTAGTTAATTCCTTCGAAAAGGGAGAGAATCGAGTGACATAGAAGAGCTTTTCTTCATCATCATTCTCCCTTACATCATGCATTTTATCTTCAAATCTCTCGTTCCTATCTAAGTGTGAGTGTTGATGTGGCCCATCATAAAGATCCCCCAAAATTTTACACTTGCATTCCAAAAGGTGAGTTTTATCATAACCTCTTTCACTTAACCTTGACAGAACTTTATCCAATTCGTTAGCCTTTTCATTCCTATCACTAGTGTGGTTATAGATTCTTTTAAATTCACCAAAAGGTAAGGAATCTAATAAATGTCCAGGGTGCATGCTAGTAGCATGCAAGAACATATTCACTGAGGTTAACTTCCTAAATGGCCTAAAACCAATAGATTATCCATCATTAAACAAGGTTACATCCAAAAAGTTAATATGTTCTCTATTTATTTCATAAGAAAAGGTTAAACCATGTTCATTATTATCAAGGATCTCAAAAAAATCCAAGAAATCACTAACATCACCCTTATAGATAAAAATAAGGTCATCCATAAAACACTTATACAATATAACATTGTTCTTGAAAAACAGGGTTGGGTAAATAAATTTCCTCTCAAAGAATCCCATATAAATAATAGCATATGAGGGCACACAAGCAGCCCCCATAGCCGTACCTTTTAACTGCAGAAAAAACTCATTATTGAAAGAAAAATAATTCTGAGTTAAACTAAATTCAAGTAAATTAATCGAGAAGGTAGTTCTGGGTCCATCACCCAACATCTCCATGATTGATTCCAAACCCCATCTGAGATTAATATTCGTATAAAGTGATTTAACATCAATAGTAACACAATAGTAATCTTTTTGCCATCTGATCTGAGACAATTCACGTAATAAGTCCTGAGTATTCGAAATATGCACCACAACCTTTTTTAAATGTGCTTTTAAGTGGAAATCCAAAAAAATATTAACATTACTTAGAAAAGAACCAACCCCTGATACAATAGGTCTACCCGGGGGTTTATGCAAACACTTATGCACTTTAGGCAAAGCATAGAAAGTAGAGGTAATAGGTTTCTTAATATACAATTTACATATATCCTTATGATCAAAGAAACCAAAGTGTTCACCTCTGTCTAATAAAGTCAAGAGTGCATCATTATATTCCGCTATTGGGTCTGTAATTAAACATTTATGCTCTTCTGCATTGTTCAGCAGATCAGCCACTATTCCACAATAATTCTGTTTGTTTAAAATAACCCAATTACCTCCTTTATCAGCACACTTAAAGATAAACTCAGTTTTTTGTTTTTCCATACTTTTAAGAGCAAACCATTCATTTTTACTTAAGTTATAACATTTCTTTTGCCTTAAAAATTCAGATGATGTCACAGAAATTTCTTTAAACAAGACTTTCAAAAATACAGAGATGGCAGGCACCTTAATATTCGGTACAAATTTCTTATCAGTCACCAGATGGGGTAATGCTAACTTTCCATACCCAGTAGGGTAACAACTAGAATTCTCAGTAAATTCATCCAAGCAGAAAGATTCAGCATTATCATAGTCATAAACTGACATATTTAATAAATCATCATCAAATTCATTACTAAAGCTATTAGAATGAACGTTCTCAACAGAGTTTACATCATTTTTCTGAAAGAAAATTTTTAAGTACAGTTTCCTGCTGAATGCCTTTAACTCAAAATACAAGTCAGCAAAGGAAGGAAAATGTGTGGGTACAAATTTAGTTTATAAAAAATAATGTCTGTTCATTGTACTCACTCTGTTGCTCATCACTTGAAGCGATTTCTGCCCTTTTTGCCATTTCTCCCCCGGCCAGATTTATTTGCCTGAAAGGAGTGTTCAGTTATCGAAGAGACTGAAGTGCCATTAGCCCCCCCAGCCTCTAAAATTAAAGAAGCTGCAGAGTCAATAAATGTTACATTTTTAGAAACATGTTTAGTTACATTTTGCTCCGATGAAGACGCTGATACACTCTGCCGCTTCTGGTAACCACTTGTAACCTTTGACCTGCTTCACATTGGTTCACGCTGCCACGAAAAAAGAATCCCCGTTTCATAATCTTTCAAGTCCCTTATTAGTTTATTTCTTTTATGCTGAATAATATCAGTCTCAAGCTTAGAAATATTTTCATTTATTTTAGAAATCTGCACTCTATAACAGGACTCCTCCACCACCTTGTCCTGTAAGTGCAAGATTTCTGCCTTTAATTTATCATGTGCTCTCATGTTTCGCTTCACCAAAATACGGAGCCAATTCAGGGTACAATCCAGAGATGCCTTCTTCCATTCCTTGAAGAGGTCATTCTCCTCTTCCAAAAATTGAGTAGCAGGGAGCCTAATGTCCCTGTCCAGCAGGGACATGGGTGGAATCCCAGGGGTATATTTTCTGTTTCCCATCCAGTTATCCAGGTTGCACTTAAAAAGGGGTAAAGAGGTACTCTGCTTGATGTGGAGAGGGAGTCTATTCCATAGATGAGGAAGTCTCTGGGACAGAAATCTGTCCCGCCAACAAGTCTTGTTGATGTCACAGACCAGGTTGAGGCCACGCATGCGGGTTACTCGAGTGGAGCTTGACTTGCGGATATGCAGCAGTCCCATCAGGGTGGGGTCCATGATTGGGGTCCATGATCACCTTGTATGCCAGACAGAGGTTATCTCTGAGGAGTCTGTATGAAACTGAGTAAAGGGATAGGGCTTTTAGCCTGTCTGTGTATGGCAGATGTTTGAGGCCCTGGATTCTCCTGGTGAGAAACCTCTCTGGTCTCTTCAGCTGCTGCATGTGCTTTGCGAGGTACATACCAAAAGGTGCATTGTACTCAATAATGGGCCTTATAAGGGAAGAATACAGGGATGTTATGACCTCCTTGTCCCTGGATGATACACCTTTACTTATGAGGTGGGCCATGTAGAAGGCTTTTCATACCACAGAAGCAACATGGTGGTCAAAAGTCAGGTTGCTATCAACCTTGGTGCCCAAATCTCACGACTGATTGAGTGCTTAGGACATTGCTATTAATGTGTTAATTTGTGGGGACGTCACTCTCCCTAAAGGGATGATGATGCATTGTTTGGTATTCAGCTTGAGGCCATGTTTCTAACACCAGTCATTTGTCTGAGTAAGACCCTTTTGGAGGATGTCCACATCACTAGGGGAACTGATGACAGCATCCACCTTGCAGTCATCTGCAAACTTGGTCAGCCATAGCCCGCTGGTTTTGGCCTGCACCTCAGAAAAGTATAGCCCAAATAACAGAGGCCCCAAGACCAAACCCTGGGGTATGCCACTTGTTACGGGTCTACTGCATGAGGTGTCGTCCCCTATTTTGACTACATGGGTTCTATCGGTGAGACAGTTTGCTACCCATATGGTAACATATGGATTGATGCCTAGTTGAGAGAATTTATCTATAATGGCTGAGTGGGGAATAGTGTCAAAGGCTTTGGCCAGGTCAAGGTAGGTGGTGTACACCGTCTACCCCTCATCCATGGCTTTGGTGACTGTCTCAAAGAAGTTGACCAAATTTAGCAGACATGACCTCCCCTTGATGAAGCCAAACTGTGTGGGATCAAGTGTTTGGAGGTTGCCAATGTCTTTGTTAATGAGGTCCATGATAATCCGTTCCATGGCCTTGTAGATCAAGCTAGTTAGTTGATGGGTCTATAATTTCCTGGATCGGTGGCCATTCCACCTTTGTGTAATGGGATGATAGTGGTTGTCTTCCACTCAGCTGGGACAAAGCCAGTACTCAGGCTTTGGTTGAATAGGGTGCCTAATGGTGCTGCAAGTTCCTGCCTGAGTTCACATAGGATGCAGCTTGGGATGTTATCGGGTCCCATAGAGGCGGTATTTTTTGCCTTTGAGAGAGCAGTGATGACCTGTTCCCTAGATATAAGGGGAAGGGGGCAGGTACTGGGGATGCCCTGATTTACTGATGATGTTGTAGGCATTTCAAGAAGTTCTCTGTCTAGGGATGGTGGCTGTTCAGATGGACAACATGTTGGTGGTCTGATACTTCAACAAACAGGGGGGACCCGGTCCTACCCCCTATATCAAGAGGGGTCTACTTCACATTGTCGTAAGCTGACAATATCGAGTCTGATATTGTCGGCATGACAATATCGAAAGTGATGAACATTGTGCAAGTAAACGGAAATCTCCGTAAGGGGAGATTTCCATTTACCTCAATGTAGTGCGGTCTCAGAGTTGGTATATTTAAGTAGGGGGGTGTGGGAGGTGCAGGAGGGCTTCCCCCCTGCCTACGCCATTTAGTTTTTTTTTTTTAATTTGTTTTTTTTTTTTTTTTACGTTATTCGATGTTTTACTTAATTGATCAATAAAGTTTGATCTTTATTGATTCGATTAAGTAAACTTTCGATAACGTGGTATAGATGCCAGTGAGAGTGTGGCATTGGGAGATCTCTTCCTGATGCTTTCTATTGACAGTGAATATTCTGGGGAAATCCAACATACAAAATGAGCAGGTCCATTTTACTTTCTCATGAGTGGTCTCTCAGTTAGTGGTGGAAATGATATTTTGCCAGTGGGGCCAATCATACTGTGATCTCTTTGCTTCCCCCCCTCAATTCCAAATGTAGCAGGTATTTTGCCCTGATCCATCTAGTCACTGAGATACTCTCTGATTCATGATTATCACCCCCTGTCTCCTATATGCCTTTCCCCAAACCCCTATCATTCCCAAGTTTCTTCAGAAAGTGTTTCAGTGAAAGAACAAGGTAATCCTCATTGCACTATTCTGGCCCTGACAAATGTGGTTCTCCTTCTTGTGGCCTCACGTAGTTCAATCTCCTTGGGTGCTGGATCCTTCTCAGGACCTTCTATCTCACCCATCCAGCACACTTCACCCAGACATTCAAACCCTCAAACTGACCCCATGGCTTCTCCACTTCCAGTGATAGCTAGACACTCCAGGCTTTCTTCCCCAGTTCATCTTGTCCTTACATCACTCCAGAAAGTTTCTACCAGAAAGATTTATAAGAGCAAATGGAAAAGCTTTCCTATTTGGGCCCTTAGACCTTGACTCACCACATATCCCAGCTGTTCCTGACTTCCTTGCCTCCATTTTCAATATTGGAGCTAGTTACTTGACAATTAAGGTTCAACTTGCTGCCATTTGTAGCTTTCACTTAGGTGAAAACCATTCTTCTTTGGCCTGTCTGAGATTATACAAGGCTTTTCTTAAAGGTACCTTCTTAGTTTGACCTCCTATTAAGGACTCCACTTCTCCATGGGATTTAACGGTACATCTTCAGGCTTTGACCCAACCTCCCTTTGAACCTTCAGCCAAGGTAGACTTAAAGTTCTTATCATGGAAGGCTCTTTTCCTGATCACCAATACATCAGCTAGGCTAGTATCATAATTCCAAACACTTTCTTCCTAGCCACCATATCTGATTCTCCATAAGGGCAGGATATCCCTTTGGACTAACCCTTCTTTCCAACCCAAGGTGGTGTCAGAGACAACTATTAACCAGTCCACTAATCTACCCATTTTCTTTCTGAGTTTTTCCAACAAATGAGAATACATGCTGCACCTGCTGGCTGTTCATAGACAACTTAGATTCTATATTCACAGAATTTAAGAGTTCAGAAAATCAGACCAATTGTTTGTTTCTTTTTCCAAACCTAAATAGGGCAAAACAGTATCCAAAGTAGCCTTTGCTAGATGGCTCACTGATTGTATTTCTTTTGTCTATAAGAATAAAGCCACCTAAGGCTCATTCCACCAGATCTATCAAAGCACCAAGTACCTTTTGGTCCAGAGCTTCTGGACCATTTATGCAGCTGCCATGTGGTCCATTGCTCATACCTTTATAACTCATTACAAACTGGCCATTGTATCTAGGAATAGGGCAGAATTTGACTCTACTGTACTCCAGAATATCCTTCCTTGATGACCACCCAGGGTTTCTCTAGCTGGGAACTCTGTCCCATCGGTTGAGGAATGGATGAAAAAGACAACATTGAATATAAAAGTTATGCATTCACCACAACTCTGTGTCTGTGCTGTCTGTTTTCATCCTTCCTGTATCTCCTGCCCTCTAGCCACCTTCCTATTTTATAAGCTCTTAGTATGTCTTGAGGGATATTTCCTGTCAACCTTGCTGCATGAGCTCCATTCTTCTTCTTCCCCTTGTTTTTCTTTCTGCTGTAGTTGATATACAACTTAATTTAGGATATGCTAAAGGCTGGGTATCCTTTGACATATATTGGTCAGTTGACTAGAGGGCAAAGTCAATTTGAGGTAATTCAGGAGACAAGAGGATCGTGGGTTGGGGGAGGAGCTTGAGCTACAGAGCCTAAGTCTAACAAAGTGGCCAAAGTCAGACCTGAGGTCAGATCTAAGACCCACTGGTTGAGGAAAGATGAAAACTACCAACATAGATACATACTTATGGTGAGTACATAAATTTTATTTTATAAGCAGGCAAACTCAATCTGAGATATAGGTAGGGGGGAAGTCAGAGCCCTGAATCCAAAGCTTCTGAAAGGTGCCGAGGTGTGGTCCAGTAATCCAAAGGTTGAACTGTACAAAAACATTACAGCACAGATCTAGCTTTATGGCATGTACATAACTTTCATTTTTGTTCCATAACTTTCTTTAAATGTTATTCTGTCCATTTCTGTGGATTCTGTTGTGGTTTTCAGGTTTATAGATTAGGTTATGGCATTGAGTATTCAGGAGAGCATTAGCTATTGTTGAAGCTCAGTCCAGTTCAGGTGTTTTAAGGCTGTGCAGTGGTAAGTTGTAGCAGACAGGTTCGAAGCAAATCTAGCTGTTTTGTTGTAACAGCTGTCTAGTTTCATGTTTTTGTTCCTTCGATGGTTGGTTAAGGAAAGAGGGGAGCAAGTAGGTTGATGCAGTGGTTTTCCTAGTGCTGTTAGTGAGGCAATGATTACTTCTCTATAATAAGCCAAGTTTCTGGTGAGTTTTTCAACAACATGGAGTATATGTAGATTGAATTTTAAGTGCTCATTAATTATAACTTAGTAGTTTTGTTTGTTAAACTACTGTTTTGATGTTGTTTTCAAAGAGGATTTGGAATGTTTGTTTTTTGATTTAGAAAATGTTTTGGGATAAAGAAAATGTTTGTAGGATTTAGGGGTTATGATTTTTGTAGCCATGTTTTTTATGGATGTGAAGAGTCTTGTGTGAGGTTGTTTAGTACTGAGATGGTGGGGGCTAAGCAGATAAGGGTGGTGTTATCTGTATATTATATTATAGAGACAGTATGAAGTTTGTTTATAATGATATTCAATGAGAGGAAGCCTAAAATTGGGCCTTGTGGGACAGACAGGGAGGAGGGAAGAAAAATGTTGTTTATAGGTTCATAGGTTGTTACTAGGCTAACAACCATAGGGCCCTTGCAAGCCTAGCCACGCACCCCAAGCCATGTGAGTCCCAACATATATGATGAGGCATGTTAGTAAGCAGGTATCTAAGAATTATGGGGAGGTATTAGTTAGGGTAGTACTTTTCTTATTGATGGCCTCTGTCCATAAGGGGCATGGGGGCCAGACCGGGGGTAAATTTACAATTTCCCATCCAGTTGTCAAGGGTTTGTTTGAATAGGGTCAGGGATGAACTCTGTTTTACAAGGATGGGGAGCCTATTCCACAGTATGGGGATCCTTTGGGACACATATCTGTTTCTCCAGCCCGTTCTGTTTATGTTAGAAATTAAGTTCAGATCTTTGGATGTAGTGTTTCTGGTGCTGTTTGTTTTGCGCATGTGCAACAGATCCATCAGGGCTGGGTATGAGGAAACCCTGTAAGCCAGGCAAAGATCCCCTCTTAACAGCCTGATGGAGAATGAATACAGAGACAGAGCCTTTAGGCGATCAGTGCAGGATAGGGTATTCATGCCCTGAGTTTTACTAGTGAGAAACTTTTAGTTATGTACTCACCATAACTTCAGATGTTTGGGATCCATCTCGCCTACATTCTGAATGATGGGTTCGGAGCCGATCCCTCGGCTCCGACTCGGCACGCTTATGCTATAGAGCGAGGCCTCTTATTGGCTGAGCTTTCTTTATCCCAGGATGCACCACCACTAATCCCCCAGATCTTGTTTGTCCGCATTCATGCACACATGCACAGCTTGTTTATATAACATTGTTAGATGTTTCAAGATGAAACAACAGGATTCGGACCTTCTGATATCCTCTGATCTCCAAGGAAGGGGGAAGGAGGGTGGGTTATTAGGAATGTATGCGAGATGGATCCCAAACATCTGAAGTTATGGTGAGTACATAACTAAAAGATGTTATGTGATCCGATCTCGCCTACATTCTGAATGATGGGACAGCGTCCTAGCACCTAAATCCCGGGTGGCTCATTGGAAAACACTCCTGAGCACTGTGGAACCAAATGAAGCTCGTCCTCTAGATGCCACATCTAATTTGTAGTGAGAAATGAAAGTATGCGGGGAGGACCATGTAGCCGCAGCACAAATGTCACCAATAGCAAGCTTAGAATGAAATGCTACCGAAGTAGCCATAGCCCTTGTAGAATGAGCCTTGACAGTGGTGGAAAGCTCCTCGTTAGAAAAAATATAAGCTTGAGTAATACAATCCCTGATCCATTTGGCAATAGTGACCTTTGTGACTGTGTTGCCCAATTTGTTTTCTGCAAAGGACACAAACAACTGATCTGTATTCCTTGACTGTTTGGTCCTATCCAAATAAAAACGTAACTGCCTATGGACATCTAGTGTGTGGAAAATAAATTCCGCTTCATTGGAGTATTTTGGGAAAAACACTGGGAGCTCTAATGACTGTTGTAAGCATAAAGTAGAGCAGACTTTAGGAACAAAAGAAGGATTCGGTCTGAGGGAAACTCTGTCTGGATGAAAACCAAGTACGGAGGTTTTACTGACAAAGCTTGAAGTTCTGAAACCCTTCTGGCTGAAGTAATTGCCACTAGGAAAGCTGTCTTCCATGATAGAAACTTTAAATCACAGGTAGCTGCCGGTTCAAAGGGGGAAGAAGTCAAGGCACGTAATACTATATCCAGATCCCATGGAGGTGCAGGATGAGAAACTGGAGGTCTTAATAGAGCAGCACCTTTCAAGAAGGTCTTACACAACCTGTTGCTCATTAAAGATGGGTCTATGGATTCATGAAAGTTAGAAATTGCTGCCAATTGTACTTTGATGGTAGAAACAGAAGAGCCTTGGTTGAAAAGAGAGGTTAGGAACTTGAGTACTTCTGCTACGGGAGCTGAAATGGGGTCCAGGCCCCGGAGTTGAGCCCATATAGCAAATCTTTTCGATTTGCTAGAATAAAGTTTCTTCGTAGTCGACTTGTGGGCTGAAGACAATATGCGCACTACCTCTGGGTCTAGTGCATGTCTCCTGACTATGGTTGGAAGAGGAGGAGCCAGGCCGTCAATTTTAATGTGTGTAGGGACTGGTGTAGTAGTCCCGACTGATGAGTCAGTAGGTCTGGGATCTGGTCCAGGAACCATGGACCTTCCAGAGCATGTTTCGAAGATAGGGAAACCAGACTTGACGAGGCCAGTAAGGAGCAATTAAGATCATCTTGCTCCCTAAGAGAGAAGCCTTCTGAATTACCTTGGGTAGGAGAGGAACTGGAGGGAAGGCATAAAGCAGGCCGGTGGGCCAAGGATGGACTAACGCGTCCATAGGGCTCTTCCCCGGAGCCGGGGATAGGGAGAAAAATCCTTGCACTTTGCATTCAGAGGAGTCGCGAAGAGGTCGCAACAAGGAACTCCCCATTCGCTGAAAATCTGTCTTGTAATAGTTATGTTCAGAGACCACTCGTGAGGAGAGAGAATGGTCCTGCTCAACCTGTCGGCTACGACATTGGATTTGCCCGGTATGTGAGTTGCCACTAGGAAGCGATTGGTTGAGATTGCCCATTCCCAGACCCTCATCGCTTCTCTGCAAAGAGGATAGGATCTGGTCCCTCCCTGCTTGTTCAGGTACCAGACAACTGACATGTTGTCCGTGTGAACAGCAATTACGCCCTGAGGGAGGTAACAGTGAAGGGCTTGAAGGGACAGGAGTACTGCTCTCATCTCTAGGATGTTGATGTGGAGAGAGGTCTCTTCCGGATGCCATTCGCCCTGGACTGACCTGCCCAGGGAATGCCCCCCCCCACCCCGTCTGGGAGGCGTCCGTGGTCAACGTGGCTGCTGGAGGAGGAAGAGCAAAGGGCCGTCCCTGATCCAAATTGGAAGACACTAGCCACCAGCGAAGGTCTCGTCTGCAAGATTCTGTGATCCATATTAGATGATTGAGAGGGAGTTCCTGAAAGGACCATTGAGTTGAGAGAAGCCACTGGAGGATTCTCATGTGTAACCTTGCCAAGGGAACTAGCAGAACTGTGGCAGACATCGATCCCAATAGTTGCAAGACCATTCTGGCTGGGGCTTTGGACTTGGGGAGTAGGGCTCGAACCTGATTTTGTATGATCTGAATTCTGTCTGCAGGTAGATAGACCCACATCTGGTTTGAATCTATCTCTGCCCCTATGAATTTTATCCTTTGAGATGGCAGTAACACAGACTTTGGCCAATTGAAGGTGATTCCTAGGGAATTGCCCAGTGATGTTGTGGCCTGCAGGCTCTGTAGAAGTAGATGCTTTGAGGTGGCAGTTAGAAGCCAGTCGTCTAGGTACGGAAACACCTGGAATCCTAGACTCCTCAAGTGAGCAGTCACTACTGCCAAGCATTTGGTGAACACCCTGGGGCTGTGGTGAGACCAAAGGGCAGCGCACGGAACTGAAAATGACTGCTTCCTAGGCTGAAGCGCAAGTGTCTCCTGGACGTTTGATGTATTTTAATATGGTAATACGCGTCCTTGAGGTCTATGGAGCACATCCAAACACCTTTCTCCAACAGCGGGAGAATGGTTTGTAAAGTGACCATTCGGAACTTGGACTTCTTGACTGAACGGTTTAGGTTGCTTAGGTCCAAAATGGGCCTCAAGTCCCCGGTCTTTTTTGGCACTAAAAAGAATCTTGAGTAAGTCCCTAATCCGATCTGGTCTGTGGGGACCGGTTGGATGGCTCCTTTTTGCAGCAGTTTTGAAATTTCTATGGCTGCGGTATCCCGTTGACTGGGTGGCGGGTCCGGGATTCTTTTGGACTGAGGGGGGGGACAATAGAATGGGATGGAGTAACCTCCGGCGATAATTCGAAGCACCCATCGGTCCTGAATGATCCTTTTCCAGGCCTTTAGGTGCTTCGAAAAACGACCCCCGACTGGCTCCGGAGCAGCACAGCCGGGCAATCCCTCAGGGACTATGAAAAGTTGAGGAGCCATGAAAGGACTCGCGGTCTCCAGTGTTGCGGGGGCCTCTGCCACCTCTGGGACGGCGTCTTCCTGATGAATTTCCCCCTCCTCTGCCTCTGGAGGGGGAACCTTCCTGCTGAGAGGGGTAAGACTTCTGCGATCTCCGGAACCACATCTTCCCTCCTCTTTTAGCCTTGGAATAAGGCCGAAAGGGAGTGGAAAATTGTGCCCCTACGGCAATTAGAGTCTTACCCTCCTGTTCACAGCAGGTAAGTGTGTCTTTCACCTTGGGCCCAAACAGGGAGCACCCATCAAATGGGGCGTCGGTGAATGAAGACTTGAAGGCCTCCGCAAAATGACACAGGCAAAGCCAGGCTTGTCTCCGTAGCGCAATGCCTGTACCCGCTGCTCTACTCGCCCCCTCGGCCGCATACGAGATGAGCCTCATGGACGAGTTCGAGATGGATGACATCGTAGCCAGCTGAGATCCAACCGTCTGGGCCAGCTCCTCAGGCAGGTTACCTAAGAGGGTATCGGATAGCTCCTTAATCAGATCCCTCTGGAATCTTGTAAAGTGCGTTAGGTAGTTCAGAGACCTCAAAGTAAAGGCCGCTGAACTAAGGATGCGCTTGCCGTACCGATCCATGCTCCTAGACTCCTTATTAGGAGGATGGACGGATGTAGAAGCCTCTGCTACATTCTGCTGTGTAGCAGATGCCACCACCATAGCATCCACAGCCACACCTTTCGTGAGGAACTCTCTATCTGGGGGTGCTGAAAGAAATTTGTTTGGACGAGCGGGCACCGGTTCCACAGAGTCCAGGTGTTCCCACGCCCTTCGACAGATCAAATCCAAGAGCTCGTCGAAGGGCGGAGACACCCAGGAGGCGGAGGGCTGAGCCCCGAAGGCCTTCAGGAACACCGACTCATCAGCAGAGGGAGGTTTGGACTGCCAGCCGCCTCGTTGTTTTAGGGCTTCAAGGATGTCTGCAAAGGAGACATCATCCGAGGACGACTTGGGGGACCCCTCTGCATCATCGAGATCGGTGTCAGATGTCAAAGACTCGTTAGGGGAGTCAACGTGCTTCCTCTTGCACGTTTTCTTCCTGGGAGGTTCATCCGAAGAGGCTTCAGAAGGACCTCCAGGAGGGAGAGAAACCCCAGCGGGGGTAACCTGAGGCCCAGGGGCTCCGCTGTCTGCTGACAGGGGAACTGCCAATGACCCAGTCTCCAAGAGTAGGGAAGGAGCCGGGGAAACTGTGGAGATGGCCAAAGAAGATTTGGCTAGAGCACTCCTCATTGCCCTGAAGGCGAGACCACCAGAATCCTGGGAAGGTCCCCCCTCCGTGGCCACGACAGTGGACGGTACTCCCGCCGCCGACGCACCAAGAGGAAGACTTGGGACCGAAGGCTTCAATCCCGAAGCCTCCCCCCCAGGGCCGAAGGAAGAAGTCCGTGCACTGAACTCCGACCCAGGAGCCGGAGTCGGAGCAAGGGTCGGGTCTGACCCTAACACCTCCACTGGTTCCACCAACACCTGCTCCAACGGTGCCGAAGCTGTTGGAGGAGGAAGAACTGTAAGGGAGTGGACCATCGGCTCCGAAGCCAAATGGGCTGGAGCCGAAACCATCTTTTGGAACACCGGAGACTGGAAGAGTCGAAGGAGTACCCTGTCGATGTCCGAATCAGACATCCTGGAAGATCTCGAGGATACCGATCGGGCCCGAACCGATTTCTCCATCGGCTCCGAAGGGCCTGGGGACCGGCTCCGAAAGGATTCCACTATTATCGGCTCCGAGGAAGCCTTCACCGAAAATTCTTTCGGCTCCGATAAAGACTTCGGCTCCGAGGGGGAAGTGTCTGAGCCGATGACCCTTATCGGCTCCAATATGAGTGGAGCCGATGAGGATGACCCGCCTCTCGATGCTCCAGACCTCGGCTCCGAAACCAGAGGGGTCGAGGTAGGAGGCATCGAGGCAGACCGTTCCGACCTCGGCTCCGAAGTCCGTGGAGCCGATGGAGAAGTCTGCTTGCCTTTCTTAGCCATCGGTTCCGACTGACTGGTCGGAGCCGATGCTTTCCTCTTCTTAGAAGAAGGAGAGGAAGATAAAGCCTCCTCAAAAGAAGGCTTGATTAATCCTCTAAGGATTAATTTGTTTTTCCTCTCCTGGAGGACTCGAGAGGAAAACGCATGGCACACACTGCAGGATTCTTGGAGATGTTTGGCGCCAAGACAATAGACGCACGAGGAGTGGTCATCCGTAATGGACATTTTAAACCCACACCTCGTGCACTTCTTAAAACCGGATGGTTTATGTTCCTTAGACATAGTTGTAAAAACAGAAGCAACAGTAAAGTTTAAACAGCTTAGGACACAGGTACAATAAGTATGTCAAAAAATATATATATATATATATACTGAAAAGAGAAACTTTTCCCCCTTTTTTTTTTTTTTTTTTTTTTTTACACAGTAAGAAAAAAGGAAGAAAGCAAGGAGGGTCAAGACCCTCTAACTCAAACGGGTACTTGACCCACACACAACCACTAAAGTAGTTAGAACAGGGGAAGGCCTCTCTGACTGAAAGGAACTTTCTCTGACAGGAATTTTAAAGTAAAAATCAATAAAATACCAAGAGACACACTCATACACAAAAAACAGCCGTTAAAACAGCTTTTGGGTTGAAAAAGAGAAATTTTCTGACAGGAAAAGATACTATAAATATAGTACTTAGCCCAGCCAATGTTGAGACCACGTCCAAGCTCTGTAAGCGGCAAACGAGATCTGGGGGATTAGTGGTGGTGCATCCTGGGATAAAGAAAGCTCAGCCAATAAGAGGCCTCGCTCTATAGCATAAGCGTGCCAAGTCGGAGCCGAGGGATCGGCTCCGAACCCATCATTCAGAATGTAGGCGAGATCGGATCACATAACATCCTTTGTGTTCATTCCAACTGTTGCTAGTGTCTGGTTAGATAAATGTCAAAGGGAGCATTGTATTCAATGATAGGTCTGATAAGGGCCAAGTAGAGTGATACTAGAACTTTGTTGGACCTGGATGTCATACCCTTACCTATAAGTTGGGCGATATGGTGAGGGACCTTCCCTATGGTGGCTTGCACATAGATAAGCTCCATGGTATCATCCTGTTTAACCAAGCTAGAAGTATGTTTGTTGCTAACATCGATTGAAGCACCTCCACCTTGGGCCCTAGTCTGTGCTGTTGTTGGTGTAAATGTGTGGAAGGCACTATAGCCTTGCACTTTTGGAGTATTTTCTATGGCTTTAAACCAAGTCTTGGTCACGGCACATATGTCTACATTCTCCAAAGCGAGGAGGGCTTGAAGGGTGAGGAGTTTTTTTGATTAGGCTCTGAGCATTTAACTGTAATACCTTAAGGTTGCTTGTAGATTGTTTCACTACGTTGGCAGCTTTGTCTTTTCTTGCATTGTCCAAAAAAGGCTCTAAGGGGAATGGATATTGTTTTATCTGGTATCTAAAAGCCTAGGGGGGACAGATGCAATCCATCATTGGTCTTCTTTTGACCATGTTCTTCCTTGCTGACAGATATTGGATCCCCTAGAATGACAACAGAAACTAAGCCAATTATTAAAATCAATAATGTTTATGCCCATACTATGGCATTATCCTCGGTGAAGGCAGAATGCTGCTCAGTGCAAGGCATATACCTATCTATGACACAAATTCCAAGAGATCCATTACGTCTGTTTTCATATAGTCTAGTGAGGTATGTCTCAGATAATTTAGTCACATGTACTAGGACAGAGTGATATTGGTACCTGGCGTGCAGTGACTTGAGTGTGTGCATGATATTGTGGATCCTGCTGCAGATAGGGAACTAACTATTATCTTCTCCTTGTCCATCTTGGAAATTGGGGCATCTGTATGTCACACAGTGGAGTCCCCAATGACAACAGTATTAGGTAAAGTTTATGCTTGCCTTGTGAGCTTTGCACTTGGAGGAACTATAGATGTAGGTTTATGTGAGATTTTTGTGTTGGCTTTTGGTGTGTGCTTTAGTAGTTGCTGTGGAGCAATGGTGTCGTTACGTAGCTTTGGAGGTATTTGAGATCGGAGAAGGTTTCTTTTAATCACTTCAGCATAAGACAGTGTGTGTGTGTGCGTGCATGCATGTGCGTGTTCGCACGCATGCGCACGTGTGTGTGTGTGCGTGTGTGTGTGTGTGTGTGTGTGTGTGTGTGTGTGTGTGTGTGTGTGTGTGTGTGTGTGTGGTGAACAGTATGTGTGAGGGATGTAGTGTGGGTATTCCTGAAAAACTTGATGTTAAGTTGCCCATCTCACCTTCGTTCTTGCTGTGTGGGTTTGGAGCCGATCCTCGGCTCCAACTCGGCTATCTTCTGTAGCTCGAGAGCTGTTTACTGGCTCAAGGCTACCCCTTATTCCAGCATGCCCAGCGTCAGCTACCCAGATCTCGTTTGACGCTTCAGCTGAGAGGTTGCTTCGTTACTGGCTCAGGCTATACTTTTTGTCTATTAGTATATTGTTGTTTATTCTTGAAATTTTGTCAAGTATTGGTCATTTTTTTGTACTAGATATATTGCCTTATCCCTTATCGCTTTCTTGTGTATTTGTTGGCCACCGCTCGATAACTCACAGGCCTTCTGTTTCCCTTGCACTCATTTAAATTAGAGAGTCCCCCCCTCCATTAGAATAGCCATTTAAATTAGAGACTTTCCTTTCTGTTCCTTAACTGTAAAAAAAAAAAAAAAAAAAAAAAAAGTCTATTTGTTTCTTGTTTTTTGTAGTATAGCTTTTTATTATTGTTGTTGTGGTTGTTGTTACTATAATGTCTAAAGATACCAAGGTATCTGGCTTCATGCTGTCAGAAAATGTCTCTGACAGATGGGCACACTAGTTGTGTATATTGTTTGGGCGCTGTTCACCTGCAGGACTCCTGTTCTATATGTCACGCCTTTAGTCCAAGGGTCCTGCAGGAGCACAAAAACAAATTAATCCTTCGGGGATTATTGAAGCCTCAGGATTCTCCGGCTAAAAGTACTCAGCCAGTGAAATCCCCTAAGTCTGTCAAGCCGTCGGCTCCACCTTCGGAGCTGACTTCTTTACTGGACCAACCAAGTATGTCGGTGCCGGCTGGCACCGACAAGACAGCTCCTCCGTCGGCTCCATCTGCTATTTTGGAGCCGTCTCGAGCCATAAGAGACTGAGGTCTCCGTCCTTGGAGTCCATCCAATCCGCACCTCAGTCACCTTTGCTACAGAGTGAACATAGCTATCATTCTTCCCACTCATAGGTTCATAGGTTGGTACTAGGCTATAGGCCCTAAGACCTATGCAAGCCTAGCCATAACAATTCCCTGGAAATTTTTTCCCACAATATTTACTTCTCTGGGCCCCTGTCTAGCAGGGCGACTGACATGATCCCCGGGGTGAATTTCCCATCTCCCATCCAATCATCAAGGTTCCTTTTCAAGAGGGCCAATGAGGCGCTCTGCTTGACATGTATGGGCAGTCTATTCCAGAGTATGGGGAGTCTTTGGGTCAGGAACCTATCCCTCCAGCATGTTTTTTTCATTGTGATGATAAGGTTTAGATCCCTGGAGTGTGTGGCTCTGAGGGATTGGGATTTCTTTAAGTGGAGCATGTCCAACAGCTCAGGGTTTGACATGGCCTTGTATGTTAAGCAGAGATCGCCTCTGAGTAGACGATATGCCACAGAGTATAGCTGGAGTTTTTTTAGGTGGTCAGCATATGACATCTGCTTTAGGCCGGTGATTCTTTTAGTGAGGTATTTCTGTGGCCTTTCCAGCTGTTGCAGATGTCTTGTGAGGTACATACCAAATGGGGCATTAGACTCTATAATGGGTCTAATGAGGGATGAGTACAGTGGGACAATGACCTCCTTTTTTCTGGATGAAAAGCCCTTAGTGATGAGGTGTGCCACATAGAAGGATTTCCTGACTGTTGTGGCGATGTGGTTATCGAAAGTGAGACCACTGTCCACTTGTGTCCCTAGGTCTCTCATCACACTTTCGATGTTTAGTGTCCTGCCACCTATGTGGTAGTTCATGGGTCCATGTTTTTTTCCAAAGGGGATAACTATACATTTCTTGGCATTAAGCTTGAGCCCATGGCTCTGGCACCAGGCATCTGTTTCTGTAAGGCCCTTTTGTAGAATATCCACATCATTTGGGGATTCAATAATGGCTCCCTGTTTGCAAGTCATCTGCAAACATTGTTAGCCAGAGTCCCTTAGTGTTGGCCTGTACTTCAGAGAAGTAGATGTCAAACAAGAGTGGTCCCAGGACTGAACCCTGAGGTACTCCACTTGTCACTTGTCTGGAGCTGGATTTGGAGTCGGCTACTTTTACAGTCTGGGTTCTGTCAGTAAACCAGTTGGCAACCCATCGAGTGACGTAGGGATTTATGCCCAGCTTAGTAAGTCTATCTATGATTCCAGAGTGGGGGATGGTGTCGAAGGCCTTGGCGAGGTCCAGATAGGCTGTGTGGACTGCCTTACCCTCGTCCACAGCTCTGGAGACCGATTCGAAGAAGTCAGTCAGATTCAGGAGACAAGATTGGCCCTTCACAAACCCAAACTGGGTGGGGTCCAGTGTTTGAAGGTTGCCAATGTCTTTGTTTATAAGTTCCATGATAATGCGTTCCATGCCCTTGCAGATCAGGCTTGTCAGACTGATGGGACGGTAGTTCCCGGGATCCAAGGTGGATCCTCCCTTGTGGAGAGGGATAACTGTAGCTATGCGCCACTCAGTGGGCACGAAGCCTGAGGTGAGGCTATGATTAAACATGACACTTAGGTGGGGTGCCAGTTCATTTTGTAGTTCATGTAGTACACAGCCTGGGATGTCATCTGGTCCCATGAATGCTGTATTCTTAGCTTTGGAGAGTGCTTTTTCTACCTGTGTGGCTGTGATTATCGGAATTTGGCAATCTTTTGGTATTGAGATGGGCCCTTTAGGGGGTGAGAGGGGAGTAAAGTTGGCACTAAATCGATCTGCCAGGATATTGGCAATATCCTTGGGATCAGTATATTTAATGCCATTCTGTTGTAGCGCAGAGCAGATCTGAGCATTGCCATTTAGATTCTTGACATAACTATAGAATGCCTTGTGGTTGTCTTTGGAATCTTTGGCAATTTTATTTTCGTAACTACCTTTTGAGAATTTTCTGAGGGATCTCAGCTTCTTACTGAGGCTGGTGAGGGAGTTTTTTGCATCCTGGGATTTTCCTCTTTTCTGCAACAGTTTCTTCCTTCTGTTGTATAGTTTGTTTATAGCAGGGGACCACCAGATTGGCTTCCTTTTTTTTGGAGAAGAGCATCTTGATTCTGTTTGGGATGGCACGATTCATGCATGAGTGGATGTGCTCGTACAGTGCCTTAGTGTAGGATTCTGCAGTCGAACTTCCAGATCCCGTCTGCTTGGGTGTTGTGAAGTTTGTCACTTCAGACTTCACTCCTCTTGATCCTCTAGATTATCGAATCATGATGTGGAGAGAGTAGTAAGTAGGTTGCTTAAGTCACAGGCACTGGCAAAAATTCTGTCCAGCCCACCTCAACAGGTATCGGCTCCAACCGCCTCTTTTTTTGTTCCTCCTCCAACTACATTTAGCTCGGAGCCGGAGACCATGAATCTGCAGGTAGTAGAACCGTCGGCGCTGATCATCATCTCTCCTTCGGTTCCGACGTCGGCTCAGATTACCTTGATTATACCTTCTATCGAGGGATCTGGGAGCCGAGGCTCTCTCGTCGGCTCCAAGGAGGGGAGTGGCATCAGACCCTTGTCTGACCCTGTTCTCCCCATTGGAGCTTCAGTGCAGATGAGCTCGGCTCCAACATCGGCCTTGGAGCCATCACCCTCGATGCGGAGAAAGACTCCTGTTTCTTCGGAGCCGGAGATTTTTCTGCCTAGAGGTCGGGATGCCTTCGAGGTCATGTGGAGTGTGCTGTCCCCCGAAACAGCTGTACTGCCAGCTACATCGGCTCCTCCCCCGTGGTGTCTGTTCCAACCTCTCCTCCTCCTCCAGACCCCAAGTTTAGGGAACCTATGCCCCAGAACACCACATTGGGTGATCCCTCTTCTTCTGAAGCCTCCCCTGATCACTTGGAAGAGCCTCCCTAGAAGAAGAAGTGCAAGAGGAAGCACATAGACTCCCCTGAGTCTGTCACTTCAGATACAGACATGGATGAATCGGAAGGGTCCCCAAGGTCCCCCTCTGCATATGTTTCCTTTTCGGACATCCTTGAAATGCTTAGACATAGGAGGGACTGGACTTCCCTAGCCCCTACTGAGGATGAGTCTGTATACCTGGACGCATTTGGTTCCTGACCTTCCACCTCCTGGGTATCTCCTCCTTTTGATCCACTCATGTCTTTAGTGGCTCGAAAGGCTTGGTCAGCTCCAGATTCTGTGGAACCTACTCCGAGTAGACCAAACAAATTTATTACAGCCCCCCCCCCCCAAGACAAGCAATTCCTCTCCAAAGGTGTGCTCGTTGATGCCATGGTGGTAGCAGCAGCCACCAAGAAAGAGTTAGCAGAAACCTCTTCATTTGTTCATCCTCCGAACAAAGAGTCTCAGATGATGGACAGATATGAAAAGCGAATGTTTGCTTCAGCGACCTTTTCAATGAGGTCACTGAACTATCTATGCCATTTTACACATCTTCAAAGGGAGCTCCTGAAAGAGCTTGGAGATACCCTTCAAGATCCTACAGCTGAGGGAGCACCAGCCAAAGTAGCTTCTCAGCTTGCAACTCTTAATTCCATAGTCAACTCCTCCATGAGGCTGATTTCCTATGCAGCCGATGCAGCGAGCAGAGCCACAGGGACAGGTGTGGCTCTCAGGAGACATGCTTGGATGCGGCTGTGTCAGTTTGCGGAACTCTTTCGAGCGTCCTTCACCAATACTCCCTTTGATGGCTCCTTTCTCTTTGGGCCTCAGGTGAAAGACACGTTGACCAGGTGTGAGCAGGAAGGCAAGACTCTCTCTGCCATGGGAGTCAGGTTTTCCACTCCTTCCAGACCTTATCCCAAGGGTCAGAAGAGCGGAAAGATGTGGTTTCAAAAATCCCAGGGACCCTTGCCTGACACACGTGGTGATTTTCCCCCAAGGGCAGAGGGGGAAACAACAATAACAGACGCCGCCCTCATGGCAGAGGGGGACCGCAAAACCAGGGTGGCAAAGAAGCCGTCTCTGCCAAGCTCTTCCAGCATCCCTGAAGGATTGCCCGACTGCTCACCTCTGGAGGCAGTCGGGGGAAGACTTTAGCTGTGCCCAAAAGCCTGGCAAAATATAACAAGAGACAGATGGGTACTATCCATCATATCCGAAGGTTACAAAATTCCCTTCCATCAATCCCCCATAGAATCAAAAAAAGCCCATCCCAGATGTCCCACCCAATCTAAGGGATCAAGCAGTCACAGAAGTTTCAAGACTGCTAGAAAAAAGAGCCATTCAAGAAGTCCCCGCAGACCAACTAGGATCTGGAACTTACTCAAGATTCTTTTTCGTACCAAAAAAGACAGGGGACTGGAGACCAATAATGGATCTCAGCAGATTGAACAAATCCTTGCAAAAAGAAAAGTTCCGGATGGTGACACTGCAGTCCATTTTCCCTTTTCTGGGTCAGGACAATTGGATGTGCTCGATAGATCTTTAGGACACGTACTACCATATCAAGATGGACAGACGCTTTAGGAGATTTCTTCGCTTCCGGGTAGGGGCCATTCATTACCAGTTCAGAGCTCTGCCCTTTGGTCTCACCTCAGCCCCCAGGGTGTTCACCAAGTGTATGGCAGTAGTCACGGCTCACCTGAGGCGTCAAGGATTCCAGGTGTTTCCCTATCTAGACGACTGGCTCCTGACTGCTACCACCAGGCGTCAACTCTTAGAGGCATGGGATTGTACAATCACATCATGCACTCAACTAGGCATTACAGTAAATTTTGAAAAATCTGCCTTGTTGCCCTGTCAGTCTATCACATACATAGGAGCAGAATTAAACACAAAAAAAATGTTTGCAAGATTACCACAGGAAAGAGTTTCCACTATTCGTCAACAAGTGTTAATTCTAATGCAGAGCAAAAGGGTTCAAGTCAGACATGTCCTCCAAGCCCTAGGCTCCATGGCAGCTGCCATTCTTCTTGTCCCATTAGCATGTTTCCACATGAGAATCCTTCAGTGGCTTCTTTTCATGCAGTGGTCTTTCCAGGAACTATCCATGTCTCACATGATCCTGATCACAGAAACATGCAAAAGGCACCTTTCTTGGTGGATGGTCTCCCCACTAGTAATTCAGGACAGACCTTTCATACATCCCCCTCCGGTAGCCACAGTGACCACAGGCGCCTCCCTGATAGGGGGGGGGGCATTATCTAGGCAGGACAGTCCAAGGCACTTGGCAACCTCACGAGTACCATCTGCATATCAATGTCCTAGAAATGAGAGCGGTTCTCCTAGCATTGCAAACCCTTCAAGACTCTCTTCCTTCCATTCTATTTCCATTGCTATCCAAACGGAAAACATGTCAGTGGTGTGGTACATCAACAAACAGGGTGGGACCAGGTCTTACCCCTTGTGTCGAGAAGCACTCAGACTGTGGCAATGGGCGATTTCCTCCCAATGTTTTCTGATAGCAACGCACATCCCTGGGAAATCCAGCGTCATAGCGGACAGGCTCAGCAGAGCTATCCTCATGCCTTATGAGTGGTCTCTGAATCAGGAAGTTGCGAATCTTATCTTCCGCAAATGGGGACAGCCTTGCTGCAACCTATTTGCCACTCCTCTCAACAACAAATGCAGCAGCTACTTCTCCCTACTTCCTCTTCCAGGTCATATACCCAGAGATGCTCTAGTCCACGATTGGCCTCAGGGACTCCTTTACGCTTTTCCCCCTTTTCCCCTAATTCCAAGACTCATACAGAAAGCAAAATCGTTGGGTTGCAGAATGATCCTCATTGCCCCATATTGGCCTCGACAGATATGGTTCCCGTTCCTACACCTCCACCTTCTGGATCAACCTTGGATTCTGGACCCAGTTCCAGATCTTCTGATTCACCAGTCAGGAGGGTTGCACCAATCCCTTCAAACTCTCCAGCTCACAGCTTGGTTACTCCACTTCCAACTTTAGCCAGGCTTTCCAATATCTCCCCAGCAGTCCGTGATATTATTGTTTACTCACATAAGTCTACTACGAGGAAAACGTATGCTAGTAAATGGAAACTTTTTTTTTACTGGGCAGAATCCAGAAATTTGGATCCCTTCTCAGCCCCAGTCCATGAAATTCTTGAATTTCTAGCACAGCTTTTTCATTCTGGTGCAGCTTCCGCTACCATTAGAGTACAACTAGCTGTCATTTCTAATTTTCATATCGGTATGTTTAATTCTAGCATAATGTCTCATAAGCTCTGCAAGGCTTTTATGAAAGGAACATCTCTTCTTAGACCCCCAGTTAGAGATCCTCCTCCTCCTTGGGATCTCAATTTAGTTTTAGCTTCCTTAATTTTGCCTCCCTTTGAACCGGCGGCATCATGTTCTTTAAAATTTCTTTCTTGGAAGACACTTTTCTGGTTGCTATCACTTCAGCTAGACGTGTCTCAGAACTTCAAGCACTATGTGTTCGTCCTCCTTACCTGGTGTTTCACAAGGACAGAGTTTCTCTGAGGATCAATCCATCCTTTATTTCTAAAGTCTGCTTAGAGAACAATTTAAATCAATTCATAGATCTCCCGTTTTCTTTCCTAACCACAGCAACAAGGCAGAATACAAGCTCCACCAATTGGATGTACACAGACAATTGCGTTTTTATCTCCATAGAACTAAGGAACTAAGAAAGTCAGACCAGTTATTTCTTTCTTATGCTTTCAACAAACAAGGCCTTCCATTTTCTAAAGTGACCTTATCTAGATGGTTATCTGATACTATTGCCTTTATTTATCACTTACGAAATAAAGAGCTACCAGCTAAACCAAAAGGTCATTCCACTAGAGCATTAGCCACCTCTGTAGCTTTTCACTCTAGGTTGCCCATAGACTCAATCTGTGCAGCTGCCACTTGGGCAAACTCTCACACTTTTATCTCTCATTACAAAGTAGATATGGTCTCCCGGAGCAGAGCTTCCTTTGGTTCTACTGTTCTGAAGAGTCTGTTCCAATGAGCCACCCGGGATTGTAGGTGCTAGGGACGCTGTCCCAAACAGCAAGAATGAAGGCGAGATGGACAACTTAACATAAAGAAGTTATGTATCTACCATAACGTTCCATGTTAGTTGTCTTCATCTTGCCTTCCTTCTTGCGTCCCTCCCTCCTTCCCCCTTCCTAGAGGATTGTGAGGAGTTCTCTTTTGTTTTCACTGGCTGAGCATATTTTATTACTTCACATGCCAGGTAATTTATAACTCTTACCTTGTTTAGGTGTATTGGACAACCAGTTTTTAGGAACTGGTTACTCTACTTATGTCTAGTGTGCGCTATCACAAACGAGATCTGGGTAGCTGACGCTGGGCATGCTGGGATAAGGGGTAGCCTCGAGCCAGTAAACAGTTCTCGAGCTACAGAAGATGGCCGAGTCAGAGCCGAGGATCGGCTCTGAACCCAAACAGCAAGAAGGAAGGCGAGATGAAGACAACTAACATGTAACGTTATGGTAGGTACATAACTTATTTTTTTATGCAAGATTTTTGCCTCCAATGAAATTGTGTATTTACATCTTTTGCATATTGTGTTATTTTCTTTAACCCAAACAGCAAGAAGGAAGGCGAGATGAAGACAACTAACATGTAACGTTATGGTAGGTACATAACTTCTTTTTTTATGCAAGATTTTTGCCTCCAATGAAATTGTGTATTTACATCTTTTGCATATTGTGTTATTTTCTTTAATGATTAACTGGTTGTCTGAGAACATGAGACAATTGCTGTATTGTCTTAAGATGTCCAAATCTACCAAGCTGGCCACAGACATTTGGAAATTACATATCCATGTTGTCTGGTCCTGTAATAGGATTGGCTGTTTAAGATTAAGTATTGGGTTTTAACATGGGTCTCCTAGGGTAGTTTCAGGGGTTAAGGACAGGATGTTATATCATTTGGGATATGGCAGTGCTATTTGATACATAAGCTAGCTGTTCTAAGCTTATTTCTGCATAATGCCACACTGTTTAACAGATTATGGATCTAATCCTAACTTTATAGGAAAATTTTATTGTCTAGGCATTTCATCCATACATGACACTGCTGACTACATTGGCCCAGTGGGCAGCTCCATGCAGAGAAAAAAATGTTTTAAAACTGACTCCTACACCCTCTAACCAATAAATAACCACATTTTGAACTTCCTGCAGTGCTTCTCTGCTCAGAAAGACTAGGTAAACACCTTCTGCCACAAGATGTATGATCCTGGAATTTCTTAATGTTAAAGCACAGCAAAAGTAGCTCTCAAGTGCAGATTAAACAAACAACTACCAAACAACTAAGCCCATGGCTAATTCCTCCTTCTGCAAAGAGATTTGGAGGCACACAGACTAGAAAAGCCAATAAACAGAGAAATTACTATTTTTACCACAAAATTAAATAAATACTTTAAAAATTATCAGAAACAGTAGTGATCACTATATGAACCAAGTACAAGTGCAGTTAATCAAGAAAATAATTTTAGCTTGGATGGCTCTACAGGCATTTGAAACACTGGAAAAGCACTGCAGATTTCTGTGTAAGCGAACAAAAAGACTTGCAACATGCCTGATTTATACTAGAGAAAAAAGCTTGGAAACTGACTCCTATGCCCTCTAGGCAATAAACAACCACATTGAGCTTCCTCCAGTGCTTCTCAACTCAGAGAACCAGGTAAATACATTCTACCACAAGACACCTGACCCTGGAATCTATTAATGTAAAAGCACAGCAAAAGACACTCTCAAGTGCAGATTAAACAACAAACAATTAGCAGTGCTTCCCAATTGAGAGAGAGACCAGGTAAACACCTTCTGCCACAGCATGTCTGATTCTTGTTGTCTGTTTGTAAGACAGCTGTGAAACCATGAGAGGGCTGAGTGGGAGAGATTAAGGGATGAAAGCTCAGTAAGTATAAAATGCTTTTGTTAGCTTAATAAAAATAGATGACACTAAGTGTCCAGTATGTTCTTACCTATAAACATATGGACCTACTTCTTTCTTGGTTTATGATGTAGCTGAATGTCACCACTACATTACTGTTGTGATACTATGTCTGGGACAAAAAACATTCTAGGTACTAGACAGGAGGTTATCAGTGAGATATTCTAAAAGCTGGGAGTGGATAAATTTTTCCAGGATTTTAGACAGAAGTAGTACGAGAGCTTTGTGTCTGAAATTGGAGAAATCCATGGATGTACCCTGTTTGTATAAGGGCATAATAAAGTACTTTTTCCGGAGGGCTGGGGTATAATATTCTGTGGTAGAGTGGAGAGTAAAGATAGAGACTGGGCAGGCTAGACTAGGATATCTGCTACAGTTTTTAAATACCCACTAGGTAGATTGTATGCTGCCAAGGTGGATAGTTTAAACGTGCTTAGATGTTTCTTTATAGTTGATATTGGGACACACTGAAAGCTGAACTAACCTGGTTGAATGTGTTTTTATAGGATAGAGGGTGAATGAGAAGGTAGTCATTAATTCATTCCCTCAGTTGGAACTCTGGAAGTTTACACCATAACTTCCAATGGACAGAGCAGTTTGATAGAATTATATTATGTCCTCACATTTCAAACAAATGTTCATATTGCTGGAATCATAAGGGTTGCTAAAGAAGTAAAAATAGCAAATTATTTTTATAGTGGCAGTATTCTTTGAGTTCTAAGTCTTAAACTGGATTTTATAAATCACAGTAGACAAAGTAACTATTAAATTTGGGGCCTATATTAGATTGTCGAAATGACATTACAGTGAATGCCGTTTCGACGACACATAAACAGAGAAATATGAAAACAGCGAACGCTCAGGTCAGCGATTTTTTTCCTAGGGAAAAAAATCACTTGGCCTGAGCCATGACATTGCCCTTTACCCCACTGTAGTGTGATCTCAGAGTTGGTATATTTAGTTGGGGGTGGTGTGACATGGGGTTTCGCTGTTTTCAGATTTCTCTGTTTATGTGTTGTCGAAATGGCATTTGCTGTAATGCTCTTTCGACAATCTAATATAGACCCTTGAATTTGTAATACTTTGTAAACAACTTACAATATCTCAGCAGTCATTCAAGTTGCACACATACTGTCAGCAGCATTTTATTCACCCAAATGAGAGCTTTTATATGAAGGTAAGTAGTTCTGTCTGTTCTACTTGTTTATTGAGATATTTAGAAAAACACAACATTTATAACAATATAAATAAATATTACATGAACAACAATTAATATGTCTTTACCTGCACTATACAGAGGTCAAATATCAATGCAGCTACGTTTGCCACCGTATAAATTTTAAGATGAAACATTTTACTACTTTGTATGTAGCATGTTTTTTGAATTATTAATACAAATATGAGCAAGCAATATTTGACACCTAGAGGTATCAGTAGAATGTAACTGTAGAAACACCTAGAGGTGTCACTCAGCCGTAATGAGTTAAGTAAAGAGAGAACAGTTTGTATGAAATTTGAATCAAATTGGGAAGCAATGGGCTCATTGTTATTGTTTGTTGAGGGTGGAGGTGTGGTGAAGTGGCCTGGATGCATAAGTTTATTTATGGAGGACCAGAAATACTTAAAATTGTTTTGATGTTTTTGTTGAAGCAGTTTATAGTATAATAGTTTGTCTGTTCAATACTTCTGGTTAGTAAGGTTTCTAAGATGTCTGAAGTTTTGGTTTGAAATTAGTATTTTATTTTAAGGCATTATATCCATGCTTTATCCCTTATTGCCGTAAACTATTTGGTTCTTTAGCCAGCCATGGTGTTGGATTAGATTTGATTCTTTTTTTGTTCTAAGTGAGGCATGGTGATTCATTATTTCAAGAAA
Source organism: Protopterus annectens (assembly GCF_019279795.1). Taxonomy (NCBI): domain Eukaryota; kingdom Metazoa; phylum Chordata; order Ceratodontiformes; family Protopteridae; genus Protopterus; species Protopterus annectens. Next base: position 133,134,176 of record NC_056745.1, read on the forward strand.
TGGTATGTCAAATTTGGATACAGCTTCATCAAGGGTAACATTTTAGTGATGACCAATTGCATGGGTTAAGCTATTGATGAAAGACTTTGATATGAATGCTGAGAGACTGCATATTTGTTTGTAAATTACTAGATTATGTTTATTATTTAGTTGTTTTAGTGTGAAAGTAGGAAGGTGATCGCTGATTGCATCAGGTAAACAGCAAGAGGAGCTTATGTTAAATGGGTTACTGGTGGATTGTATGTCTGAAGTTTTATTGAGCCTAGTTGGTGAACTGATAGATTTAGAAAAACAGATCTAGTTGACATGATCGAAGAACCACTACATTAACATATACATCATTGAGACAAAAGGATTGAATGGTTGAAACATATAACATTCAGGCTGTTGAATCCGAACTCATTGAAATACATTGGTTGGCTAAAACAGCATAAAATGTAAGTAGGTTCTGTAGATAATAATACTGACAATATACTTCGATGAGTTTGGATTTGATGGCCTGAACATTCAGTGTTTCAACAATTCAATAAATTTGTCTCGATGATGTGTATTTCAATGTAGTGGTTCTTTGATCATGTCAACTAGATCTGTTTTTCTAAATTTAGCAATCCTTTTGTCTCAGTGATGTGTAGTTCGATGTAGTAGTTGTTCAACCATATCAACTAAATCCTAGAAAAATTATACAAATTCATTGTGTTGTTAGGTGTCAGAAGTGGTAAGTTAGCAGTCTATGTTGAGTTCAAATACTATTCTAGTTTTTTGGTGTATGTTATATGATATCTAGTAAAGGATATTTTCAGTTGTACTACTGGTATATAGAGAGTAGTGATATGCTTGCTTTTCTGATTATTGATCTTCATTGTTAAAATTATTATAAGTTCAGCATTATTAAATTTGGGAAAGTTGTGAGAATATGGAGATAAGTCAAGTGTATTTTGGTACATTATAGCAACACTGTCTACTGTTTTACTTTTCCTATCCTTTCCCAGAAAGCAGTAGCCTGGATGAGTGAATTCTTCAACATTTATTTGAGGTTTGTGCCAAGTTTCTGTGATGACAAGTATGTCTGGGTTGTAGGAGGCAATAAAGGCATAGGTATCTCAATCTCATGTTATCATTTCCATTCGTTCCTCAACGTATAAGGTTCGGATCCGATCCTTGGATTTGACTCGGACACATTTTTGCAGTCTAGGACCCAACTCTCGAGCTCCTCCCTTTACCCATAGTGCCCCCGATCACTGCTTTACCCCGGATCTCATTTGCCGTTCTAGTGATCGATTGGGATTTTGCACTCTCGAGCACTGGGAGTTATTATTCAGTTGTAAGCAATATATTTTTGGTGTTATTTTTACCAAATTTCTTTTTTCCATACTCTCTTCCTCTCTTTACCTTCAGAGTTTATATAAAATTGCTTTAAACTACTAGTGTACTTTCTATTTTACCATCATTGGTAGTCTTTCCCTTTTTTCTTACCTCTCCTGAGGTCATTTTTCACACCATTGCAGGTATTTTCTCTTTCTTCATTCCCCCCCCCCCAAAAAAAATAAATAAATAAATAAAAATTAATAATACTCTTTTTGTTGCTTGTGTTAAAGTATTCTTTTTTGAGTGTAGTATCTTTTCCGGTATGGCTGACAAACCTACTAATTTCAAGAAATGAACTTTTTGTGGGCATAAGATGCCCAATTCTGATACTCATAGGGATTGCATGTATTGTTTGGGCTCTGCTCACCTTCAAATTTCTTGTGAAATCTGTGCAGATTTCAATGCCAGGGCAATAACTGACAATTGTAATAAACTTATTTTGACAGGTATGTTGTCTGCCTCTTCATCTGTAGTTCTTTCTACTTCAGGGGCTTAAACCCCATCAAGAAGTCAGAAAAATTCAGAGACCAGGGAGTCAAAGAAACACTCCTCTGTCTGATCTCCTTCTTCTGCTCCAAGTTCAGAGCTGCCGTCAAAAATAAAAAAGGTTTTGGATCTAATCTTATTGGATCCTACCTCCACTAAGGCAAAAAATATTTTGGATACAACTTACAATCTCCTCAGATCTGGTGTCTGCTCTTCTCTCTGGAGCCGGTTTCTTCCAGATTGAGGTTCCCTTTATTGCAGGAGATCCTAAAAAGACTTCTCATCTTCCCTCGGCATCCTCTTCCATCTTCCGGGAGTCTTCCTGAATATGATGTGGACAGGATGATGAGAAAGTTTCTTAGAGCTCAGATCCAATGGGGGTCCTTCCCTATTTGGATCCGTGAGTCTGCAACCTTCACACCCTTTAGTGACTCCTTCTCCGAGCCAACCAGTAGTTTATGAGCTGTCAGATCTGAAGATTCTGAGAGTCGAGGGGTCGGATCTGAGTATCTTACCTTCCTCGACTCCAACTGCGTTCCTGATTTGTTCAGCTCTGAGTGCTTCAGAGCAGAACTAGTCTTAGAGCTGAAGCGTTGGTGTCGGGTCTGGGGGGGGTGACTTAAACTCCGAGAGTTTCAGAGCTGTTGCTTCCCCTTAGTACCTCAGTGTTGGACAGCTCAGGTCTGAGTCCCTCCTTGAGGGCAGAACCTGGAGGGAGTGGAGAATTGGTTGATTTGAGAGCTTCAGCTCTGGGGAGACTAATTTCCACTTCTCCTGGACCTTCTACCTTCGAGGTAGTGGAAAGGGGTTTCTCCTATACAAGGGATCCTTCGACTATCACCTTTTAAGATCCTATTCCCATCCCTCCTCCAGATCTGATTGTTAAGTCTCATCATCTTACTCCACAGGGGCAGCCAACCTGTAAGAACTTCCAGACAGTTCCTGCACAGGGGCCTCCCCTTTCTTCCAACACCTCTCCAGAGTATCCGACCGAAGAGGTTCCATGGAAGAAACAATGCAAAAGGAGGCATTTAGATTCGCCTCAGGAATCAATGAGAGAGGACACTGGTTTTGATAAAGGAGAGGGGTCCCTCAGATCTCCACTTAAAGGCATTTCATTTGAAATCCTGAGCCAAAAATGTGGATGGCCTTTCCAGAACCCTACTCAGGAGGAGTCAGTATTCCTGGAAGCTTTCGGGTCTGGCCATTCTACATATTGGGTTACACCCCCGACGGATGAGCTTATCGACCTTGTCTCCCGCAGGGCATGGAAGTAGCCAGTTTCCATAGAGCCCATCCCTAAATGCCCAGACAAGATCCTTAGTGCACCACTAGACAGACAACATTGGTCCAAGGGGATTCCTACAGATGCCATGGTTGTTGCAGCAGCCACAAAAAAGAGCTAGCTGAACAGAGCTCAACTGTCCATCCCCCTAACAAAAAATCTAGAGCTTTGGACAGATATGGAAAATGAGTATATGCATCAGCGAACTTTGCTATTTGATCGCTGAATTACCTGGTAGATTTTACTAGGTTACAGAGGGACTTAATAAATGAACTCTCTAACTCTACCTCTGAGTTCATGTCGGTTGAGGAAACAAAATCTTATTCTTTGAGACTGGCCACCGAAAATCCATATGAAATGTGTCCATGAGGTTACTCTCTCATGTGGCTGAAGTTTCCTCATGGGCTGTGGGTACGGGCATGTCCATTAGGAGGCATGCCTGGATGTGCTTGTGCAACTCTGCGGAGCCCTTTAAAGCATCATTCATCAATGCTCCTTTTGATGGATCCTCTCTTTTTGAATCCACTGTCAAAGAGACATTTCCTGTAGTGAACAAGATGGAAAGAACCTATCTGCTATAGGAATCCATTTTTCTACCCTACAGAGACCCCTCTCAAGAAATCAGCATTGTGGTAAGAAAATGAGATTTCGGAAGTCTCAGGGGTCTTTTCAAGAATCATACGGAGAATTTTCTCCCAGTGGTAGAGGGGGAAATAATTGTAGTAATGGAAGACACCACCCATGTGGCAGAGGGGGGGGTCTACAAAATCAAGGGTCTCGAGGTTCTTTCTCAGACAGACCCTTTCAGTGTTCCTGAAAGGTTGCCTGACTGTTTTTCTCTGGAGACATTCAGGGGACGTTTGTCTTTGCACCCAGAAGCCTGGGCTGCCCTCACAAAAGATACATGGGTGCAAAGAATCATATCCAGAGGATATTTTATTCCCTTTTTACAAAATCCAGCAAGGCTAAAAAGAAATCTCCCTGATGTATCACCCAGTCAATGGGAACAAGCAGGTCTAGATATTGAAAAGCTGCTCAACAAAAGAGTCATCCAAGATGTCCCATCAGACCAGAGAGGATCCATTTTTTACTCAAGGATCTTTTTAGTGTCAAAGAAAACAGGGGACCTGAGACTCATCCTGCATCTCAGTTGTCTAAACAGATTCATAAAGAACTCCAAATTCTGAATGGTCACAGTTCAGTCCATTCAACCATTACTCCAGAAAAGAGATTGGATGTGCTGCATAGATCTGAAGGATTCGTACTATCATTTAAAAATTAACAGACAATCCTGAAGATTCCTTTGCTTCCAGCTGGGAGCCACTCATTATCAGTTCAGAGCCCTGCCCTTTGGTCTCACAACAGCCCCCAGGGTGTTCACTAAGTGTATGGCAGCGGTTGCAGCTCATCTATGACTTCATGGATTCAGGGTGTTTCCTTATTTAGACTGGCTTCTCACTGCATCAACCAGACATCTTCTACAGTTGACTCACTCTCTAGATATCACCATGAATCTTGCAAAATCCAAACTTTGGCCAGTACATGTCTTGGAGTTTATAGGAGCTCACTAAGACAGTGAATCTTCAAGCATTCTTACAACAGACTGGAATTCTTCCTTTAAGGCTGCATATCAGTCAGTCTCATCATTTTCCCCCAAGCCAAGCTGATCTTAAGAGCTTTGGGTTGATGGTGACTCCTATCAAATTGGTACCAACAGCTCATTTTTACATGAGGATCCTTCAGTGGGCTTTACAAGTGCAGTGGTCCATTCTACACCAACCCTTACAGTTTCCGATAAAACTGTCCAGGTTATACAAGGACTTGTTAATAGGGTGGATCCAATCCATTGAGATTTGCCAAGGAAGCCCCTTTATCCTTCCTCCACCCAGTATCATGCTGATCATGGATGTCTCCCAGTTGGGGTGGAGGGGCATTATTTGGGACAGACTGTTTAAGGCACGTGGACCTGAGTAGAGACCAATTTGCACATAAATTCTCTGGAGATGAGAGAGGTCATATTAGTGTTGACAGCCTTCCAGAACTCTCTCGCTCTGGGGACAATTGCTACTCAAAAGGACAATGTATAAGTGGTTTGGGACATCAACAAACAGGGGGGAACCAGATCTTATCCTCTTTGCTGAGAAGCTATGAGAGTTTAGCAATGGGCAATCTCATCTAACCACTTTCTTATAGAGACTCACATTCCTGGAAAATCAAATGTGCTAGCAGACAGACTTAGAACTATTCTGATGTCTCATGAATGGTCTCTCAATCAGTCATTGGCAAACATGATCTTCCACCAGTGGGGTCAACCATGCCGTGACCTGTTTTCCTCTCCACTCAACAAGTACAGCAGGTTATTTGCCCTAATTCCTCCTCAAGGGCAGTCACTGAGAGATGCTCTAGTCCACATTTGACCCTCTGGTCTTCTTTAAGCCTATCCTACCCTACCAGTCCAGATCTCCTCTCACATCCATCAGGCCTTAATCATCCGGACATTCCAGGCCTCAAATTGATTGCATGGTTTCTCCAGTTTAAATTATGGCTTTACATTCCAGGCTTTCCTCTCCAGATCATAAAATTTTGTTTTCATGTCAGAAACCCTCTACAAGAAAGATTTATAAAAGTAAATGGAAGAAATTTTCCTTATGGGCTGAGCAGAGAGATCTGGATCCTTTCTCTGCTCCGATGTTTGCTGTTTTAGAGTTTTTTTTCCAAAGTGGAGCCAGTTTCTCTACTATTAAAGTTTAACTGGCTGCCATTTCCATTTTTCACATTGGACATCCTTTGGAATCATCTAGGCTGTGTAAGACTTTTCTTAAGGGTACCTTTTTACTTACTTTAGTCCTATTGCTTTACATTTTAAATTATATCATCGGGTGACTTTTCAGGTCTATGGGGTACCATCCCTGAACAGGTGGTAGTTAGGTTTGGGGAAAATGTGTTACTTAAAAATAAATTGTTGTATAACGAATCTATTTATATTTTAAAGTATGGCTCTTTAACACCTTTGGGATTGAATATGGAATGTAATTGGAATGTATTTCATTTAATTAATTAATTGATTTATTGTTTTATTGACCATGTCTTTTTTATGTACATATACTTTATTATTTTGCTGTTTTACTCCTTGAAGGCTTGTATGCCAAGGCGCCAGAGTTTTATTAAAGTTCTTTTTTTGTATTCTTGGCCAGTTATTTGTTGTGTTTATACCTTTTTACTTAGGCCACCTATTAAGGAGCTTATACCACCTTGGAATCTTACTTTGGTTTTCCAGAGTCTAATACAATCACCCTTTGAACCATCTGCAAAAGTGGATCTTAAGTTTCTTTCGTGGAAAATAGTTTTTCTTGTAGCCATCACTTCGGCAAGGCGAGTTCCTGAATGCAAAGCATTTCTTCAAAAAAAACTTACTTGATCTTCCATAAGGACAGAGTTGCCTTAAGTACAAATCCATCTTTCTTACCCAAATATGCATCAGACGCAAGCATCAATCAAGTCATCAATTTGCCAGTTTTCTTCCTAAGTTTCAGAACAAAGGAGAATACCATTAGATGTACATAGACAACTTTGTTTCTATCTTCATAGAATGAAGGAAATTAGAAAGACTGATCAGTTGTTTGTTTCCTTTGCTAAGAACAAATTGGGTAGACCTGTCTCAATAACTACAATAGCCAAATGGATAACTGATTGTATTTCTCATGCATATTCCTTAAAAGGCTTGTCCTTACCAAAGCAGTGAGGGCCACCCAAGGTTACTGTAGCTGGAGAAACTGTCTCATCCATTGAGGAATGAATGAAAATCACAACATCAGATATTTAAGTTATGATCTTACCATAACTATGCATCTGTGTTATCTATTTTCATTCTTCCTCAACTTCCATCCCACCTTCCCCATTCCTTGGTTTTTGAAATGATTTGATGGAGTTTGTCAGGAACCATTGTTCCTGTCCGAGCCTCTGTTCTGTTCTATTACATTTCTTCAGTCAGTGTTATAGGTATATATTACCCTTTTTCTAACGGGTCTATGTTCGCACAACGAAAAATCTTTACAGTGAACAGATACTAATCGAACATTAAACAGTGAAAGTTTAACATTCCGAAAAAGCTTAACAATGAAAAATAATTCATTGAATGGCCATAGTTGGCCAACATCACAAACATAACCCACACCCCCCTAACTATATATACCAACTCCAAGATTGCACTACAGTGGGGAATAGGACAAATTTTAAAAAGTTCCCTTCGCTTACCTTATGCATCTCGGTATTTCCTGGGTGCTCACCAACTATGACCATTCAGTGAATTATTTTTCACTGTTAAGCATGTTCAGAACATTACATTTTCATTGTTTAACGTTCAATTAGTAGCCATTCGCTGTAATGTTTATTCGATGTGCAAATAAATACTCTTTTATAACATAACTTAGAGGCAGCAATCTCAACCTGAGGTAAAGCAGTGAGCATGGGCATTGTGGGTAAAGGGAGGAGATTGAGAGTCAGATCCTAGACTACAAAAAAATGGCCAAGTCAGATCTAAAGTTCTGACCCGAAACCTATCCGTTGAAGAAGAATGAAAATGGGCAATACAGATGCATAGGTATGGTAAGTACATAGCTCACATTTTTGTTGCAGGTGCTTCTATGTTTAGTAATAGTGAAGTATTGCTGTGGCTGTGGTGAGGAGATAAATTAGGTGTTGACATGTAATATTTATGGGTATTGGGTTTGGGCCAGGATTGGGTGGATGTCACCAGTACATATCAGAGTAAATGGGATATATTGATATGAATGGAACAATTTGTATTTATTTTTAAATATTTCTGTTAAGTTTTTGATATATAATATTGGGACTGGGATATCTGTGTTGGTTAAACTGTTATGTTATAGTTCAGGAGATATTGGAATTAGGTAGCTGGAATGGTAGCCATTTGAAATATTGGGACTTGTTATAGCAAGTTGCAAAGCATAGAGTCTTGATTGGCCAAAACAAACAGACTTACATATATTAATTGCAAGATAGCCATTTGCCAGGATAATCCATTTTTCTCCTCGGTGTGGCAATCTCTGAGTTAGCATATATATAAGTTTGGGGGGTGTGGGGGGCTTGTTTCTGTCATGGGGAGGGGGGTGAGATGGGCTTACCCCCTGCAAACAAAAGCAAATTTTAAAGGGAAGAGCAGTGTTCAAGATTCATTCTACTCCTGCAGCTTCATTCTTTTTTTTTCAATGTGTTGGCACTCAGCATTTGGAATGCTGACATTTCAGTAGAGAGCCAGTTGGAATTGTAGTTGTGATTATGTGCATTAATGGGGTCATCATGGTGTGAATACGTACTAATGTGGGAAGTTGTGATCTGAGTGAGCAGTATCACTATTAGTAGAATGGAATGGAATAGAAGTAAACGTATGTTAAAAAAGCATCATGGTGTAGGGGTGTGTGCACTTAGAGAAATGTATGTGCAGAAGATTTGGTTGTAGAAAAAAGTTCTGGATAATTGGCTATGTCTAATTGGGAGAGATATTCCTGTGTGTGTAATTAATTAGTAGGTTTGCCTTTAAGTGGATTGGCAGAGTGGAAATTTGATCCTAGAGTCTGATAAGTCTTGTGGTAAATGGAAGGAGATATGTATTTATAAAAGTAGGTAAGATGATGGTGGGTGGAGATTAGGGGTAGGATAGGGGACAGAATGAGCCTGAGCTTTGCAAGTGCAAACTGAGCAGGACAGGAGGAGGCTCATCTAGAAAAAAAAAACAATCTATTGTTGAGCTTATCTCAGTAGCCAGGTAAGTGAAGGTGAAATATTGCATAAAAATTGTTCTATCATTCTACTTTAAGGCTTGAGGAAAAGCAGAATACTTACTTGTGAAACAGTTGCCCTGAATCAGTTTTGGTTATGGAAAGTAAATTTTGTTTAGATGACTGTAAAAGCAATTTTTAATAAATTATACAATGTAAAAAAATAACAAGGGGAGCAGAGAATCAGAAAAGTATTTTTCTGGGTTTCAGCAATTTTCGGTAGCCCATTCAGCCTCCTTGACACTCAGTACAGTCCCTGTAATGGGAGAAAGGGCTTTAGACTACTTTTATAGGCAAGTATGTTTGAACCAACGATGAAGAACTATATGAGACTGCTGCTGCAGTGCATTCAGGAATGTGATCTGAAGCTTTGCTCTTTGGCAATGGTGGTTGGCTTGTCTATTAGAAAAGGCTGTTTACCTTTATAGATGTAAGAGGGTATGGGCCTAGAAAAGAAGATAAGAAGCAGAGTGAGATTAGGATAAGAGTGGAATAAATAGGTAAAACAGAAAAGTGTAATACATGTGAGAGAGACAAAGCACTGGCAGTCCTAATAATCTCAATACGACTCATAGTGACTATATAGTAAGAATGCCAGTCAGTGGGTGTCAGAGATTCAGGAAATCAGTGGCAAATGGCACAAATGCAATGCTAATGTTGTTCAACAATAGAATGCTCATTTATATAACAATGCTTATACTGAGCATACCATTTCATGATCTCGAACAGTAAAAATTGTAAAACACTTAGGAAATGTAACTTAATTCTTTAAAGTAAAATTGATTCATCTCATTAACAGTGACAAATCTATGTACTTAAACCCCTGAAGTATCCTTCCTCTTCAGCTAACAGCAGATACTGCAGAATTATAACAAAGGTACACAGTGCACGTTTTGCTAAAAGCATAAGTTGCTACAATCACATAAACAGAAAAACATGACATCCAATCTCTGTCCTATCCAGTGTTGTTTGAAAATTCAGTAGATATGCTTTCCTTGTCAGAAAGGTAGCAGCGATCACAGTAATATATAGTCTCATCTGGCGTCAAATATCAGCATGTAACTAGCTTATAACAGTTACAAGGATTATAAGGTTATGACGCCAAACAAACATGGCTACTAAATAACACAGCAATTCCAGTGCCAGTAATTACTATCACTTGTATCAATTGATGGTATGCCTAGTGCTATAAATAATGTAGCAATAAATCAAGCCAACAAAAAACTAATTATTTCACTGAGAGAAAGGACATGGAGTAGCCAAACAATGATTGCTTAGTTAAAGTAAATGAAGTAGGATGATATCAGCGATTCAGACAACTACCTCCGAGTTTAAGCAATGTCATTGTATGATGGTACTTTAGTGTTCTTCAGCCTGTTGTGTTGAGGTTGGCTACTGATGAATTATGCATGTATATGGCATCTACGTTCTCACTCTTGCACAATGGATCAGTGAAATGCAGGAAGGGAGACACACAAGACACAGTTGGTTTTTGAGAGCCTCCCTGATGTACATGTGTGTCTCTCTTCTTGTTCTGCTGGTACTGTTCATTTGCAACACAGGCAAAACAAGAAGGAGAAGACATGGACATAACACAGGGAAGCTTTTCCAAACTAAGCAACTTGTCTTTTTTGGGGTGGGGTATTTGACTGGACCCATTCCATTTGATAGCACTATTATTATGGCTGCTGATGTTTTGTCCAGTGGTTGGACCTCTTTCACTGGAGAATATTCAATTTATAATGAGCACATTGATAGTCTTTTGCAGTGACTTTGCAGATTTTTGAATATAAATAACCTTCTGTTGTATTATTTTACTTTTATAATGATAGCTCATTACTATTCAGAAACATGCATTGGTCAGGCCAGCCAGCGTGCCCATTGTAAATCAAGTGTATACCAACAGAAAAAAGTCCAGTCGCTGAAGTAGCATTGCGTGGCGAGACTTTCATCTATTAGTATATGTCATGGATTTTCACAAAATGTCCAGATTTTTGCCTCATATTTTTGATCTATTCTCATAAAATTTGTGGTTTCTTGACAAATCCCCAGATGCCCATGCATCACATAAAACCCCTACCTCATGTAACAACAAACAACTATCTACTCTAATAGATTTCTGTTGTTCTGCTACAAACTCCGGAATCCCCTACTGCAAACCTCAAAATGTATTTTTCTATATGCATTTTAATTAAGAATTGCTTTTTTCTGCTTAAAAGTGCTTTATGGCTATTATAATTTATCTGTAACTTGTATTACATGTGTCAGGTATATTGTTACTTGTACGGAGCTTTTCTCCCCCCGACCTTCACTGTAAATGGAACTGTGTCTAGTTGGACTATCCCAGTAAACAAATGTAAAATAAAATAAAATAAATAAAATCACTGAGGAGTGAATTCACTAAATAATGACATGCATTTCAGTTTCAGACCTCATATAGACAATGCACGATAATACAAATCTTGTTATTTTAGCAGCTTTCTAAGTTTATGAGTAACATTTACAATCTGTCCCTTATTTAACGTTTTGTCCACATTTCTTGAACTGAGAAGTTGAAAGGTATGTACAGCAAGCAGATCGAATGCAAGGAAAATCAGGTACGTTCTACAAAACTAAAAAAAGTGCCTGATTTTCCTTTTATTTCTGCCCTGTCTCTCTCATACTTATAAACTGACTGGGTTTTATAGTTAAAAAAAAAGCAATGGAGATGTTCCTTTCTCCATTGCTCATTTTCAACAGCGCTGATGTACTGTGCAAGTGTGGGAATATAAGTCCCATACGACTGCACAGTACATCAACAAACACGGAAGAATGAGGACACAACATGAAGGAACACAGTCTAAGGTGCAGTTTTAGAAAGACATTATTTAAGACGCAATTTCTTTCTTAAATAATGTCATTGTATAATAGCAATAACAGACTAATGGGTGTGGGTATATGAGTATTTATCCACAGTTGTCTATGTTTAATCACTCGGGCTTCGCCCACGTGATCAAACCATGCCAGCCATGGGTAAATCCTCAATATACCCACACCCGCTCATCAGTTATCGCTTAATTAACTAATTTTCTATTTGAAAATCCTAGCTTGCTTCATGAGTATAAGTTATTTTTTAAAGAATGAAATAAGGTAAAATATCTAATTGTGTCGCAAACTGGCAGCATTACAAGCGGGAAAAGTTTTTCAGAACAGAACATGAGGTGTATAAGCAGACCTGTGCATGTTTAATTTTTCTTCTCAGTACGTACAATACTTAGCGAAAATGGAGTAAACTTGACAGCAGTAGTGTGTATGCATACTGGTTAGAACATTATGGCATTAGTGTAGTTTGACAGCTGCTCATTGTTGCTGTAACATACTAAACCTTATTAGAAACAGTATTTTATGAAAAGTCTTGTCAGACAAAACCCTAGCAGACAAGTTAAAAAATTCAGCAACTGATGCTAAGCCATCCTTCAATTGAAATGCTGACATAAAGCATGTATGTAGCTGTACGATTTCACAGAACAATCTTGATTTTGTCTCATGTTTTGCCCTGTCCTTCATAAAATGTTTGATTTTTTGATAAACCACTGAAAATTAGTCAGTGTCAGGCATTAGAACTTTGTCATTCAGAAAATGTGTTTTGATGCAAAACCTGTTGTTTTGTTAACTTTCAACGTTTGTGATTTTGCCCCCTGTTTTTGCCTTATCTCTCCTGAGATTTCTGGTTTTCTGATAAATAACTGAGGCCTACAGTCAGTTTATAATGACAGACATAAGAGTTTCATAATTACCAATGTTTGTAAAATGCATGCTAATGTTCTAGTAATTGTTTAAGCATATTAAAATAAGTTTCAGAAGTGTTATATCGGTGTTGGTAGTGACATAGGCAATATTAGCATTTTCATTCTTGAATGCAATTTACGTACACAAGTTCCAGTGTTCTCTATTATTGCTCAGTACTTCAATGCAGTGTGACAGCACTGGTCACTGAAATAAATTCATGCAGGTTTTACTTTTAAAAAGAGCTCTGTATAAAGGTGGTGCTAGCTACCATATTTTGTAGTTGCACAGATTGAAAACTAAGATGTAACCACTGTAAATTGCAGCACAAAGACATCCAAAGCAGCTGTAGCAAATGTGAGCATCGTTGTCCAGTTTTATGACCTGATATCCACAAATAAATATCACACTTGGGTACTTGTGATGCATGGTGGTTGCCCCATGTTGTTTCCAGTGTGGTCCAAAGAGCCACTATCTTGTTTCCAAGGCCTAATTAAACTTAACATTTCCTACTTCACAGCTACAAAAAATATTTATATAAAACATTGCTATTGTACTGTACTTACTATATTAAAAAACAAACAAACAAACAAACAAAAAAACACCTAACTCCAAACACAGCATCCATGTTGGCTGGAGTTTGGACAAGTCCAAGGGTGAGGGGAAGGAGTCATCTACCAAGTATAACAAACAGGCAACTGTTAATGACGTGGAGTGGAAACACCCCAATGGGAAATGCAAGTTGTTACAGGCAGTCCAACCCCAAAGACAAACATTTGTTTATAGGTTAATAGGCTACTACTAGGCTAACTGCCCTTGCAGGACATTTTAACCCTAACCAGTTACTCTCATTTTGAGAATCAAAATCAAACCTTGCACCTTGTGTCTGTAAGGTAAACACCTTAACCATTATGCCTGTCAGGCGCTAGGATCCACCACATAACACACGCACTCAGGTCCCTCAACAACAGGTACAAATATGACTCTGTCATTGTACATGTGGGTGTAAATGACCTGAGACCTATCTCCCTGGACTACATGAAAAGAGACATAGAGGAGCTCGGATTATGTAGCCCAGGCGGGTATGACCCTAGCCCTGAGTAGAATCCTACCATCACCCAGAATGATGCCACAGTACAAGCAGAAATAATTGATTTCAACAATTGCCTAAGTTTCTGGTGTCATTCTAAGGGGATCCAGTATCTGTCTGCCTGGGATGACATGACTTGACAGACCTCGATGCTTTGCCAGAGATGGCCTGCATCTGTCACCCCTGGGCTTCCGGATACTGGCCAGTGCTCTTGCCACCCCATAGTGCCTTTTTTTAGGCGGTGTTGCAAACACCAAATTACCACCATAACAGCTACAAACAAATACAATCTGAGGGTCATGCTGCTCAATGCTAGAAGTCTAAATCTCAAAATGCAGTCGCTCGAAGTACTCCTTAAAATGGAGAACATTGATGTTTGTGCCATAACAGAGACCTTGTTCAAGACAGCAGAAAGCACCCCTGCACTACCAGGCTATAACTCATTCCACACCTTTCGACCCCAAAACTTGGACCGAAGCTCCAAAGGCGGTGGTGTTTCCATATTCATAAAGGATGTGCACACCTCCAGACTGGTAGCCCAACATAACGCATCTGAGATACTTTAGGTGCAGCTACCATTGGGCAAGACAGCGATTCAGATTGTAGCCTGCTATAGGTCCCAAACCATGTTCCAATACTCACACTCCATGTTCCTAAGCACCCTGGAGAATATTAAGGTCCCAACCTAACACACTCATACTGGGTGACTTCAACTACCCCTCCATTCACTGGGAAAACTACTCATGTACCAATGCACTTGCCCAACGTTTCCTGGAATTCATTAATTCCAAAGCCCTGGACCAGCTCATTCTTACCCCCACTAGAGGAAGCAACATCCTTGACCTGGTCATTACTAACATGGGCGACCATTGCTCTACACCAGTAGTCAAGTCCTCCCTAGTTAGATCCAACCACAAACGAATCACTTTGGAAATCCACATCCCCCCCCCCTCCCCACAAAGGTAACCACTGTGAAAACCTTCTAAAAACTAACTTTGGGCTCCTAAAAACAGAGGTGGCTAACTTCACTGCACCCATGCAAATGGAGATCAGTTGCATGACTGCCGAATCATACACCAATGCACTGTACGAACACTTACACAAATGCATGGATCTCGCCATACCCAGTAGAACCAAGACGCTCTCCTACAAAAAAAGGAAGCCAATCTGGTGGTCCCCTGCCATAAACAAACTCTAAAACAGAAGGAGGAAACTGATGCAGAATAAGGTGAAGTTCCAAGACTGGAAAACTCCCTTATCAATGCAATAAAAAGTTGAGATCCCTCATCAAATTCTCCAAAGCTAGCTATGAAAACAGAATTGCAGCACATAGTAAAGACAACCACAAGGCCTTCTATCGTTATGTAAAGAATCTCCACAGCAATACCCAGATTTGCTCTGAACTACTGCAGAATGATACCTTCTATACCAAGCCAACAGATATTGCCAATATACTGTCCGACAGATTCAGTGCCAACTTTACCCCTCTCACCCCCCCAAGGGACCAGTCAGAATACCAGTAGATTGCCAGGCACCCAGTATTACTGCTGCACAGGTTAAAACAGCACTGTCCAAGGCCAAGAATACAGCTTCTATGGGACCTGAAATATCCCAGACTGTGTTCTACATGAACTACAGAGTGAACTGGCACCTCACCTGTGTGCCCTGTTCAATCACAGCCTCACCTCAGGCTTTATCTCTACCGAATAGTGCACTGCTACAGCCATCCCTCTCCACAAAGGAGGAGCGACTACAAACTCTGGGAACTATTGCCCCATTAGCCTGATGAGTCTGATATGCAAAGCTATGGAACGCATCATCATGGACCTGATAAACAAGGATATAGGGAATCTCCAAACTCTGGATCCCACACAGTTTGGTTTTGTGAAGGGTAGATCATGCCTGCTCAACTTGGTCAACTTCTTTGAGTCAGTCACCAGAGCTGTGGATGAAGGCAAGGTGGTTCATACAGCCTACCTTGAAAAGGCCAAGGCCTTTAATACCATTCCCCATTCAGGAATCAAAGAAAAACTCACTAAGGTAGGCATCAACCCCTATATCACTAGGTGGGTTGCAAACTGGCTCTCAGGTAGAACCCACAGTATGAAAGTAGCTGACTCCAAGTCAGACTGCCAACCAGTCACAAGTGGAGTCCCACAGGGTTCGGTCCTGGGTCCTCTCCTGTTTGGTATCTACTTCTCTGAAGTCCAGGCCAACACGAAGAGACTTTGGCTGACAAATTTCACAAACAATTGCAAGTTGGGAGCTATTATTAACTCCCCAAGTGATGTTAACACCCTATAGAAAGGCGTAACTGAGACCGATGACTGGTGTCAGAACCATGGCCTTAAGCTCAATGCCAAAAAATATGTTGTCATCTCCTTTGGGAAAAACCCGGTTCCCATGAATTACCACATCGATGGTAGTCCACTGAACACAGAAGGCGTTATAAGAGATCTGGGAACACAGGTTGACAGCATCCTCTCTTTTGACCACCACATTGCCACTGTGGTCAGAAAGTCTTTCTATGTGGCACATCTCATTACTAAGGGTTTTGCATCCAGGAAGAAAGAGGTCATTGTCTCCCTCTACTCTTCCCTCATTAGGCCAGTCATAGAGTACAAATGTCCCATTTGGCATGTACCTCACTAAACACCTGCAGCAACTAGAAAGGCTGCAAAAGTACCTCACAAAGAGGATCCTTGGCCTTAAACATTTGTCCTGTATGGGTAGACTAAAAAACTCCCAACTGTTCTCTGTCTCATATCACCTACTTAGAGGTGATCTCTGCTTGACTTACAAAGCCATGTCTGACCCAGCTCTGTTAGAAATGCTCCATCTGAAGAAATACCAATCCCTCCACACCACACACTCCAGAGACCTCAACCTCATTACCACAATCAACAGAACATGCTGGAGGGACAGGTTCATAACCCAGAGACTGCCCATGCTATGGAATAGACTTCCTATACATGTCAAGCAGAGCACCTCACTGGCCTTCTTCAAGAGAAATCTTGATGAGTGGATGGGAAATAGAAAATTCACCCCTGGGTAACTGCAGTGGCTTTACTCGACAGAGGCACTGGGAACTAAGATCGGGTGGCACAATGCCAGGGTAATCCTATGGGCTAGGCTTGTAAAGGCTCCAAGGCCATTAGCCTAGTACATACCTATGAACCTCCAAGTCAATATCAGTGTTTCTGGGGTCACAAGTAGGACTTTATTTTTAATGCTGTTTTTAAGCATTATTAAGTAACAAAAATGCTTTGCTGGTTGAATTGTATTTATGGGAGAGCTCCGCAGATCAGATAAAAAGTGCTGATCAGCTACATATGGCCAGCAGGGTAGGGATTTGTGCCCCATGCAGTGTTACATATTAATATTTTGTGATTTTAGTTTTGCTAATGCTAATTTGCTGACTAACTAGTTAGTGCGAGGGAATAGAAAAAACTTTTTTTTTACAGTGTTCTTATTGAAACTGACATGTTTCTTCTCTTGTTTCATGCTCCCGTGAATTCAACATAGTTTACACGAGCATTTCTTTTAGGTGAATACTACACAAAATAATATTAATGTGAAATCATAGGTGACTCCTAACCCATTCCTGTCTTATGAAACAATATGATTGTCAAGCACCCCCCCACACACACACATACACACACTTTCTGTGATTCTGTGATTGTGTTTGAGTGTGGGTCTCTGTAGGGGCATAAATGAGGCTAAATGCATGTGTGTGTGTGTGTGTGTGTGTGTGTGTGTGTGGTGGGGGTGGATTACCTGATTAGATCTTTCTAGACATCAAAGAGGCATCATCACTACATTTATGGTCTACTGGAACTTTCTGGGCTCATTTTTTTCCCTCAGAAGGTAATTAATATCTTTTTGCTAAACCTGCATTTCCCAGAAAAAAGTTTCAGAGTCCACAGACTGTTTTTTTTTTTGCCTGAATATTAATGACAACCTAATTTCACAGTTTGAAGATTGTGACATTTTCCTAACTTGTCCAGTGAGTAAATAGCTACATTTGTGAACTGGAAAATCAACCAAAGGGAGTGTCTTATCTGGAGCTGGCCTGGTTATTTATTATCTATTGATAGTGAACCTGAATTTAATACTAGACATTTTTTCCTTTGCTAAAACTGTTGCTACACTCAGGGATGTTTTTACTTGGCAGCAATAGGGGCTCCCAAGAATTGGAAAGATTTTATGATCTATTAGAGGATGAATTTCCTAATTCTGCACTTATTCCTCCCATTTTGCCAACTGTAGAATACACTTTTAGAGCTGCCTGGAAGGGTCCTGATGCACTTGCTGATAAGCAGTATAGGGTCTGTATAGTTTATAAATGCCTTTATTCCAAACTGTTAACTGATCCCGCTGCAATGACTCCAGGAGAAACAGCTAGCAAGAACCTTTGTTTTCCTCTAATTCAGTAACCTCTGATCTTCTTCTCCTTTTGGCTTTTCCCATTGGGGTCACCTCAGAGGAACAACGGTCCTCAGAATGATTGGAAGTGGAGTTTTACAGTGTCAAGTTGCCAACTTGGCGCCCATCCTTCTACAGAAGGCACACACACACATGCACGCACACACTCACACCTAGGGCCAATTTAGAATGTCCAGTCCACCTGCAGCATATCTTTGGGATGTGGGGGGAAACCGGAGCACTTGGAGGAAACCCATGTGGCCGCAGGGAGAACATGCAGATGCCACACAGAAGGTGCCCCAGCCGAGAATCGAACTGGAGAACCTCTTGCTGTGAGGCGGCAATGCAAACCGCTGCACCACCGCCCAGTTCAGTAACCTCTGATAATGAGGAAAAACGGTTAGATCAACAATGTAAGAAACTGATTCTCCTGTGTTAGCCTTTAGGATCTTGTATTATCAGGGCTGTATGTAGAAGTGTATGCTAAAATGTATATATAGTTTGGCAGAATTTGCTGCTTCACTGTCTCCAGAAGGCAGGCCATATTTGAATCAAATTGTTTTCAACTTCACTCAGGTTTTTAAACATGCAGTGAAATGTTCTCTAATTACATTCTCATATTCTTTCACACTTTATCCACAGTTATTGATCTAAAGTTTCCTCCTTGTTCTGTACCTGACCCTCTCCCTCTTCTTTCTTCCACCTATATAAAACATTCTGTCTTATCTTTTGATAATAATCCTCCATTTCCTCCTTTTCTCTCTTTCTACCAAGTTCATTTATAATATGTTTCATAGCTTTCTACATGATGATGCTACTATTAATTAATGATCCTCTGTTTGCATTTTGTATATTTGTTGTTTACATGTATACTTCTGTTTGCTATGTTATGTGATTTTTCTGGAGCTTTTCTCCCTGGGCCTCTGCTGAAAAGGGGTAGCTTTCTGCTAAGTCGGACCAGCCTGACAAACAAATGCATTAAATAAATATGTGTATATGATTGTGCTGACAATGTTTCTACAGCTTCTGCTTTTTCTGTGGTGTTGAGAAGATTTGTTTGGTTTGTGATGATATGGGCAAGTGCCAGCATAACCAGCTGGAGTTTTGTAAAGAATGATATGTCCTTTGAATATCAACCTGATTTATACAAGATGCTTGTGTTACACATTTATTATAACTGCATGTCATTTATATATCAAACTGATTTGTACAGATGCTTGTGCTGAAAATGTATTTGTGAGGTTTGCTTGTGTTAAAAATGTATCAACGGTGTACCCTGCTGAAATGAAGAGAAATGTACATGTATTATTGCAACTGAATTAAATGTATATGTTTTAATAGAGGACACTAGGACAGCAAAAGTTAATTTTAAGAAAAATAAAGGAAATGTAAATAAGTTGTTAAGCCATTAAAGCGCCCCCCCACCACCACCACCACAGTGCTGAATAGGACCAGAGACGCTGGGTCTGGGGTAAATCCTTTGTTCATTAGCTCAGTTATAAGAGGGGAGACCACATGCACTGCCATAAACATTTGAATGTGTACTGTAGCCATCTATGCTAAATTCCTGTCTCATCTTCAAAGGGGAATACTGTAAGAACCTTGAGTCAGGTGACTAGATGAGGTCATTCTGCCAGCCCTCTTGGAAATTATATTTTAGATATTACAAAGTGAAATCTCAAAGTACTGAGTATTTTGTTTTGGGCAGCCTGACTAGAAAGACCCTCACCCACAGCATCTTGACTTGTGGTAGTAAAAACCTTAACTAGGGAACGGTAATTCTTTTAGATTCAGTCAGGACTATAGTGAAGTTTAGTTTAGAGAGCGTTTGTCTTTATTTGTATGAGTCTGTCCATCAATGTTAATTTAAATATTTTCTGTGATTTGAACTATGTGGCTTACTCTAAATATATATTTAATAGTTTCCTGTTATTTTATTATTTATTATTACTAAATATATTTGAATTTTTTATTGTGGCTTGTCCTTCTAGAAAGTATCTAACCTTTGAGAATACTTATATTTATTTGGTGACAATGTGTGGGCCACTCAAGAAGGCCTAGCTATCTTGGTGAACTACTACCATTTGTATTAGTATTAATATTGCAGAGTATAATCGGACACCCTTTGTTAAGGGCCCTTGAGTAGCTGATTGTGGAATGTCTTGTGGAGGTGATAACTGCCTTATATTCTGGGCAGAAGGGGACACAGCAGGTAAAGCTGTGCCAGCCTTTTGCAGGTGTATGTGTGTGAAAAATTTAATCTTTCGGTGTGTGTGTGTGTGTGTGTGTGTGTGTGTGTGTGTGTGTGTGTGTGTGTGTGTGTGTGTGTATGTGTCAGCTACTTGGGGCAGGGACATGAAGCACTGGGATTACAGAGAGGGTGCTGCAGGATTTGGCTTGGACACTCAGCTGAGGACGTAACCCTACAGCTGTACCAGTGGGGAGTCTTATTAAGGACCTGGAGGGAGACAGAAATAGAGACATCCAGAACCCGGGCTGAGTGTGTTCCCTGTGTGCTCTTAAGGGAAGTTGTACTTGATGCAGAGAGGTCTGCACCTGGAAATACTGAGTGTATCCATTTGTATTCCAAGTGCAAGTACCTTTCCAGTGTCAGTGATGAGGATTCAGGCTCCTTGATTACTGGCCCAGTGTGGGGACGACACATATTGGTGGCCATCACATATTGGTAGCAGTGTTGGGCATCACATGGTTATGTAATAAAAATGTTTCTGATAATTTAAAGTTTGACGTTTTTAATTCTCCACTTAGCCCAGATCTAGTATTTGGGCTTGCTTTTACACAGATCCTTCAGCAGTGGGACAAGAGAAGTAAATTGATGCATGGAGTTTGTAGGATTTTTCAGGTACCTAGGTTCTACCTTAACAAGGATAATTCTCTGTCCTTTAGAGGGTAGAACAAACAGAAATCTCGGCCTAAGAACAAGCAGGCCCCCAAAAGAAAATGGCAAGAGGATATCTCTTCCAAACCAAATAAAAGAAGTAACATGATATTTTCCATTTTTATTATGTCCTCAACAGATGGGTCTGGCTCTGAGGCTTCGGATCCAACTTGGCCTGTTCTAAAGCTCATGGTAAATCTGAACTCTCAAGCTTTTCTCTTACTCACAATGCACCACCCCCAAATACCTCAGATATTATTTGCCACACAAGGTGAAAGACGTGGTGTTTCTCTGCTACTCTTGAGCATCAGGTAAGTGTATTTTTTTTCATTATCTTGGCTACAGACCTTTTTCTCAGTCCTTTCCCTTCTCCCAATCTCCCTTTATTCTCAGTAATTTGACCGTTTAGTTCAATTTGTCTTAATTGCCTCCATTAATGTACTCTTTATACCCTTGTGAGTAGTCTTTCCCTCTTTTCCTATCTCCCTTTCTATGGGTAGAATTTGTTAGTTTACTTTACCTTTCTTTTCAAATAGAAGGTTTATCATAAAAAAAAAAAAAAAAATGTTTGCTGATTTTTTTCTGTAATGGCTGAAAAGGATAAACTTCCAGATGGTTTTAAAAATATATAAAGTGCAGTCAGAAAAATGCCTTACTCTGACTTGCATACTCTTTGTCTCTACTGTTTAGGACCTCTTCATTTACAGGATTAATGTTCTATTTGTCATGCGTTCAACACCAGAGCTGTGGTTGAATGCAAAAATAAACTGGTGTTAAAGGGTTTATTACCCTGTACTTTTGATGAAGCGGTTGCTGGTCCTGGCCCAAAAAATAAGGATAAAACAAAAAATTTGGACAAACCTTCTCCAAGTTCCTCTGACAAAAGATCTTTTATTTATTTTATTTTATTTTATTTTAGTTATTTATTTATTTTATGAAAAGATCTTCTTTGGATCCAACCAGCCTATTGGATCTGCCCAAGAAGAAAATAAAGCACTTGGACCAGACAGACCCCTCAGATCCAAGCAGACCAAAAGAGATATTGTCTGATCCAATTATTTCATCGGATCCAAAAGACTCCTCGGCTCTGAGGTCTTTGGAGCAGGAAATTTTACCATCTCTTCCAATGCCTCAGATCCTATATTCACCAACAATTGATCCAGCCAGATCCAAGCTACCATCTTCATTCTTGGATGTTACTAAGTTTCCTTCAGTGTCTTCCACTAGCTCTACCAGAAGTCAGACGATTGTAGATGTCCAGATGGTAGTCAGACAAATGCTGTCGGAGCAGAGGCTTCAACCCAGTATCTCCACTCCAACCTCATTGGGATTGGACAGGCACACATTCTCTTCTCGTCCTCCAGCTCTGATGGCCTCAGAACCATCACTTCCAGACCACCAGGGCACATCTGCTTCTGATCCAAGAACCACCTTTCACTCAGTTCTGGGGACCGCACTGAGCTCCTCTTTACATTTGGATCCGGAGAGCTCTCGGAGTCAATCCTATCCTATCAGGTCTGAGGTGTCTCAGTTGACCCCGAAAACTTTGGTGCCATTGTTACACCTCAGAGCCTCAGCAAGTGTTAGCTTGGCTCTGACTTCAATCTTGGGGTGACCGTCTTTGGAGCAGAGAGTATCCATGGACCCGTTTTCAGATTCAGGTTCTTATCTTACCCTGGGTCAGTCAGCCTCTAAATCCTTGGAGAGGATACTATCTACATCTATGATCCAGGTGTCCCATTCCCCCTTTGGTCCTGTACAATCCTCTACTTTTTCTCTGTGCCCAGTGTCTCAGCTACCTATGGTGCAAGGACAGTCAGTACCAGAGCCCCAGACTTTCCATCTGGGTACCCCTATCTCTTCCGATATTTCTCCAGAACATCTCCCTGAAGAAGCCCTTAAGTAGAGGTCATGCAAGAGGAAGCACATGGATTCCCCAGAATCTTTCATTGAGGACACAGACTTGGTTGAAGGTGAAGGGTCCTTACAGTCACCTCTGGAAGATGTCTCCTTTGGAAACATCCTTGAAATTCTTAAGCAGAAAAGAGAATGGCAGCTCAAAGACCCTACATCAGATGAGTCTGTACTTCCGGAAGTTTTTCTACTGGAGGTAGATGGAGGTCCCATCTACTTCCTGGGTGACCCCATCTTTTGACAAGTTCATTGATTTGGTCTGTTGAAGGGCATGGAAGGAGACTGACACCATCAAGCCTATCCCCAAGAAGCCAGATAAGATCATGACCCCTCCCCAGAATAAAACCTTTCTATCTAAAGGCCTCCCAGTTGATGCCATGGTTGTGTTGGCTGCCACCAGAAAATAACTTGCGGATGAAAGTCCTTCTGTCCATCCCCGCAACAAAGAGTCTTGGATTATGGACAGATTCAGGAGGTGAGTGTATGCATCAACCACTTTTGCTATTAGATCATTGAATTACCTGACACATTGTATGAGGTTGCAGAGGGATCTCATAAAAGAACTATCAGATACCCCCTCTGTGTCTGTCTCTGAAGAGTTGAAGGATTTGATCAACTCACAGATAGCAACCCTTCAAGCAATTTCAAACTCCTCCATGAGACTCATTTCTCATGTAGCAGAAGGAACCTCGAGGGCAGTGGGTACAGGCACTATAAGGAGACATGCCTGGATGCTCTTGTGCGATTTTGCAGAACCATTCAAGTCTTCTTTCGTCAATGCTGCTTTGGACGATTCCTCCCTATTTGGCTCAGAAATGAAAGACACATTGTCCAGGTGTGAAAAAGACGGGAAAACCCTTTCTTCAGTGGGTGTACATGTTTCCACACCTCAGAAACCTTTCTCAAGGAATCAGAGAGTTGGTGGATACATGTGGAGGAGGTTCCCCCAGGGGCAGAGGGGGGAATTCAAATGGTAGATGCCACACTCGCGGTAGAGGTTGTCCACAAAACCAAGGATCCAAAAAAACATTCTTTGGCAGATCCTTTCAGCACTCCTGAAAGGAAGCCTGATTGATCCCCTCTGGAGGCAATGAGGGTTCGTTTATCCCTGCACCGGAGAACCTGGCTAGAACTTACAAAAGACACATGGGTGCAGAGGATTATTTCCAGAGGTTATATTATACCATTTTTCCTAAATCCTCCCAATTTAAAGAAGTTTCCCAATGTCCCACCCAGTCAGAGGAAACAGGCAGAATCCTTATCCAAGAGTTGCTAGACAAAAGAGTCATCAAAGAGGTACCCCCTATACCAATTAGAATCTGGAACTTACTCAAGGTTCCTTTTAGTGCCAAAGAAAATATGGGGCTGTTGACCTATCATGAATCTCTCTGAACTAAACAAATCAATACAAAAGACCAAGTTCTGGATGGTCACGATTCAGTCCATTCTACCATTCCTGCAGAAGGATGATTGGATGTGCTCAATAGATCTTCAGGATGTGCACTATCACATAAAGATGAACAGATAATCCAGGATATTCCTGCACTTCCGGCTGGGAGACAATCATTACCAGTTCAGAGTACTGTGCTTTGATCTCACCACAGCCCCAGGGTGTTTACCAAATACATGGCAGTAGTAGGGACTCACTTAAGACTGCATGTTTCCATACTTGGACAACTTGATCATTTCCGCCCCAACCAGGCATCAACTAATCGAAGTAAGAGAAAAAATTATTCAACTTTGTGCTTCTCTAGAAATAACCATAAATTATAAGAAATCTCATCTATAACCCACTCACACCATAGAATTCATAGAAACTCTACTCAAAACATAGTCTACAATAGCTTCACTCCCCTTTGTCAGAATTATGACTCTGAGATCCCAAGTGATAAAAATAATCTGCAACACCAAAATCTCAGCGCGCTTGGTCCTGCAAGCACTAGGATCAATGGCAGCAGCAATAACACTTGCTCCTTTATTGCATGAGGATCCTTCAATGGATGTTGGCATGTCAGTGGTCAATGCTCCATTTCCCCTTATCTGCTCAAATAGAAATCATCAACTATTACAAAAAGAATCTAATATGGTGGATTCAGTCAGAAGAACTTCTGCAAGGTCATCTATTTCTCCCCTCTCAACCCGAGGCCATAGTGACCATGGATGCTTCTCAGTTAGGGTGGTGGGGGCTATTACTTGGGAAAGACAGTCCAAGGCATATGGTCCCCGAGGAGGCCAATTTGCAGATCAGTGTCCTAGAATTGAGAGCAGTGTTATTAGTGTTGCAAGCCTTCCAGAACACTCTGCCATCAGGGACTATTACAATTCAAACAGACGACATGTCAGTAGTTTGGTATATCAACAAACAGGGTGGGACCAGATCATACCCACTATGTTGAAAACCACTTAGGGATTAGCATTGGTTGATATCCTCCAACTGCTTTCTCTTGGCAATGCACATTCAGGGGGAGTCCAGTGTGATAGCAGACAAATTGAGCAGGCACATTCTTCTGCCTCATGAATGGTCCCTCAATGACAAAATAGCAAAAAAGATATTCAACAAATGGGGCCAGTCTTGCTGCGATCTCTTTGCATCCCCTCACAACAACAATTGCAGCCACTACTTTGCCCTAATTCCCCCAGAAAAGAAATCCCTGAGGGATGCTCTTCTCCACAATTGACCCACCAGTCTACTTCACACCTTTCCTTTGATCCCTATGATTCCAAAATTTGTACAGAAAGCTGCCAAGGTAAAATCTGAAGTCATCGTCATTGCACCCTTCTGATCTCAGCAGATTTGGTTCCCCTTTCTATGGCCTCACCTAGTTCATCAACCCTGGATCCTGGACCCAGTTTGAGACCTACTGTCTCATCCATCAGGCATGATACACCTAGACCTTCCAGTACTCAAGTTGACAGCTTTGTTTCTCCAGTTCCAGTGATAGCCAGACAAACTATGCTCTCTTTCCCTGTCCGATATATATATTGCTTTCCTCCCTCAAACCATCCACAAGGAAACTTTACATACGTAAATGGAAAAGATTCATGATCTGGGCACTTCAGAATAATATTAATCCCTTTTCTGCCCTGATTAATCATGTCCTAGAGTTCCTTAGTTGACTTTTTAACCAAGGAGCCAGTGCATCCACTGTCAAGGTTCAAATGGCAGCAATTTCCAATTTTCACATTGGATTGCTGATAAATGAGTATGCCAGGAATCTGATCACATTACCTGCACCTTCTGTCCCAGTTTCCCTAGATCTCTCAAAGGAACTAACCCTCAACCCTTTTGAATGTTGAAGGGGATTCAGGAAGGATTCACTTGGCAGTAGGTGGACTCTCCTCATCCTTCTTTCAGGGGATGTCCTCCCACATCTGCCCAACTAGACAGACCTGTGTCTGCCAGTGCTACAACATATGTTAGAAGCAGGGGGGGGGTCATAGAATCAGTACCTGCAAATCACATGAATAAAGGTTTTTATTCCAGGATATTTTTGGTACCAAAGAAAGAGAACATGTAGAGACCTGTATGAGATCTGTTCTTTCTCAACCATTAAGTGAAAGTTCCAAAATTCAGGATGCTGATTCTACAGTCACTGCTTGCAATGCTTCCACACCATTGTCTTATGGTAACACTAGATCTCAAAAATGCTTACCGTCACATACCCATTGCTCACAGTTTCGGGAAATTTCTAAGGTTTGCTTTATCTGGGTGATGTTATCAGTTCTGTGCATTACCCTTTGAGCTCTCCAATGCACCTCAAGTGTACATAAATCGCCTAGGTTCCAGTGGTGGCTCAGCAAAATTGAAGGGCATCTACATTTTCCTTATTCAGACAACTTATTTGTTTTTGCAGTCTTCTAGATGTTTGGAGTCATTAACAAAGGTGTTCAACCTCCTGTCACGTGCAGAATTTCACTTGACCCTTCAAAAGTCTTGTCTCACACTCTATCACAAAATTGTCTTTTTAAGGGTCTGATAGATACGCTTAGGCAAAAGGCCTTCTTTCCAAAAGAAAAGGAAAAAATTATAACTTACTAGCAGATCTTTCTGAGTTTTTGTCAAAAGTTTCATGTTTCTGCAAGAGAATTTCTGAGGATTCTAGGTCTCATGGCATCCATGATCGTTATGATATCACTTGCTAGATTGCACCTGAGAAAAATCCAGTTATTCCTAAAAACTTCTTGAACCAAACACTTACACCCCTTGGACCTTCATATTCCCATGTTGGGGTTTGTAAAAGAAGAATTGTGGTGGTGGAGGGACCAAATGGCCCTCAATCCAAGACTTCCTTTCTCTCTTCCAACCCTAGTTCAGTCTGTCCAGGTAAACACTTTAGATTATAGTTGGGGTGCAGTTTCCATGGGAATAAAAGTGCAAGGTATGTGAGGCTCTTCGGGCAGGCCAAAGCACATAACTATCAAGAAAATGCTAACAGTAGTTCTTGCTTTGAAAACCCTGTACTATGTATGGGCTCCAAACCCTTTAAAGGTTATTACAGTTAA
Source organism: Protopterus annectens (assembly GCF_019279795.1). Taxonomy (NCBI): domain Eukaryota; kingdom Metazoa; phylum Chordata; order Ceratodontiformes; family Protopteridae; genus Protopterus; species Protopterus annectens. Next base: position 133,161,706 of record NC_056745.1, read on the forward strand.
CACAACAGTGATGTAGTATATTAACAAACATGTGGGAACAAGGTCATACCCTCTTTGCATTTTGCGGTGACGGCTTGAGAGTTGGCTCCTTAGCTTTCTCTGGCTCTTCAGACCTACTACAGTCTGTCAGAGTAAAACATTGTGGCAGACAGACTCAGCAGATCCTGGACAGACCTTCACAAGTGGAAACTTAATACAGGTATGTTCTAGGACTTAATTCAGATGTAGGGAACACTTCAAATGTAATTGTTTACCTCCTTACAAAACAGACAAAATAAATTTTGTTTGAGACATCCTTGCAGCAAGCAAATTCATCTTCCTTGAGATCTCAGTTTTGTTCTAGAAAAAATTACCTTAGCTCCTTTTGAACCAGTCTTTCGGGCTGACTCGTGGTTCATTGGAAAACTGTTTTACTTCATGCTCTGGCATTTGCAGGTTGAGTAGCTGAGTTGCAAGCTGTCATGATGAGTGAACCCTATCTGGTTTTCCATAGGGATAAGGTTGCATGATGCACACATCTTTCATTGATTTTGATTTTACCTTGAAGCAAGCCATCAATTTCCTGTTTTCTGCCCATAGCCAAAACACAAGGATGAACTGATTCTACATACATTGGACATGAACAGGCAACTCAGGTAGTACCTTGACAGAACCAAGTGCTTTAGGAAGGCTGAACAGCTGCTTGTTTCCTATGCTGGGAATAAGAAAGGCTAACCTGCATCTAAACAGACTATATCCAGATAGTTGTCCTTTGCAATTGTTTTTTTGCTCTTCTCACAAAAGTATAACTATTCCAAGCAAAGTTCAGGCACAATCTACCAGGGCCTTATCCTTTTTTAAGGCATACTGGAAAGAGGTTGGCTCTAGAAGTATTCCAGAGGCAGCAACATACTCCTCTGTTCATGCCGTCACAAAGCACAACAAACTAGATTCCCTCTCTAGGTCCAGGACAGGCATTGGTAGGACCATTCTGCAGGGGCTCCTGGACCCTTATCCTTCTTCCTCCCAGGTAGGGTAAGCTTTGGGTCTATATTACATTACAGAAGTTTCAAAACTTTGAATCTGATATGGTCGACACCATATAATCGAAGTCTTGAAACATCGAAAATGTAATACAACACAACACCCTACAAAAACAAACCATTTAAACGTTCTAAGCAGGTAGGTAAGCCCCCACCTGCACCCCCCTCACCCTCTGCTACTTAAATATACCAACCCCAAGATCGCACTACAGTGCAGAAAAGGGAAATCTTCCCTTTCTGCACTGTACAGAGATCTCCGTTAAAAGATTCGAAGTTTCAAGACTTCGATAATATGGTGTCGACCATATCAGATTCAAAGTTTTGAAACTTCGAATGTTAAGTTGTCAATCTCGCCTTCATTCTTGCTTGATGGGTTCGGAGCCGATCCTCGGCTCTGTCTCGGCACTTTGCTAAGCTTGAGAGTCACTTTTACCAGCTCGAGGCAGCCTCATATCCCATGATGCAAGGCGGTAAGTACCCAGATCTCGTTTGACGCTTCACTGATGAGGTCCTCCTTTTACCAGCTCCTGGTAAGTGTTTATATTTAACTGCTAGTTGCCCCTATCAGATAAAAAAATCATTTTTTCTTAAAAATCTTTCACTTTTAGTTAATTGTAAGCCCCTTTTTGACTAACTTTATTCTTCCTTCTTCATCTTTTTAGTCAGGCCTTTCTTTCCCTCCCACCCCCCCCACCCCCTGTCAGGGTATGTGTGTGTGTGTGAGGTTTTTACTTATTATCCTTTAATTTTAATTGTCTGATTTGGGACTGTGTGTGTACTGTTTGTGTATACAATATGTCCAAAGAACAGAGGATCTCAGGCTTCAAGAAGTGTGACTCGTGCTGTCAGAAGATGTCTCTGACAGACGGTCACACTTCTTGTTTATACTGCCTGGGACCTCTCCACCTGCAGGACTCCTGTGCAATATGTCACATTTTTAGCCAGAGAGTCCTGCAGGAAAGGAGAAATAAGCGTATTTTAAGGGGAATCCTTAAACTGGAGGGCTCCCCAGCCAAATCGGCTCCGGGAAAGCCTTCCAAGACTAAGGCCCAGACTTCTGTATCTAAGCCTTCGGCCTTGGCTCCGACTTTGTCGGAGTCGAGATCGGCTCCGGCTGGAGCCGATCCGACCTTGGCTAAATCCTCGGCACCGATGGCTATCGGTGCCGATACTGCTATGGTCACTTTGGTGTCGGTTCCGACTGGCTCCGACCACCATGTGGCCCAGGCTTCGGTGTCGGTGCCGACCGGCTCCGACACCACTATTTCTATGCCTGTATCAGCTCCGGCTGGAGCCGATACATCTAGATCTACACTTGGAGCCGAAAAGTTATCGGCTCCGACTGGATCCGTGGGTTTGTCGGCTCCGATGGTTCCTTCGAGGAAGAGGTCTAGGTCTCCCTCTTTGGAACCGATTCTGTCGGCTCCGGCCTCACCTCTTCTTTCGGAACGGAGCCATCGGAGCTGATCATCTAGGTCTTCCAGGTTATCAGACCATGATTTAGAGAGGGTGGTAAGCAGATTATTAAAATCACAGGCACTGGCCCAGATGCTTCATAGTCCGTCTCAACAGACGACTATTAGCCCACACCTCCTTCAAGTTCTTCCTTCGACTCTACCCCAGAGTTTGGAGCTGGAGTCTACGGGAATAGTTACGGCTATGGCTGAGGGGCAGATACCCCCTCCTTCTGCACCTTCAGCATCTACTCTTATCTCCTCCTCGAGACCTTCCTTGGAGGGATTCGGTGGTCGGGTTTCCCCTGGTCTCCTCCGAGGGGGTGAGTGGCATCGGACCCTTGTCCGACCCCGCTCTTCCCCTTGGAGCTTCGGCCTTGGTGAGCTCGGCTCCGACATCTGCCTCGGAGCCTTCCCTTTCGGTGGGCCCGGAGTCCCAGTTTCTTCGAACGGGTTCTCTCGGATCTCCCTGGGAGGGGAGCCTTCGAGGTGATGAAGAGTGTGCTGGCTACTGGGCTCAGTCAGCAGTCTATTCCCTTAGCTCCTCCCTCTACGGTGCCTGTCGATATCTCTTCCCTCTCTCTTGCTCCCGGACCTAGAGATCCACCGCCTCAGGTTTCCCCACTGGGAAGAACCCCCTCTTCCGAGGATTCTCCTGACCATTCAGGAGATCCTCCGTGCAAGAGGACTTGTAAGAGGAAACACCTGGACTCCCCTGAGTCTACCACTTCAGATACCGACTTAGATGAGTCGGAGGGGTCCCCAAGATCCCCCTCTGAGGATGTCTCCTTTTCAGACATCCTGGAACTCCTAAAACAGAGGGGAAACTGGCCCTCCATAAATCCCTCCGAGGATGAGTCAGTATACCTAGAGGCGTTTGGATCTCGACCCTCCACCTCCTGGGTGTCTCCACCTTTTGACCCCCTTATGGAGGTTATTGCTCGGAAGGCTTGGGCTGCTCCTGATTCTGTAGAGCCAGTTCCTAGGAGGCCGTCTAAATTTATTACAGCCCCTTCTGAAAAGCAATTTGTTACAAAACGTGTCCCTGTTGATGCCATGGTGGTGGCGGCCGCCACTAAGAAGGAACTTGCAGATCCTTCCGTACCAGTCCATCCTCCTGATAAGGATTCTAGGACCATGGACAGGTATGGTAAGCGGATGTTCTCCTCAGCGACCTTTGCCATGCGTTCGCTGAACTATTTATGTCACTTCACCAGACTCCAAAGGGACATCCTTAAAGAACTAGGTGAAGTAGTACAGGATCCTACAGCTCCAGGGGCTCAAGAAAAGATTGCTTCTCATCTAGGAATCCTTAATTCTATAGCTAACTCCTCCATGCGGCTGATTTCGTATGCAGCAGATGGAGCGAGTAGAGCCGCAGGCACAGGAGTGGCTCTCAGACGTCAATCCTGGATGCGGCTCTGTAATTTTGCAGATCCCTTTAAGGCGTCCTTCACGAATTCTCCCTTTGATGGGTCAGCATTGTTTGGCCCTCAAGTGAAGGATACATTGACCAGGTGTGAGCAGGACGGCAAGACTCTTTCTGCCGTAGGGGTTCATTTTTCTACCCCCTCTAGACCTTACCCCAAAGGTCAGAAGGGCGGAAAAATGTGGTTCCGTAAATCCCAGGGAGTCATGCCAGACACACATGGTCAGTTTACCCCTAGAGGCAGAGGGGGTAATAATAACAGACGCCACCCTAGAGGCAGAGGGGGTCCACAAAACCAGGGAAGCAGAGAGCCTCTCTCTGACAAGCCCTTCCAGCATCCCTGAGATGTTGCCCGACTGTCCATCCTTGGAGGCAGTCGGGGGAAGACTATCGCTGTACCCAGAAGCCTGGCGTTCCCTCTCACAAGACAGATGGGTACAGTCGATCATATCCGAGGGTTACAAGATTCCTTTCGAGGAAAGTCCTTTCACTTACAAAAATTCCCTTCCAGATGTGCCACCCGGTCTAAGGGAAATAGCAAAGTTAGAAGTATCAAAGCTTCTACAAAAAAGGGCCATTCAGCCAGTTACAACAGACCATTCAGAGCCCGGAATCTACTCAAGGTTCTTTTTGGTCCCCAAAAAGACAGGAGACTGGAGACCAATATTGGATCTCAGCAGACTCAACAAGTCTGTGAGAAAGACAAGATTTCGAATGGTCACACTTCAATCAATTTTGCCCTTCCTGGGCAAGGACAACTGGATGTGCTCAATAGACCTTCAGGATGCGTACTATCACATAAAAATTCACAGACGCTCCAGAAGGTTTCTCCGCTTTCAGCTGGGGTCCAGTCATTTTCAATTCAGAGCCCTGCCCTTTGGTCTCACTACAGCCCCCAGAGTGTTCACCAAATGTATGGCAGTGGTCACGGCTCACCTGAGACGTCAAGGATTCCAGGTGTTTCCGTATCTCGACGACTGGCTCCTTTCAGCCACCACCAGGCATCAACTTCTCCAAGCCAGGGATTACACCCTAAATCTCTGCACTCAATTAGGAATTTCGATAAACTACGAAAAATCCTCCTTATTGCCCTGCCAGTCTATTACTTTCATAGGCGCAAACTTAAACACTGTTCGGATGTCAGCAACCCTCACAGACCAAAGAATCTCAGATATCCAAAGTCACGTGCGGCAAAAAGGTGCAAGCCAGAATGGTTCTGAAGGTGTTGGGCCTCATGGCAGCGGCCATTACCCTTCTTCCCTTGGCCCGCTTCTACATGCATCTTCTTCAATGGATGTTGTTCACCCAGTGGTCTTACCAACAACTTCCCATGCGTCACCACATCCTGGTGACACAAGTTTGCAAAAATCATCTATCCTGGTGGATTTCTTCTCCCCAGATTCATCAGGGCAGACCCTTTGTATCCCCGGCCCCGGTAGCCACAGTCACTACGGACGCCTCCCTGATCGGGTGGGGGGGTCATTATCAGGGCAGGATGGTTCATGGGACGTGGCAACCGTTCGAATACCACCTGCACATAAATGTCCTAGAGATGAGAGCAGTGCTTTTAACGTTGCAAGCCCTCAACGACTTTCTTCCCTTGGGAACAATTGCAGTTCACACAGACAACATGTCTGTAGTATGGTATATCAACAAACAGGGCGGAACCAAGTCCTACCCCTTGTGTCGAGAAGCTCTCAGACTTTGGCAATGGGCGATCTCCTCTCATCGGTTTCTGGTAGCAACGCATATCCCTGGGAAAACCAACATTTTAGCGGACAGATTGAGCAGAGCTATTCTCATGCCTCACGAGTGGTCTCTCAAACAATCTATAGTGGAGGAGATTTTTCTAGAATGGGGCCGCCCATGTTGCGATCTTTTTGCTACTCCCCAAAACAGCAAATGCCCAGACTTCTTTTCTCTCTTCCCACTGCCAGGCCATCCCCCCAGAGACGCTCTTACCCAGGATTGGCCCCAGGGACTTCTTTATGCATTTCCTCCCTTTCCGTTGATCCCACAAGTACTCCAGAAAGCCACCAGTTTGAGAGCCAAAATGATTCTCATTGCCCCCTATTGGCCTCGACAAATTTGGTTTCCGTTCCTCCATCGTCACCTATTGGTGCAGCCGTGGCATCTGGACCCAGTACCAGACCTTCTGATTCACCAATCGGGTCAGCTGCATCGGTCTATTCCTTCTCTCAACCTCACAGCTTGGTTGCTCCACTTCCTTCCTTAGCCAGGCTTCCTATGATCTCTAATCCTGTTAGGGACATCATAGTGGCTTCCCTTAAATCCTCTACTAGAAGGATTTATACCAGCAAGTGGAAACGCTTCTCTTGTTGGGCAAAATCAAAAAATATAGATCCCTTTACTGCCCCTGTTCATGCAGTTTTGGATTTCTTGGCGGAAATCTTTCACTCGGGCTCTTCATCTTCCACGGTCAAAGTTCAGTTGGCTGCTATCTTGAACTTTCATTTCGGGTTAGCAGATCACAATATTATGTCCCACAGGCTTTGTAGAGCCTTTCTAAAAGGAATTTTTCTCCTTAAACCTCCTGTCAGGAGTCCTCCTCCTCAATGGGACCTAAATCTAGTGCTGACATCCTTAATTCTTCCTCCCTTCGAGCCAGCTGTTTCATGTTCCCTGAAGTTTCTTTCATGGAAAACACTCTTCCTTGTTGCTATTACCTCGGCCAGGAGAGTGTCAGAACTTCATGCTCTCTCTGTTCGTCCCCCTTACTTGGTCTTCCACAAGGACAGGGTATCCTTGAGAACTAATCCAACCTTTTTGCCTAAGGTGGCCTCGAAAACTAATTTGAACCAATCCATTGATCTCCCTGTATTTTTCCCTAATTACTCAAACAGATCGGAACAAAAATTACATTATCTTGATGTTCACCGCCAACTCAGATATTATTTGGACAGAACAAAACAATTCAGGAAATCCGATCAGCTCTTTCTTTCTTATGCGGAAAATAAGAAAGGCCTTCCTGTCTCCAAAGTAACCTTATCTAGATGGCTTTCTTCCACCATCTCCGAAATCTATCAGCTCAGGGGAAAACAGCTGTGCTCAAAACCAAAAGCGCATTCAACCAGAAGCTTAGCCACTTCCACAGCTTTTCAGGCTAGACTTCCATTAGACACTATTTGTGCAGCAGCCACTTGGGCCACTCCTCATACCTTTGTTTCTCATTACAAATTGGATTTGGCCTCCAGGGATAGAGCCAGTTTTGACTCTACAGTTCTCAAGAGTCTGTTCCATTGAGCCACCCAGGATAGAGGTGCTAGGGACGCGGTCCCATCAAGCAAGAATGAAGGTGAGATTGACAACTTAACATTGAGAAGTTATGTACCTACCATAACGTTCCATGTTAGTTGTCTTCTCTCGCCTTCTTTCTTGCGACCCTCCCTCCTGCCCCCTAGCCTGGACAGACCTTTTTCTCCCTATCTGGAAGATGGCTTCTTAAGACCAGCTAGTTCTGGCCTTTTTTTTTATAGCCCATCCTTTAGGCTTTTTGTCTTTCTTTCCTTCTAGGAAGGATTTTTGTGCTAGGTGTTGTTGCCTATAGGTACCAAACGAGATCTGGGTACTTACCGCCTTGCATCATGGGATATGGGGCTGCCTCGAGCTGGTAAAAGTGACTCTCGAGCTTAGCAAAGTGCCGAGTCGGAGCCGAGGATCGGCTCCGAACCCATCAAGCAAGAAAGAAGGCGAGAGAAGACAACTAACATGTAACGTTATGGTAGGTACATAACTTCTCATTTTCTGATATAGACCCTAAACTTTGGGAATCTACCTATAGGCTACTGCAACAGTGAAAAGTAATTACATAGTACAGTTGTGTAAGTCCTACTTACCCATAATAGTAGATGTTCAAATTTCTTTGCTGCTGCAGTAGCAGCACCCGCCCACCGTCCCCCTTTGTAGATAGTTGACGTGGGACACAACTTTGATTGTTATGGTTGTTATTATTGTTTGGATGATTTTTATGGTGATTATTGATTGTTGGTTATTGGCTCAGGATGAATCTACCTTCCTTTCTTGGGACAGGAAAATCCTGAAGATTCACCTCATTCTGGTTGCTGATGTACTTCCCTGCAAAAAGGGTGCAGCCTGTCAGTAACCAGAATGAATGAGAGTGAGAGGAGTTATAGTTTTGGCAAGCTTTTCTTTCACAGGAAAAAGTAGATCTGTTTCTAGAGTTTTTTCCCCCACTCATTCCAAAGCTGCAGTAAGAATTTCAGGATAAGAATTCATGGCATTTATGATTCTCATGATTCCTCTAGTCAGACTCCACATGAGAAAGATTCAGTGGTACCTACAAATCTGTACAGTTCCAACATCAACATCATCTGGCATTCCAGATTTCTGTATTGGAATTTTTAAAAGGGGAACTTCTTTGGTGTAAAGACCAGTTTAATCTGAATCCAAGTCTCCCATTTTTCTCTTCCAGCTGCAGTGGATTCTGCAACTACAGAGACGTTAGACTTTGCTTGAGAAACAGCATATATGCAAGCAAAAATGCAGGGTCTTTGGGACAAAAAGGACAGACCAAAACACATAAATGTAAAAGCTATGTTGGCAGTAATAATTGCTGTCAACACTCTCATCTATGGTCCCATGGACCATTAACAAGTGATTAGTTGTTGTTGCTCTTACTGTTGCTTACCGGGATGTAGAACTAAGAAAAGACCTTAACAATGGGCAATATATGGCAAACATCTTTAGAAAGGAAACCTATTCTAATGCAATCCCTTCCATCAAAGAAAATCAGTAGTGAAAGGCCATTTGGTCTAAGGAGCCCGTATGATAACCAGAGAAATAGATTTTATAGCAGAATGCAACAACATGTATGACATGTTTGTAAGGAGACGGTACCCTACTACTTTGGTGAGGAAGTTAATTATGGAAGTACAGGAAAAAAGAAGAAATCAGGTATTTAAACCAATATTGATAGATTGAGTTGATCATAATGTAGCTATTAATAATGTAAATAACAACAGTACAAGAGCAAACAATTAATTCTCTATCTCATATAGCCTTGTAATAACTTACAGTTTAGAAGTTGGAGAGATTAGGAACATCATATCTGAAGTGGTTAACTTCATTTGGTCTGCAACCTGTGGGTATCAGATCCATCCTCGGATCTGAGCCGGCAGCTTTACCTAGCTAAAGATCTGAGCTCCTAGCTCCTCCCCCTACCCATAATCCCCTGCTACACATCCCCCATCCTCAGATCTAGTTTGCCGCGGCTTATAGCAGCTTCTAGAGATGAGCTCTTGGCATGGGTGAGAGATTTCTAGTTTTATAAAAACTTTTAAAATCGTTTTTTTTCAGGATTTTCTGGGTTGTGTGTGTATGGTCTAGCCCCCTTTACCGACTAGTATACTTAGTTTAATATTTTTGTGGTAAATTTTCTTCAAATTTATTTTCTACCCTCTCCCTAGTGTGTGAGTGTGCAGTGTGATGGCTGAAGGGCCTAAAGCCATTTTTTCTAAATGCACTGAGTGTGGTCATAAGCTGTCCCCAGCCGATGGCCACACTCAGTGCGTTATTTGCCTGGGGGTGGCCAATTTATCCACCAGCTGCCAGGTCTGTGCGGCTTTCAACCCCCGGGCTATCAGGGATAGGAGGAACAAGCTAATCCTGGCAGGATTGTTGCCCCCGGATTCTTCTTCCTCCTCTCCCTCTAAGGCACCAGTCACGGCTGCGGCTTCCGTGCATTCCCATACCCCTCCCTTGTTGGGGACTCAAACTCCCTGTGTATCTCAGGGTGAGGGGGACTCTTCTTTCTCTTCTAAAGAGAAGAGGAGAGATAAGGACCGGCATAGGCATAAAAGGCTAGCTGAGTCTCATCCCTCGGCCCCGTCAGCTAAGGTAGCTAGTCCTGCTAAGAGGGCCTCTGGTTCTCCTCATTCTCGGCTCCGTTCTCCTTGCTTTTCCCCGGAGCCGGAAGAGGAGTACCGGTCTCCCTCGAGGTCCTCGAGGCGGCCCTCCAGGCCCGCCTCGGCGACCTCCTCCAGATCCACCAGAAGCTTGACTGATGCTGATTTGGACCGGATGATGCGTCATTTCTTGCAGGCTCAAATGCAGATGGGGGTGCTCCAAGCCCCCCCCCTCCGTGGGGGAGCTCGGCCCCTTTCTTTACCCCGATCGCTCGTTCTCTGACCCGGTATCGGGTTTCGGAGTCTTTGGATCCGTGCCGTTTCGGACCCGGGGATCCGTCGGCACCGACAGTCTTGGTTACTTCGATGCCGACTATGCCCTCGAGCATGTCGGATCCTAGCTCTCGGGCCCGAGAGCCGAGCGTCGGATCTGTGGGGGGAACGTTGTCTTTGGTGCCATTTAGGTCGGAGCACACTTCTCTCTTGGGCCCGACTGCTTCGGCTCTGACGCCGATCCCTACATCGGCGCCGAGAGGGCTGCTGTCGGAGCCAGGGGAGAGCGGTTCACCCTTGGCGTTTGATGTAGTGGAGAGGGCGCTGTCGAGGATTTTCAGATCCCCGGTCCGGGCTGCGGATCCATCCATCACCCCTGCGCATTTGGGCCTGCCCTCCATTTCCGGCCACAGGGACAGCCTGCATCGGCGCGCCAGTTGATTCCCTTAGAGGAACAAGACCCCGTGGGTGAGCCCTCCTCGGATAGCCCCACCGAGGAGATTCCTCACAAACAGAAGTGCAAAAGGAGGCACCTGGACTCCCCTGAGTCCCTCACAGGGGACACAGATTTGGAGGAAGGGGAAGGCTCCTTTGGAGACATCATGGAAATGTTGCGAATCAGAGGAGGGTGGTCTGCCAAAAAACCTTTCTCTGATGAGTCTGTGTTTCTGGATACATTCGATGCAGGCCCATCTACTTCTTGGATGTTCCCCCCGGCTGACCCCCTGGTGGACTTAATTACCACCAGGGCTTGGAAGGAGCCGGACACCGTGGAGCCATTTCCCAAAGGCCAGGCAAGATACTTAGTCCCCCTTCTGATAGGCTGGCTTGGTCTAAAGGTTCTCCAGTGGATGCCATGGTGGTGGCGGCTGCCACCAAGAAGGAACTAGTGCAGGAGAGTTCCTTGGTCCACCCTCCAGATAAGGAATCTCGGACGTTGAACCGCATTGGAAAGCGTATGTTTCCTTCAGCTACCTTCTCTGTGAGGGTGCTGAACTATATGGCACACATTATCAGACTACAGCGAGACTTGATTAAGGAATACGCTGGAGCCCCCTCGGAGTCCATGGTGACCAAGGACAAACGCACCTTCACGACTCGCATGGCCACTCTGAAATCTATTTCTAACACATCTATGCGGCTACTCTCCCATGCCACGGCGGGAGTGACTAGAGCCAGCGGAGCAGGCATCGCTCTGCGGCGTCATGCCTGGCTCCGCCTTTGCGATTTTGCGGAACCCTTCAAGGCGCCCTTCGCTAACGCGCCCTTTGACGTTTCTACGCTCTTTGGCAAGACCGTCCGCGATACGCTAGTCAAAAGTGAGAAAGACGGGAAGACGCTGTCTGCCATCGGGATCTGCTTCTCTAATCCCCAACAGTCCTTCTCGAGGAACCAGAGGAGACAAAAGAAGATGTGGTTCCGGAAATCACAGCAGTCCCGTCCTGCTTCGGATCCCTCGTCCTTCAGAGGCAGAGGAGGACAAGGTGGATGCTGGCCCAGAGGCAGAGGGGGCCGAGGAATCTCGGGTCCCGAGAACCTTTCTCAGAGAGGCCCGCGCAACAGCCCTGAGGGCTTACCCGGCTGTCCCTCTCTGGACGCAGTCGGGGGGCGTCTGTCGGAGCACCTCCAAACTTGGGAGTCCATTACCACGGACTGGTGGGTGCTCCGAATTATATCCAGAGGTTATTCCATTCCATTTCTGAGTCTTCCTCCTCCTATGAAACGCCTCCCCGATGTCCCACCCGATCAAAGGGAGGCGGCAGCTTCGGAAATTTCAAAGCTATTAGAAAAAAGAGCCATCCAGCACGTCCCCCCAGGCCAGTCCAGATTGGGAAATTACTCCAGGTTCTTTTTAATGCCAAAAAATACGGGGGAACTGAGGCCTATACTAGACCTCTTATCTCTAAACCTGTTCATTCCCAAAGAGAAATTCCGGATGGTCACTCTGCTATCTATTCTCCCCTTCCTACGGGAGAACGACTGGATGTGCTCCATAGACCTTAAGGATGCGTACTACTACATTCTAATGCACAGATGATCCAGGAGGTTCCTCCGCTTTGGGTTGGGAGCCGGTCACTTTCAGTTCAGGGCTCTTCCATTCGGCCTCACCTCAGCCCCCACAGTGTTCACGAAGGTCATGGTGGTGGTTGCAGCCCACCTGAGACTTCAGGGCATTCGGGTCTTTCCATACCTGGACGACTGGCTCCTCACCACCTCCACCAGGCATCAGCTCTGCTTGGCCAGGGATTATACCCTGGCTCTTACTCAGCATCTAGGTATTACTGTAAACCTTCAAAAATCATGCCTTCATCCTGTGCAGTTTCTGGAATTTATAGGGGCCAAGATAGATACACGCCACTCCAAGGCCTTTCTAACAACAGACAGGTTGCGCAGCTTGTCCCTTCATGTTTTGGCAGTTCTCCAGTCCCCAGCCCCACCTGCAGAATTAGTCCTGAGAGCTTTGGGCTCCATGGCGGCAGCCATCGGTCTGTCGCCCTTTGCGTGGCTGCGCATGAGAATCCTTCAATGGACTCTTCAGGTCCAACGGTCACTGTTGCTGCACCCCTTGAGCACCCCGATTCCCTTGAGCAGGGTTTGCAAGGACTCCCTTCTCTGGTGGCTGCACTCTCAGGAGCTACGAGAGGGGAGACCATTCATCATGATTCAGCCCCAAGCCACGTTGACCATGGATGTTTCTCACCTCGGGTGGGGGGGGCATGCTATGGGCAGAACCGTCCAAGGCACGTGGGCTCCCTCAGAGACCGTTCTGCATATCAATGTCCTGGAGAGCCCCAGAGACACTCTGGTTCATGCTTGGCCCCCCGGTCTCCTTTATGCTTACCCCCCGCTTCTGCTCATGATGAAGTTCCTGCAGAAAGCCCATCAGTTGGGGAGCAAGATAATCCTCAAAGCCCCATTCTGGCCTCACCAGATCTGGTTCCCTCACCTGTGGTCTCACAGTGTAGTTCCTCCTTGGATCTTAGATCCCATCCCAGATCTAATTTCTCATCCTGCGGGATTGCAACCCCCAAACCTGGGTGACCTCAAGCTCACGGCTTGGTTGATCCAGTTCTGCTGATAGCAAGGACTCCCAGTATCTCGTCACCAGTGAAAGCCATTCTGGTAGCAGTGCACAAACCTTCTACCAGAAGAATCTACGGTAGTAAATGGAAACGTTTTTCCATTTGGGCCAAAGACAGGGGCTTGGAACCCTTTACTGTCCCTATTCCAATGATTCTTGAATTTCTGTCCCATATCTTTCATCAGGGAGCCAGTGCATCTACGGTTAAAGTACAGTTGGCAGCCATCTCTCATTTTCATGTGGGGGATGAGGTAGGATCACTGGCTTCCACCAGAATTTGCAAAACCTTTTTAAAAGGCACCTTTCTGTTAAAACCACCTGTTAAGTCTGCAATCCCACCATGGGACTTAACACTGGTCCTACAGGCTTTGATGGGCCCTACTTTCGAACCGGCCGCATCAGCTCAGTTGAAATTTTTATCTTGGAAAAATGCCTTCCTGGTTGCAATAACTTCGGCCAGGAGAGTGTCTGAGCTTCAAGCCCTCTGTATGAAACCCCCTTATCTAATTTTTCATAAGGACAGAGTTTCTCTCAGGACTAATCCTTCCTTCCGCCCTAAAGTAGCCTCTGAGTCGAATATTAATCAGTCTCTTAATCTGCCAGTGTTTTTTCCCAATTTTCAGAACAAAGGGGAATACACACTACACAAATTGGATGTGCATAGACAACTGCGTTTTTTATTTGCACAGGACAGCAACTAACCGTAACTCTGATCAATTGTTTGTGTCCTTTGCCAAGTCTTCTTTGAGTAAGCCTATTACCAAAGTGACATTAGCCAACTGGATTACACAATGCATCATTCAAACCTATTTAGCTTCGAACAAACCGGTACCTTTGGGAATCCATGCTCATTCAACCCGATCCATAGCTACCTCTGCAGCGTTCTGGTCCAGAGTCCCTATAGATGACATATGTTCAGCAGCTACTTGGTCCTCCTCTCATACATTCATTTCCCGTTATAAATTGGATATGATACCCAGGAGTAGGGCTTCCTTTGGCTCTGCGGTGCTCCGGAATATTCTTCCTTGAGGGCCGCCCAAGGTTTCTAGGTAGCTGGGGACTCTGTCCCACAGGTTGCAGACCAAATGAAGTTAACCACTTCAGATAAAGAAGTTATGTACTCACCATAATGTTCCATCTGAGTGGGTAACTTCATTTTTCTGCAACCGACCCCCCCCCTCCATTCCCCCTAACCAGTTTCGTGCTTCTTAACCAAGGAGAGGATTGCCCATTCTGTTAGGCAGTAGGTTACTGACCTCTTTCGAGGGTCTTGTGGAGTCCCTATAGGCAAACTCGATCTGAAGATGGGGGATGTGTAGCAGGGGATTATGGGTAGGGGGAGGAGCTAGGAGCTCGGATCTTTAGCTAGGTAAAGCTGCCGGCTCGGATCCGAGGACGGATCCGATACCCACAGGTTGCAGACAAATGAAGTTACCCACTCAGATGGAACGTTATGGTGAGTACATAACTTCTTTATACAAGAATTGAGAAATACTGAGGAATGACTCACTGGTCAGACATAGACTACAACTAATACCCCAGATTACCTATAAAAGGGGTCCAAACTTAAAGTGCCTTCTTGAAAGACAGATGTTAAACTTCCCAAGTAGACAAGGCATGTATAGATGTGGCATGTGCAATTATTGTAAATTTATGGAAGTCAGTAAGAACTTTGTGATTAAAGATAAGAAATACACCATCAAGTATAAACTGGATTGCCAGTCAAAAATAGTTGTGTATGTAGCTCAGTGCCAGCAATCCCCAGCATACAATATAGGGAAGACAGATAGAAAACTAAGGGATCGTGTGTATGAGCATGTCTACAGTATTAACAGAAGAAAACAAGAGACCGCTCTAGCAAGGCACATAATGGAGAACACTGACCATAATTTTAAATTTAGAGCAATTAACCAAATTAGTAGTAGTTGTAGTAGGGGCGGACCAGAGTCCCTGATGCTGGAGAGGCTTGAACGTCTATGGCAACTTTGTACAGGTACTTGCTATTTCTTAGGATTAAATGAAGTTTCCTCAATTTTATGTGTGTTAAAATTAAAAAGTTTATTGAGATCATTATTTTTATATAAAAATGTATTGCAAAATGAGAGAGAAGTACTGACTAAGTATGCTTAATAGGAGTATTTGTGATAGCTTATAGGGCTTATTACTTTAATGTTTAACAATGAGTTACTTGAACTTTCAACAATGAATTATCTGTGTAAAGCATTGTTTAAAATATAAATATAAATTAACAAGTTAGGTACAACAAAAAGCTAACAAAGTGAAAATGAAGGAATTAATAGGAAAAAGCATTGTAAATGACCTTTTAATAAGGGAAGTGGTTTAATGTTATTGTCATTATTATTTTCAAACCCTCAAAACAAGGGAAAAAGAATTCTTAATTTATTAGAAGTTCACAGACAGCTCAGGTTTTACTGTGAAAAGATAAAAGACCAGAGAAAATCTGGCCAATTGTTTGTGTCCTTTGCTGCAAAGATAACAGGCTTACCAGGTTCTAAACAAACTATTTTCAAATGGATTTGCAATGTAATTATTTTCTATTATATAAACCATGGTAAGCAGCTACCAGAATTAGCTAAAATCCAGTCTACCAATGCAGTAGATACTTCAGGGGCTTTCATGCAAGGGGTAGACTTTAAAACCATTCTCGAAGCAGTCACTTGGTCCTCAGTCCACACCTTCACTAAATGTTACAACTGGACTCTCATTCTAGAACAAGAACTGTATCTGCTAAGGCTGTCCTTCATGGCATTCTAAATTTGGAGGCAGTACCCCCTTCTTCCACCTAATCTAATAAAGCTCTGGGAGTCATTCCAATTGTTAAGAATACTGCATCAGTGATCAAATGAAGAGCAGAGTACAGTTGTACAGGTAGCTTACTATAATCATAGGTGTTCTAATAGATCACTTTTCCAGTACCTATATCCTCCCTTCCCTGCCTTCTGTAGGGGGTCCTGTCAGTTAATCAGGTTTTCAGAAACTCGAAATCCAAATGGTCGAGACCATATGATCAGGATGTTATGTGATCCTATCTCGCCTACATTCTGAATGATGGTTCGGAGCCGATCCCTCGGCTCCGACTCGGCACGCTTATGCCAAAGAGCGAAGTCTCTTATTGGCTGAGCTTACTATATCCCAGGATGCACCACCACCAGTCCTCCAGATCTCGTTTGCCGCTTCCCTGCGAAGACGTGGTCTCGAGCTGGCTGGGCTGAGTAGCTTTTACTAACTACTTTTTCTGTCAGTTTTTTTGCTCTTTTATATCACAAAAGCTGTTTTAACGGCTATCGCTCCTATTGTGTACGTTTGAATTGTGAAATTTGTTGTGTGTGATTGGGTTGAGTTTGTTTCGGCCCCCCTTACAATCCAGGGCCTTTCCGGTCAACCTTTGTAAACTTTCCAGGGTCTCAAGCCTTTAGTGGTTTAGAGTTCCCAGTCATTACAGCTAAGGTTGTGTTTTAAACTATTACTGTAAGCCTTGGTTTTTTTGTCACAAGCGAATCTATAGTTGTTAAATTTCCTGTCAGAAGTTGTTTAACATCATGTCTCAAACCCCTAGGCCTTCGGGCTTTAAAAAATGTTCGAAATGTGCTTTTAAGATGTCTGTTACTGATGATCATTTGCTCTGTGTATATTGTCTAGGGGCAAAGCACTTGCAGGAGTCATGCAGCGTATGTCACGCTTTTTCCTCAAGGGTCCTCCAGGAGAGGAAAAATAAATTGATTCTTAAGGGTTAATTAAACCCTCTTTTGAAGAAGCCTTGGCATCCTCTCCGGCTCCTGCCAAAGAAAAGGGCTTCGGTTCCGACCAGTCCGTCGGATCCGACTGCCAAGAGACCTAGGCAGGCCTCTCCTTCGGCTCCAAAGACTTCGGAGCCGAGGTCGAACGGTCTGCCTCGATGCCACCAGTATCGACTCCTCTGGCTTCGGAGCCGATGGCTGGGGCATCGAGGCGGGTCACCTTCGCCGGCTCCACTGCTCGGAGCCGACAAGGGTCGCCCGCTCAGACACTTCCTCTCGGCCAAGTCTACCTCGGCACCGATGGAATCTGGTGTGAGTATTCCCTCGGCGCCGATTCTCATCGAGTCGCCTGAGCCGGTCCCCTAGTCCCTTGGGGCCGAGGAGAGGTCTTCTCGAACCCGTTCTGTTTCCTCTCGGTCTTTGAGAATGTCGGATTCTGATATAGACAGGGTGCTCCAAAGACTGTTCCAGTCCCCAGTCTTCCAAAAATTTGTTTCGGTTCCGACCCAGTTGGCTTCGGAGCCGATGACCATGACCCACCCCATTGCCATTCCTCCTCCGACTGCTTCGGCTCCGTCGGAGCAGGTGCTCTTGGAGCCGGTGGAGATCTCAGGGTCGGCTCCGACCCTTACTCCAACCCGGGCCCTCGGGTCCGAGTTTGGTACGCGGACTTCTTCAGCTGGACCCGAGGGTGATGTTTCGGGACCTATGCTTTCGGTTCCGAGCCTCCCTCTCGGTGCTTCGGCTGCGGGACTTCCGTCTACTATCATGGCTCCGGAGACCGGACACTCCCAGGATTCTGGGGGTCCGGCTTTCAGGGCCATGAGGAGTGCCTTGGCCAAGTCCTCTTCGGCCATCTCTCCGGTTTTACCAGCACCTTCCCTGGGCGTGGAGACTGGGTCTTTGGCAGTTCCCCTGTCCGTAGCCAGCGGAGCCCCGAGGCCTGAGGTTACCCCCAGTGGGGGTTCCCCTCCTCCTGAGGGTTCTTCGGAGTTGTCTTCAGAGGAACCCCCAAGGAAGAGATCGTGCAAGAGGAAGCACGTGGACTCCCCCGAGTCTATTACATCGGACACTGATATGGATGATGCGGAGGGGTCCCCGAAGTCGTCCTCGGATGATGTCTCATTTGCAGACATCTTAGAGATCCTCAAACAACGAGGCGGCTGGATATCCAAACCCCCCTCTGCTGACGAATCAGTGCTCCTCAAGGCCTTTGGGGCTCAGCCTCCGCCTCCTGGGTGTCTCCGCCCTTGACGAGCTTCTGGATTTAGTTTGTCGGGCGTGGGAACATCCAGATACCGTGGAACCAGTCCCTTCTCGTCCAAATAAATTCTTATCTGCTCCCCCTGAGAAGGAGTTCCTTACTAAAGGCGTGGCTGTAGATGCCATGGTGGTGGCATCTGCTACACAACAGGACGTGGCAGAGGCTTCAACGTCTATCCATCCTCCTAATAAGGAGTCTAGGAGTATGGATAGGTACGGAAGCGCACCCTGACTTCAGCGGCCTTTACCTTAAGGTCTCTGAACTATTTGGCACATTTTACAAGGCTTCAGAGGGATCTGGTCAAGGAGTTGTCAGATTCCTCTCGGTAACCTACCTGAGCAGCTAGCCCAGTCCGTTAGCTCTCAGTTGGCTATCCTTACGTCAATTTCTAACTCGTCCATGAGGCTCATTTCCTATGCGGCCGAAGGGGCGGGTAGAGCGGCAGGCACAGGCGTGGCTCACGTGACAAGCCTGGCTCCGCTTGTGTCAGTTTGCGGAGGCCTTCAAGTCTTCCTTCGCCGACGCTCCCTTTGATGGGTCCTCTTTGTTTGGACCCAAGGTGAAAGACACCCTTACCCGCTGTGAGCAGGAGGGAAAAACTTTATCTGCCGTAGGTGCCCGTTATTCCACTCCCTTTCGGCCTTACCCCAAGGCTAAAGGAGGGGGGAAAATGTGGTTCCGAAAATCTCGCAAGTTTTTCTCCCAACAGCAGGAAGATTCCCCGTCCAGAGGCAGAGGGCGGGGAAATTTTTCAGGGAGACGCCGTCCCAGAGGCGGCAGAGGGCCCCGCAATTCTGGAGACCGCGAGTCCTTTCGTGGCTCTTCAGCCTCCCACACGTCATGAGGGATTGCCCGGCTGTGCTGCTCCGGAGCCAGTCGGGTGTCGTTTCGCCAAGCACCTAAATGCCTGGGAGTCAATCACTCAGGACAGATGGGTGCTTCGGATCATTGCCGGAGGTTACTCCATCCCATTCAAATACTCACCCCCACCGTCCAAGAGAATCCCGGACCCACCACCCAGTCAAAGGGAAATAGCAGCCGCAGAAGCTTTAAAGCTGCTAGAAAAAGGAGTCATCCAACCGGTCCCCACAGACCAGATCGGATCAGGAAATTACTCCAGGTTCTTTTAGTGCCAAAAAAGACAGGGGACCTGAGACCAATATTGGATCTCAGCAGACTGAACCAATCCGTCACGAAATCCAAATTCCGAATGGTCACGTTACAATCCATTCTCCCGTTGTTGGAGAAGGATGTTTGGATGTGCTCCATAGACCTCAAGGACGCCTACTATCACATACCGATACATCAGGCGTCCAGAAGGTATCTGCGCTTCAGCCTGGGAGTCAGTCATTACCAATTTTGTGCTCTGCCCTTTGGTCTCACCACAGCCCCCAGGGTGTTCACCAAGTGTTTGGCAGTAGTGACGGCTCACCTGAGAAGTCTTGGATTCCAAGTGTTTCCCTATCTCGACGACTGGCTCCTGACTGCCACCACCAGGCATCTACTAATGGACAACCTCAAAGCCACCATCTCCCTGGGGGTTTCCCTAGGGATTACATTCAATTGGTCAAAGTCTGTCTTGCTGCCCTCTCAACGCATAAAGTTTATAGGAGCAGAGATAGACTCAAGATTGATGCGTATTTCTTCCTGCCGAAAGGATCCGAACTTTACAGGGCCAAGTTCAAGCTCTAATCTCGAGATCCAAAGCCCCAGCCAGGATGGTCCTACAGGTCTTAGGCTCAATGTCTGCCACGGTTCTTTTAGTTCCTCTAGCAAGATTACACATGAGGATTCTTCAGTGGCTCTTGTCAACTCAATGGTCCTTTCAGGATCTTCCCCTCAATCATCATATCATGATTACGGAAATATGCAAAAGGGACCTTCGCTGGTGGCTTCAGACATCCAACTTGGATCAGGGAAAACCCTTTGTTCTCCCCCCTCCAGTGGTTACCCTGACGACGGATGCCTCCCAGATAGGGTGGGGGGGGCATTGTCTGGGCAGGCTAGTTCAGGGCTCCTGGCTTCCGGACGAAGCTCTTCTCCACATCAACGTGTTGGAGATGAGGGCTGTACTTCTGTCCCTACAGGCCTTACACAAGTTTCTTCCTCAGGGCATCATCGCCATCCACACAGACAACATGTCGGTGGTTTGGTATCTGAACAAACAAGGTGGGACCAGATCGTACCCTTTGCAGAGAGGCCATGAGAGTGTGGGAATGGGCGGTAGCTACCAACCGCTTCTTGGTAGCGACCCACATCCTGGGAAAGTCAAATATATTGGCGGACAAATTAAGCAGGACAATTCTCTCTCCTCACGAATGGTCTCTAAACTGCACAGTAGCAGCCCAGGTTTTCAACAGATGGGGGACGTTTAGCTGCGACCTATTTGCAACTCCACAAAACACCAAGTGCCAGAGGTTCTTCTCCTTGATTCCACATCAGGGAGGACCAGCCATGGATGCTCTAGCACAACCTTGGCCAACAGGGCTACTTTATGCCTTTCCCCCAATTCCACTCCTTCCAAAAGTTATTCAAAAAGCTTCTCAACTGGGGTCTTCAATGATTCTGATTGCCCCATACTGGCCTCGTCAGATATGGTTTCCTTACCTGAAAAAGCATGCAGTGGACGATCCATGGACCTTAGACCTGATCCCGGATTTGCTAATCCATCAGTCGGGACATTGGCATCAGTCCCTTCAATCTCTAAGATTAACAGCTTGGTTCCTCCACTTCCAACTTTAGTTAGAAGGCACACACTAGACCCGGAAGTTGTTCACATTTTATCTTCGCCCACAAACCCACCACTAACAAATTGTACCTCAGTAAGTGGAAGAGGTTTGCTATCTGGGCTCAACTCAAGGGCTTAGACCCTATCACTGCTCCTGTCCCAGAGGTTTTGAAATTCTTAACATCCCTGTTTAATCAGGGATCTTCTGTCTCAACTATTAAAGTCCAATTAGCTGCTATATCTAAATTCCATGAATCCACGGATCCTCCTTTGATGAGCAGCAGACTATGCAAAACGTTCATTAAAGGTGCCAGTTTGTTAAGACCACCAGTTTTCATCCTGCACCTCCGTGATCTTGATTTGGTGCTTCGTGCATTAACATCTCCCCCTTTTGAACCGGCTGCTACATGCAATTAAAATATCTGTCTTGGAAAACGGCATTCTTAGTGGCTATTACCTCTGCAAGAAGAGTCTCAGAGCTTCAAGCCCTGTCTATTAAACCACCGTACTTGATTTTCCACAAGGATAGAGTATCACTTAGGCCTAATCCATCCTTTGTACCAAAAGTCTGTTCTAGTTTCTGTCTTCAACAATCTCTAGAGCTACCAGTTTTCTTTCCAAAATTCTCTAATGAAGCAGAATACACTCTCCATAAATTGGATGTTCACAGGCAATTACGCTTCTATTTAGACAGGACTCAGCAACTTCGTAAGTCAGACCAGTTGTTTGTGTCCTTCTCAGATAATAAATTGGGCCAAACCATCACAAAAGCTACAATCTCAAAATGGATCAGAGATTGCATAACTCAGGCCTACTCTTCTTCGAATAAACAACTTGCATCATCTATCAAAGCTCATTCTACCAGAGCTATGGCTACTTCTATAGCTTTTCATTCCAAGCTCGCTATATCGGAAATTTGTGCTGCGGCTACTTGGTCTAACCCGCACACTTTCATTTCCCACTACAAATTGGATGTGGCATCTAAAGGACGAGCATCATTTGGTTCCACGGTACTCAGGAGTGTTTTCCAGTGAGCCACCCAGGATTCAGGTGCTAGGGACGCTGTCCCATCATTCAGAATGTAGGCGAGATAGTATCACATAACATCTTTTAGTTATGTACTCACCATAACTTCAGATGTTTGGGATCCATCTCGCCTACATTCCTGATACCCACCCTCCTTCCCCCTGCCTTGCAGATCAGAAGAGATTGAACGGTTTTGAGCTCCACTGTTTTTATCTTGTTTCATCTGACGATGTTATATAAGCAGGGTATGCATGTGTGCATGTATGCGGACAAACTAGATCTGGGGGACTGGTGGTGGTGCATCCTGGGATATAGTAAGCTCAGCCAATAAGAGACTTCGCTCTTTGGCATAAGCGTGCCGAGTCGGAGCCGAGGGATCGGCTCCGAACCATCATTCAGAATGTAGGTGAGATGGATCCCAAACATCTGAAGTTATGGTGAGTACATAACTAAAAGTTTTTGAAAATCCAAAGCTTTTGAATGGAGATTGTGGTACAGTGCGGATTGGGAAATTTACCCTTTTCCTCACTTTAGTGTGATTTTTGAGTTGTTGTATATAATTTGCAGAGGGTGTGGGGGTACAGGTGAGCTTGCCCCCCTGCAAAAATGTAAGAAAAGGTAAATTTTATGTTTTTTTTTTTTTTTTTTTTTTTTTTTTTTTATGTTCAAGTTTTTGGAAACTTGATCATATGGTCTAGACCATATGAAGTTCAAATTTCTGAAAACTCGATCATTTTACATAAACCCGTCTAGGGATATATAGCTGAAGTTTTACCTTGTAGCTGGGGTAGGGTATTCACTAACATTTTCCTTTCTCCACTCTAAGACTTCTAATGTTTTCAAAAAGCACAAACACATTGGAACACCAGTATGATTTAATACCTTTTGTTGGATCAACATAGGTTTTGCAGCTAATTGTACTTTTGGCTAGCAGGAGCCATTCATCAGAACTCAACGTTCACCCTGCTTTTTAATGTTTTTATGTCAGGCTTTTGACCTTTCCCTAGTAAATTATTCATTTGTCCTGCTTATTTTTGTATCAGAGCAAGAAAGCTCTGAAAATGGTGCTGACGTATGTTGCTCTCATAAAAGCACAGTGGAGTTTACGTAAGGCAAACATACAGCTCACAGGTGAAAGATCCTGAACTTGAGAGGGAAAGATCCTAAGCTTAGGAGGGAAAGGTCTTGAGCATTGGAAGGATAGGTCTTGAGCTTAGAAGGCTGGCCCGATGGACAGGACATTTGCTGGGAAAATCCTAGATGTTAACAATACTGCAACAGTGATCTGTTCGAACATTTACCACTAGGGCGAGTTAACAATTTAGTTACATATGCCTTCCATGAGTATACCACCCTCACACTTACTGAGATTGTGCTTTTCATGGCTCTGTAGTCTTTTCTGAGAAAAGTAGTTCTTCATGTCTACCTTGTAGTTGTGCTATCTGTATGAAGTTTGTACCTTAACTTTTTCTCCATGTTTTTTCTTTCTTAAATCTTATTCCCTATAGACCTGTCATAGTTTCCTACACCCATAGTATGTCTCTGTAGTGCACTGGACCTTTCTCCATGCTGCTTGTCTTTCCTTCCACTTACCAGCTTCATTACCTTCCTCTTCATCTTTTCAAATAGTATGTTTTCACTTTCTCTGAAGGGCTGTTGTAGAACTTGATATAATTGACAGAAGATCTAAATGGGAGTAAAAGTTCAAAGTGGATTTATTCTGAAAACAGCAAAAGAGTGAAAAAGTAACTTTTTTATTTCAAGGTTCGACTACATCAAGGATTGCCATATAAAGTGATACGGAGGACAATGCCACCAAAGCCAGCCTTCAGTCTTTTGTTATTTCTGTCATGTGTCTGCTGGTGGGCCTGTGCTCCAGAGTAGATCTATACACAAAAGCATTCTTCCACATTTATAATGTGGTGGAGTAGATGTCCTTCTATATTACTGTTCAAGTATTCTTTACTATAGGGATCTCCCACCAAGGGCAGCCCAATGTTAGGCCAGTATACCAAAGCCTTATGATCTTGTATGTACCGCACATCACACATATGCTTCCTGCACAGGACGTAAGGCACAAAAGTGACGTACAGATGCAGTTAACCAGAGCTTCTATGCCACCATTACAAATGCCATTCCACAGCCAGGTCTCTTATAGTATCTGTAAGGTGTTTGTTCCTATGACACTCAGAAGTTGTTTGTCTTCCTTGGCCATTTGCAGCATAAACAGTGAGCCCAGTGTAACATGGCGGAATCCGTTAACCCCGAGATACTCCCACTAGGTAAGAAAAAAGGCAATAAGTCTCGGCCAGATTCTTTAGTTGTCCAGCCTACACCAGATGTCACTCTAGAAGTCGGTAATAGCTCTGTAGGCCGTTTGGCGACTACATCGGGTTCCTCTGCAATGACTCCATTGGAGGCCGACATGGATCCATCTTTTCACACATCCGCTGAAGCTTTGCAGACATCTGCTCTGGCTATCAAGGGGGAACTGTGGTTGATTATCATGGAGGGTCCAAAAGGGATTCCATAGATATTGCCTTGATGGTCCTGAAGGCTCCTCAAGGGGTTTCGGTGCTTGCTGTTCCTTGGACCTCTACCCCTTCTAAATGGCCTAGGGAACTGGATTCCTTGGATGAGGATTCAGAGTCTGATAGGGGTCCTTGTCCTATTCTTCACAGATGCCTTCGCCTTTGGTTTATGGTACCGATGAGGAGAAGTCTGTTAGTCCTGGGTCTCCTTTTGAGGAATTGCCCATTGGGGACACAGTTGCTAGGATGATGGAATACTTTAAGTGGGATTCTTCTCAAGGGTCTGATATTCAGAGGAGATATTATAAATTGCTTCAGATGGATACTCCTAAACCATCTGCAGTTCCTCCTTTGTTGGCTGCCATGTTAGACACTTTTATTGCTGCTTCCAGGTCTCCTGCTCCTAAGAAGCCTGATAGGTTCTATGATGTTCCTGAGGATTGGCAAGTTTTATTTAAGTGTCTTTCTTCTGACTGTACTGTGGTGTCAGTCTGTTCTGACAAACCTTCCAAGATCTTGCCCTCTTCAACACTTTTGCCTTCTGATAAGGATAGTAGGGCAATGGAGAGGATTGGTAAGAAGGTTTACACTGGTTCTGTTTTGGCCGTTAGGGCTATTAATTTCCAGACCTACATGACCAGGTATGCTCTGGCCTTGATTGCTCAGGTTTGTCAGGTTATTTCTGACCTCCCTGATTCTGAAGGCAAATCTTCTGCCTTTTTTTATTTTAGGTTCTACTTCTCAAGTGGCTCGCCACTCTATCAAGTGTAACTATAATGCTGCTAATGTCTGCTGCACGGCTGCAGCTTTTGGGTCTGTTATGAAGAGTTATTCTTGGCTTTGTCTCCAGTCTTTGCAGACCATGAAAGCAGAATCTCATGATACTTCTGGCTTTTTGGGTTTTAAGCAGGCTGTGTTAGAAAGTTACAGCAGGAAAAATGACTTGTAGCAGCCAAGCATTCATAGCAACATTGTTTTGTCATACTTTGATATCAGTTCTTTCTATCATTGTGAGACAGAATTCACCAAGGGTTAGCTTGCTCATCCACTAATAGGGAATGTGAGCTGAGGTTTAGACCATCATGAGACAGTTTAGTTTTACTCCACAGATGATGTGTTGTTGTAGTAGTAATCCTTATCAACACAAGAGGAACTTAATTTTTTTCAAGTTAAGAAAAGATGGGATGCAATTAATTTGGGATGCTTGGTATTATTTTACATTGCAAAACTAGATTAAAGAAAGAAAATACCAGTTAACTACCAAAAATAAAATCTCCTTTGTTAACTTTTCACCAGTTTATGTTTCATATGAAGTAAGTGGTGCTTTCTGAATATCAAAGCTCAAAAGGTATTTAAATACTTATTAAAGTGAGGTTCAAATTAGGTGATTAACAAAAGAGCTAATGAGGTCTTTATTTAAAGAGTTAATTAGTTCAGTGACTGTCCCCAACAGGATCATAGAGTTGCCTCCACAACAGTGATCTTTACCTTCTGGTCTCAGCTCTTTGTTACTACCTCAGCTACTGTGGGGTTGATTTAAGACTTTATATTGCTGTTTCCCCCAGTATGTACACAAACTTTTAATCAGAACCAAATAACGATTACGATTGATCATAGCTTTGAAGTTAGTAACGCTCTGACCTAGTGTAACATGAAATCTCAGAACGGAATGAATTTAGTTTTCACTGTACCTGAAACTTAAGGAGGTATGTGCTTCTTGCTGAGTTAAGTTGGCGGTAGATTACATATGTCAAATCTTACTGTTTAGCTGTCTCCTAGTATGACTTTAGCAAATATCAGATCTGAAGTAGTTACTTCATTTGCTCTGCGACCTGTGGGTATCGGATCCGACTTTGGATCCGAGCCGGCAGCTTACCAAGCTCCAAGATCCAAGCTCCTAGCTCCTCCCCCCTACCCATAATCCCCTGCTACCAACCACATTACCTCAGATCGTTTTTTGCCGCGGCTGAAGAAGCATTACTTTTGAAGAGCTCCTGCCTGGGTGAGATCGTTTTCAATCTTTTCAACAAAAAACTTCGAAATCGAGTGTGTGTGGTAGTAAAACCTATCTACCCCCTTGTTTATGTCGGCTTTTGAGGTAGTGGAGAGGGTACTGTCGAGATCCTCCAGATCCCCAGTTCGGGCTGTGGATCCACCCGTATCCCCACTGTATGAGGGTCTGTCTTCCATCATCCGACCATCGGGACAGCCTGCCCAAGCCCTCCAGCTAGTTCCTGTTGAGGAACAACAACCCATGGATGAGCCCTCTTCGGATAGCCCCACCGAGGAGGTTCCTCGGAAACGTCGGTGTAAAAGGAGGCACTTGGACTCCCCCGAGTCCGCTACCACTGACATGGACTTAGATGATAGGGAGGGTTCCCCAAGGTCACCCCCTGAAGATGTCTCCTTTGGAGACATCATGGAAATGTTGCGTATTAGAGGGGGGTGGTCTGCCCAAAAACCTTCCCTTGATGAATCCGTGTTCCTGGAGGCGTTTGAGGCATGCCCATCTACTTCTTGGGTGTCCCCTCCGGCCGACCCCCTGGTGGACTTAATTACCACCAGGGCGTGGAAGGAGCCCGACACCGTGGAGCCAATACCTAGGCATCCCAACAAAATACTGAGCCCCCCCACAAATAGGCAATCGTGGGCCAAAGGATCCCCCGTTGATGCCATGTTGGTGGAGGCAGCCACCAAGAAAGAACTCGCTCAGGAGAGTTCTCTGGTCCACCCGCCAGATAAAGAATCTCGAGCGTTGGACCGGATTGGGAAGCGGATGTTTGCTTCAGCGACCTTTTCTATAAGGGCGCTGAACTATATGGCACATACCATCAGGCTACAGTGAGACTTGATCAAGGAATACGCTGCAGCCCCCCCCCAGAGTCCATGTCAGTCGGAGACAGGAATGTGTTTACGACACGAATGGCCACTCTGAAATCCATCTACAATACGTCTATGCGGCTCCTCTCTCATGCTTTGGAGGGAGCCGCTAGAGCCAGCGGAGCAGGGGTCGTCTTACGACTTCACGCCTGGCTCCGTCTTTGCGACTTCGTGGATCCCTTCAAGGCGTCCTTCGCGAATGCCCCCTTTGACGGTTCTGCTCTTTTCGGCAAGACCGTTCGTGATACGCTGGTCCAAAGCGAAAAGGACGGGAAGATGCTGTCTGCCGTCGGAGTCCGCTTCTCTAGTCCCCAAAGATCCTTCTCAAGGAATCAGAGGGGACAAAAGAAGCTGTGGTTCTGCAAGTCTCAGCAATCCTATCCAGCTGCGGACCACTCGTCCTCTAGAGGCAGAGGAGGACAAGGTGGACGCCGGCCCAGAGGCAGAGGGGGGCCGCGTAATTTCGGGTCTAGAGAACCTTTCTCGGACAGACCCGCGCAACAGCCCTGAGGGCTTGCCCGACTGTCCCTCTCTGGAGGCAGTCGGGGGGCAGTTGACGGAGCACCTGTCAAACTGGGAGTCCCTTACAACGGATCGATGGGTGCTCCGTATCATTTCCAGAGGTTACTTCATTCCTTTCCTAAATCTTCCCCCCAAAACCAGACACCTCCCCGATGTACCACCCGATCAGAGGGAGGAGGCGGCTTTAGAAATTTTAAAGCTGCTAAGAAAAAGAGCCATCCAGCCCGTCCCCCCAGATCAGTCCGGATTGGGTTATTACTCAAGGTTCTTTTTGGTGCCAAAGAAAATGGGGGACCTCAGACCCATCTTAGACCTTTCCGCTCTGAACCTGTTTATACCCAAGGAAAAGTTCTGGATGGTCACTCTTTAATCTATCCTCCCCCTTTTGCGGGAGAACGACTGGATGTGCTCCATAGACCTCAAGGATGCGTACTACCACATTTTAATGGACAGACGATCCAGGAGGTTTCTCCGCTTCTGGCTCGGAGCCAGTCATTATCAATTCAGCGTTCTTCCATTCGGCCTCACTTCAGCCCCCAGAGTGTTCACCAAAGTCATGGCTGTGGTTGCTGCCCACCTGAGACTTCAGGGCATTCAGGTCTTCCCGTACCTAGACGACTGGCTCCTTACCGCGACCAACAGGCATCAGCTCTCAGTAGCGAGAGATTACACGCTGACTCCAGCCCACAACCTAGGCATTTTAGTAAACCTGCAGAAGTCCTGCCTGTGCCCCACTCAAGCCCTGGAATTCATAGGGGCCAGGTTGGATACCCGAATCTCTCGAGCTACCCTAACATCAATCAGACTGAACAGCTTGTCTTATCAGGTGTTAGCCCTTCTACGGAATCCTTCTCCTCCAGCGGAGTTAGTCCTGAGGGCACTGCAGCTATGATCGGTCTTTCCCTCCATGCCCGCCTGCGAATGCGGATATTGCAATGGACCCTTCAAGTCCAATGGTCCCTCTTGCTCCACCTGTTGAACACGCCCATACCGCTGAGCAGAATTTGCAGGGACTCCCTTCTTTGGTGGTTGCATGCGTGGGAACTCAGAGAAGGGAGGCCCTTTGTGATCCCCCGGTCGAAGCCACGTTGACCACAGATGCTTCTCGCCTCGGGTGGGGGGGCATTGTTCAGGCAGATCCGTTCAAGGCACGTGGACTCCCCTAGAGACCACATTGCATATCAGTGTCCTAGAGATGAGGGCAGTGCTTTTGGCGTTGCAAGCCCTCCACGACCTTCTTCCCCTAGGGACTATTGCGACCCAGACCGACAACATGTCTGTAGTCTGGTACATAAACAAACAGGGAGGAACCAGATCTTACCCCCTGTGTCGAGAGGCCATGAGAGTTTGGGAATGGGCAATCTCCACCAACCGCTTTCTGGTAGCAACGCACATCCCGGGACGATCCAACATATTAGCGGACAAGCTAAGTCAGGTGCTCCTCACTCTGCACGAGTGGTCTCTGAATCCATCTGTTGTGAAACAGATCTTCCACAAATGGGGTCAGCCTTGCTGTGATCTTTTTGCTTCTCCTTTAAACACAAAATGCAGTGAGTACTTCGCAATAATTCCCCCCAGAGGGGAAACCCCCAGAGACGCTCTGGTCCATGCTTGGCCTCCCAGGCTCCTTTATGCTTATCTTCCCCTTCCTCTCATTATGAAGTTCATTCAGAAAGCCTGTCGGTTAGGGAGCAGAGTTATCCTCATAGCCCCATTCTGGCCTCGGCAGATCTGGTTCCCCTTTCTGCGGTCTCACAGTGTGGCTCCTCCATGGATTCTGGATCCCAGTCCGGAACTGATTTCTCATCCCGCGGATTGCCCAACGCCCAACCTGGTCAGCCTCAAGCTTGCGGCTTGGCTGATCCAGTTCCATTAATGGCTAGGACTCCCGGTATCTCATCTCCCGTTAAGGTCATTCTGGCTGCGGCTCATAAGCCATCTACCAGAAAACTTTACAACAGTAAGTGGAAACGTTTTTCCATTTGGGCCGAAGATAAGGGCTTGGACCCATTTACTGTCCCTATCCCGACAATCCTAGACTTCCTCTCTTTAATCTTTCATCAGGGAGCAAGCGCTTCTACGGTTAAGGTACAATTGGCGGCCATCTCCCATTTTCATGTGGGTGTTGGCATAGGTTCCTTAGCATCTACAAAGTTGTGCAAAACCTTCTTACGAGGCATCTTCCTTTTAAATCCACCAATAAAGTCTGTGGTTCCCCCATGGGACCTCACTCTAGTCTTGCAAGCCTTAACAAGTCCACCTTTCGAACCTGCGGCCTCAATTCCGTTGAAGTTCTTGTCATGGTAAACAGCCTTTTTAGTGGCCATTACTTCGGCCAAAAGGGTTTCAGAATTACAAGCCTTATGTATGAAGCCTCCTTACCTTATCTTTCACAAAGATAGAGTGTTCCTCAGGACTAACCCGTCTTTCTTGCCTAAGGTTGCTTCAGAAGCAAATATAAATCAATCAGTAAATTTGCCAGTATTTTTTCCCATGTTTCAGAACAAGGGAGAATACACATTACACAAATTGGATGTACACAGACAGCTGCATTTCTACTTGCATAGGACTAGAGAGTTTCGCAAGTTGGACCAGTTATTTGTCTCGTATGCAAAATCAGCCTTGGGTAAAGCCATTTCCAAAGTTACTGTGGCAAATTGGATTCATCAGTGTATTATTCAGGGGTATATAACGTCTGGCAAACCAGCCCCGGTTAATATCCGTGCTCATTCTACAAGATCTGTAGCCACTTCAACAGCCTTCTGGTCTAGGGTTCCAGTGGACGACATATGTTCAGCGGCTACTTGGTCCTCTTCTCATACGTTCAGTTCTCATTATAAATTAGATGTGATTTCGAGAAGTAGGGCTTCTTTTGGCTCCGCGGTGCTTCGGAATATCCTTCCGTAAGGACCACTCAGGTTCTTATAAGTAGCTGGGGACTCTGTCCCACAGGTTGCAGAGCAAATGAAGTAACTACTTCAGATAAAGAAGTTATGTACTCACCATAACGTTCCATCTGAGTAGGTACTTCATTTGTCTGCAACCGACCCCCCCCCCGCCATCCCCCGAACCTTTCGGGATTTTCTGATCACCTTTGCAGTTGATATTTTTCATGTTTTTCAGGTTGGTAAGGCAAAAAAAAACGATCTGAGGTAATGTGGTTGGCAGCATGGGATTATGGGTAGGGGGTAGGAGCTAGGAGCTCGGATCTTGGAGCTTGGTAAGCTGCTGTCTCGGATCCGAATTTGGATCCGAAACACACAGGTTGCAGACAAATGAAGTACCTACTCAGATGGAACGTTATGGTGAGTACATAACTTCTTTTTTGCACTTGTTTACTGGAATGGGAGGAATGTAGGAGGGATACATAAGACATTGCAAAAGTATCATTTGTGTAAAAGAACAAGTCCTTCCTTTTTTCATTCACATGTTTGACCTAGGCCCAGCAATCTAACACCAAAAGGGTCATTTCATATGCTTTACAAAAGGTAGCTGTCATGTCTTGGAAGAGACTACTATGTTTGTATCTTAGTTAGACCCAAGTGTACTTTATATGTAGCATCAGGAAAATGCTGAAGATAACTCAGCTGAGTAAAAAAAGAGTCTCTTGGATGTTACAATAAGGAATCTGATCACAAAGGAAAAAGAGATGGACCATGACAAAGTTAATATTGCTTTAGAGAACTAGCAGGATGTATATAATGGAGGCAGTCACAAAAACATTATATGTTCTTCATATTGATTACTAGTGCAGTAGCCTTAGCTATACGAGTTATATCCTGCCAAGGGTATAACAGCTGGGCAGCTTCCAAAGCTTCAGGGCGTGAAGCCCTTCAGAGTTTTCCGGCACCAAAGAGTACACTCCTGAAGCTATTGAGGAAGGACAGTAACTGGCTTTTGAGTTCCTTAGCTGAGTGGATAAGTTCCCTTTGGGGAAAAAACTTTCATTTTCTTATTTTTACTGATGTTTTATTACTTTCCTCTTCAGGAAAGTTGTTTTAAGACTGGGAGTATTATGTTTTAATGAATTGTATTGGGACTGTTACATATTTTTAAACAGAGCACTCTTTGTTCCTGTCAGTTTAGAAGTAGTTTTATCTAACTGATCATTTTTTTTTCCTGCGGAGAAATTATGTTTATTTTAAGGGTGTGGTGATGCCATGGTGCTTGAAAGTGCTTTCTACTGTGTCTTTTCTGTCAAAAAAGTAACTTTAGATGACTGGAAGTTTTTCTAGTATTGTTGCCTGATTTCCCCCAGAACAGAGGCACAATTTTCAGCTTGACCATGGAACAGATTGTCACTCCTACAATCTGTCTTTCTTCCAGCCACAAGAAGAAAAAGTTAAGCAAACAGCCTTTACCACCACAGCATGTTAGCAGTTTGCCTCAGCTGCAGGTGGGTGAATCTGATGTGGCCATTTGTTGTACCTCAGATCACTCATCTTTTATCCGGGATCCCTCTGGTATAGCACCTACAGCCACTATGGACCAGGGGTTAGCCATGTCCTCTGTGGCTGTTGGGGTCCCCTCAGCGGGAAAGGGAGAACCACTCTTGTCAGTCCTGGAAGAGGAACAGGGAAGGTTTCCCTGTTGTGTCAGAATACTGTGTCCATCCCTGGAGAAGCAGTGACTGCTATCAGTAATACGGGTGGCCCCATTTTCCTGTCAAAAAGAAACAGAAAACCAAGCAAGTATCTTCTCCTCCTCAAATTTCTTTGGATAGGTGTAGTTTACTGGGACTGGCTCAGGGTTTGATTCAGGCTAGTGATCCTTCTTGTAGAGTATTTTCTGATAAAAAAGAGGGATGGCACCTTTACTGATGAAATGAAAGATTCTGAATCTAAACAGAGAAATGCAAGGACGGATTGAGAGTTTTGTCCTCAGATTTCTGATACTCCATATGGAGGCTTCTCTTTCTCTGAGACTATTACTAAGCATGAGAACACTGAGGTTTCTCAGTCCCTCAAAAAATACTATGAGTTGTTAACAAAAAGATTTTCCAGAACCTACACCCATTCCTCCTGAACTGTCTGCTTTAGAGGATGTGTGTTTTACTGCCTGCAATTTTCTTGATAATTGGCGAACTGTCCCTAAAAAGGCAGGTAGGATGTTTAAAGTTCCTCAGTCTTTTAAAATTGTATACACTATTCCCAAACCTGACCCAGCAGCTATAGCCTTAGTCAACTTGCCTGCTGCAAAGCACTTAGTTAACTCCAACCCTACTGTTTCTAATAAGGATTGGAAGATTATGGATAAGTGTGGGGGAAAAGTGTATGCTTCTGCAACTTTGAATTTCAGAGTCCTAAATTGTCAGTCTCATATGTTAAAAGTTATTACTTCAAGCTTTCGAGTTGAAACTCTTTTTCAAGAATCATTCTTGAAAAAGAGTTTCAACTCGAAAGCTTGAAGTAATAACCCTTGTTTTACATGGATGGTCGTGCTGTGCCTTTTTGTTACTGGATTTAATTTTGTTTTGGTTTACCAGTACGTTTAGCTGTTCTACACCTGCTTCCTGGACTATGTTAAAAGTTATTGACATATTCTGAAAGTATGAGGAATATTTTATCTACTGTTTCTTCTTGTGAAGAAAATTCTGTTTTAAATAACTTAGATTCTTCTGTTGAACAGGTCACTACTCAGTGTTTGCAGTGTGTGTATGACTCTGCTGATAATTCTTCCAGGGCTATGGCCACAGGTATGGTTATAAGGAGGTTTGCCTGGCTGCATTCTCAGAACCTTCCAGATTATGTTAAAAATAAGATTTTAAATTCTCTTTTGGCTAGAGATTTAGTGTTTGGCCCTTCTGCTCTAGAGGTGATCAAAAAGTGAGATGAAAGGGGCAAGTTGATCCAGGGAATCTCTTTTTCAGCCCTCCTTTTCCAAATTGTCCAAGAGGTTTTCTTTCTCCTCATCCAGTTTTGTCAAAAAACAGAATAAAGAGCAGACTTTGGGTAAACTGATTATGTGAAGTTGCTCTATCTCGCCTTCATTCTTACTGATGGGTTCAGAGCCGATCCTCAGCTCCAACTGAGATAGTGCAAAATAGCACAAAATTTACTGAACCTACTGATTTTGCCAACATACTGGCAGATAGATTCAGTGCAAACTTCACCTTCCTCTCACCTTCAAAAGGGCCCACAACAATACCGGAAAAGTGTAGTGTCCCAGAAATCACAGAAGCACAGGTGAAAACAGCCCTTTCAAAAGCCAAAAACACAGCATCAATGGGGCCAGATGATGTCCCAGGCTGCGTCTTGCAC
This sequence comes from Protopterus annectens, assembly GCF_019279795.1. NCBI lineage: Eukaryota > Metazoa > Chordata > Ceratodontiformes > Protopteridae > Protopterus > Protopterus annectens. The sequence continues at coordinate 133,195,820 of NC_056745.1, forward strand.
AAAATACAGAATGAACTAACCCCCCCACCTAAACACGCTGTTCAACCTCAGCCTGTCCACAGGCTACGTGCCCATAGAATGGTGCACAGCAATGGTTATTCCGCTCCACAAAGGAGGGGCCACAACTGACCCTGGTAACTATCGCCCCATAAGCCTGACTAGCCTGGTCTGCAAGGCTATGGAGTGCATCATCATGGAACTCATTAACAAAGACATTGGGAACCTCCAAACACTTGACCCAACCCAGTTCGACTTTGTTAAGGGCAGATCATGCCTACTAAACTTGGTTGACTTCTTTGAGACAGTTACCAAGGCCATAGACGAGGGAAAGGTGGTTCACACAGCCTACCTTGATCTCGCCAAGGCGTTCGACACCATTCCTCACTCGGGTATTATAGAAAAACTCACCAGCCTGAACATAAATCCCTACATCACAAGATGGGTTGCCAACTGGCTTACAGACAGAACTCACACGGTAAGAATAGCGGGCTCCAGGTCTGACTCTAAACCAGTTACAAGTGGTGTACATAGACGAGGGAAAGGTGGTTCACACAGCCTACCTTGATCTCGCCAAGGCGTTCGACACCATTCCTCACTCGGGTATTATAGAAAAACTCACCAGCCTGAACATAAATCCCTACATCACAAGATGGGTTGCCAACTGGCTTACAGACAGAACTCGCACGGTAAGAATAGCGGGCTCCAGGTCTGACTCTAAACCAGTCACAAGTGGTGTCCCGCAATGCTCAGTTCTGGGACCCCTACTGTTCGGCATATATTTCTCAGAAGTACAGGCAAACACAGGAGGACTGTGGCTAACCAAGTTCTCCGATGACTGCAAACTGTGAGCCATAATTGACTCTCCGGCTGACACGGACATCCTCCAAAAAGGCCTTACTGAGACAGACACTTGGTGTCAAAGTCATGGCCTCAAGCTAAATGCCAAAAAATGCAGTCATCCCGTTTGGGAAAAACAAAACACCCACGAATTACCACATAGGCGGCAGCCCCCTTAATACAGAAAAGTTAATAAGAGATCTGGGGACCCAGGTAGATGGTAATCTCTCCTTTGACAATCATATTGTCAAAGTAGTTAGGAAATCCTTCTATGTGGCCCATCTAATTACTAAGGGGTTCGCATCTAGAAATAAAGAGGTTATAGTGCCCCTCTACTCATGCCCCTCTACTCTTCACTCATCAGACCCATCATAGAGTTCAGTGCCCCATTTGGGATGTACCTCACAAGACACTTCCAACAGCTTGAAAGACCACAAAAGACCTCACCAAGAGGATTACTGGCCTCAAACATATGTCTTATGCAGCCCGACTGAAAAAACTCCGGCTGTACTCAGTGGCATATCGCTTACTCAGAGGTGATCTCTGCCAGACTTACAAAGCCATGTCCAACTCAGAATTGATGGACATGCTCCACCTAAAGAAATCCAAGTCAGTGCAAGCCACGCGCTCTAGTGAGCTAAGCCTCGCCACAACAATAAATAGAACATGCTGGAGGGATAGATTCCTGTCACAGAGACTCCCCATGCTTTGGAACAAATTTCCTAACTACATTAGGCAGAGCCCCTCACTAACACTCTTCAAAAGAAGCTTTGACGAATGGATGGGTAACAGAAAGTACACCCCTGGGATCACTTCATTGGCTCTGCTTGACAGAGGCTCAGTTAATTAATCAATGGGGCGGTGAAAGCCGACACACTCTGGCTAGGCTTATAAATGCCAAATTCAGCAATAGGTGTTACTGCAACTGCTTGAATAAAACAACAAAATATACACCAGGATCTTTATTAAATAAAGCTTTCGGGTCTACACCCTTCATCAGTATAACTTAACATATAAAAAATCACCATTTAAATAGGAGAACATAAAGTCACATGCTTCAACCCAACCCACCTAACAATAACAATTTAAAGCTACAATGAATCAATAAATATATGCAAAGTAGCACATAAAAAATCACATCTATAAAGCATATATATTTTTATAAATAAACAATTTTATACTGTTTCGTGTGAAATCACATGCACCATACTTAAAAATTAATAATTAATAATTAAAACTTAAACTTTTAAAACTTCTCTCTGTCTTTTAGCCAGAACGGGCTTTAGACTAACTGAATTATTTAGGCCTGGGGCTACATCAGCTTGAAGTCTAATAATCCATTCTAGTTCTTTCAATTCCAATAAATTATTAATGTCACCCTTCCTCAGACCTACCTCTACCTTACAAAGGACCCTAAATCTAAAAGTATGTCCCACACCTTCATCCAATATATGCTTACTTAAGGCATTAGTGGGCAACTTCCTCCTGATTTCAGATCTGTGTTCCACCATTCTCTCCCTCAATTTTCTTATAGTTTTGCCTACATAGAATGAGGTGCAACACACACAAGTAGCCAAATATACTACTCTCTCCTCATTACAAGCAGTAATTGTTCTCATGGTAAATGTCTCATTAGTTATAGGATGTGTAAATGTAGCATCACCTGTATAAATGTCATTGCAACAAGTACAATTATAGCATTTCACTGTTTTAGCCACCCTTCTATCATCTCCATTTTTATTCTGAAAATCCTTGTAGCACAATTTCTGCTTCAAAGCTTCAGAACTCCTATAGGCGAGCCTAGGTTTATCACCTACTATAGACCTAATCTCAGGCATAGCCATTAAAATTGCCCAATTCTTCTCAATTATGCTACATACACTATGAGAATTTAGGTTATAAGTTGTCAAGTACCTAACAGCAATATTATTACCCAACATCACCTGTCTAGTAGCACTATTCTCACTACAGCCTCGTAATATAGGTTTATACCTGGACTCTCTTTCAATAATTACATCTTTGAAAGTATGTACAACTGTGCTTAAAGATACAAATGATTTTTTGAATAGCTTATATGAATGGCAGTGTATTAACAATATGGATAACTGCATTTTGGTTACCCTGGATATTGCTTCACTTTTCACAGTAATACCTAATGAATATGGTGTTAATGCCATACGTGACTTTTTGTGTCAAGAGGTTAAAATGAATGGAAGAGACATTGAGACTATTTGTTCTCTTTTAGAAGTTGTTTTATTACATAATGTGTTTATTTTTGATGGTGAACCTTTCCTTCAGTTAACAGGTGTGGCAATGGGTACGCCCGTTGACAACACCTATGCCAACCTTGTACTTTATGAATGGGAGAAAAGGGTTATTTTAGATAAGAGTATTGAGTTCAACAAATATGTGTCATTCTATAAGAGATTTGTAGATGATTGCTTTATGTTATGGAAGGGTACTTTGCTGGATTTGGATCTGTATTTGCAGTACTTGAATGATTCAACTAGTTTCCTGAGTTTCAAGATGGAAACTTCAGATAGTGTTATGAATTTTTTGGATGTAACAATTTTTAAGGAATCTAATATTTTGGAATCCAACGTGTTTAGAAAAGATGTTGATGCCCTTAGGTATGTTAATAAAAACAGCATGCATGCCCCTCATATTTTCAAAGGAACGTTGAAAGCACAGTTTATTAGGCTGAGTAGATTAAATACAAAGGTTGAAGTGTTTCAAGAGCAGGTAATTGCTATGGCAATGGAGTTTGAGAAGAGTGGTTATTCGAAGAAATTTATAAATAAAGTAATTAAAGATGTAATTATTGAAAGAGAGTCCAGGTATAAACCTATATTATGAGGCTGTAGTGAGAATAGTGCTACTAGACAGGTGATGTTGGGTAATAATATTGCTGTTAGGTGCTTGACAACTTATAACCTAAATTCTCATAGCATAATTGAGAAGAATTGGGCAATTTTAATGGCTATGCCTGATATTAGGTCTATAGTAGGTGATAAACCTAGGTTCGCCTATAGGAGTTCTGAAGCTTTGAAGCAGAAATTGTGCTACAAGGATTTTCAGAATAAAAATGAAGATGATAGAAGGGTGGCTAAAACAGTGAAATGCTATAATTGTACTTGTTGCAATGACATTTATACAGGTGATGCTACATTTACACATCCTATAACTAATGAGACATTTACCATGAGAACAATTACTGCTTGTAATGAGGAGAGAGTAGTATATTTGGCTACTTGTGTGTGTTGCACCTCATTCTATGTAGGCAAAACTATAAGAAAATTGAGGGAGAGAATGGTGGTACACAGGTCTGAAATCAGGAGGAAGTTGCCCACCAATGCCTTAAGTAAGCATATATTGGATGAAGGTGTGGGACATACTTTTAGATTTAGGGTCCTTTGTAAGGTAGAGGTAGGTCTGAGGAAGGGTGAAATTAATAATTTATTGGAATTGAAAGAACTAGAATGGATTATTAGACTTCAAGCTGATGTAGCCCCAGGCCTAAATAATTCAGTTAGTCTAAAGCCCGTTCTGGCTAAAAGACAGAGAGAAGTTTTATAAGTTTAAGTTTTAATTATTAATTTTTAAGTATGGTGCATGTGATTTCATACGAAACAGTATAAAATTGTTTATTTATAAAAATATATATGCTTTATAGATGTGATTTTTTTTATGTGCTACTTTGCTTATATTTATTGATTCATTGTAGCTTTAAATTTTTATTGTTAGGTGGGTTGGGTTGAAGCATGTGACTTTATGTTCTCCTATTTAAATGGTGATTTTTGATATGTTAAGTTATACTGATGAAGGGTGTAGACCCGAAAGCTTTATTTAATAAAGATCCTGGTGTATATTTCGTAGGCTTATAAATGCCCATGGGCAGATAGCCTAGTACCTACCTATTAACCTATGAACTCGACCAAATGCAAAAGCTCAAGGTCTTCAACCAGATTGTGGCCTACTCCCTATCCCATGATGCACTGGTGATTCCCTCAGATCTTGTTTGCCGCTGCAACAAATCGGACAATTCACCAGCTCTGGCCAGTGAAAATTGCTTTTTTTTCTATAATTATTTTACATTTTGTAGAATTTTACATAAGTTTGAGTATATTAACATAGTTGTAGTTAGTTAGAGTGTCTTTCGCACTTAGTTTTTCCTGAGAGTGCAGTTTTCTTCTCCTTGTTCTTTGTGGCCTGTTTGAAGGCCTTGTTATACCCCTATCCCCTTATATCCAGTTAAGTTTTCATAATAGTGTTACTGTGAATTTAACAGTATAGTGTGTTTATATCTAGTGTTTTCTTCATGGGTTAGTGTGTTTTATAGCCTATTTAAATTAGAAGACTAATTTCATAGTTTGATGTGTGTTTTTGAAGTCTATTGTAGCCTGTTTAAGTGGAAGGCTAACATCTTATTACAGTTTGTTGTGTGGACTTTCTCCTTTTACACAAAATGTCACAGGATAAGGACAAGGAAAAGTAAACTAAGCCTTCGGGCTTCAAGAAATGCCCCAAGTGTGGACAAAAGATGTCCATTACCGATGGACACACGGATTGTGTGTACTGTTTAGGTCCCTTACACCTGCAGGAAACTTGTTCCATATGCCACTCGTTTAGTTCTTGAGTGTTACAGGAAAGGAAGAATAAACTAATTATCAAGGGTTTAATTAAATCTTCTTTTCAAGAATCTTTAAATCAGAGTAGGACAGCTCATGCTAAACCAACTAAGTCTTAAAAAAAATCTTCTGCTTCTGGATCTTCGGAACTGAGAAAATCTCCATCTCCCAGTCAGTCCAAAGCTGATGAAACTTCAACTTCGGTTTCACTGATAACGGAGTCTACAGTTGTTACTATTAGGAGCCAGTCCCCGGTACTGGAGCCAGTATCTTCTATTCTAAAATCACCAATATTATAATCTGTGGCTTCTTCGGTTCCGTCCTCTCGGTCCTCAAGAAGCCTGTTAGACATGGATGTGGATCGTGTGGTGCAGAAGCTTCTGCAGACACCGGCATTTGCCAAGCTTTTGTCGGGTCTGACTCCTCGGGCTTCAGAACTGACCATTCCTCCCTCCTCTACTCCTGTTCCTTCTCCGATCCAACTTGAGGTTTTGGAGCCAGAGTGCTCGGAACTGGTGATAGTGGAGCCATCAGTGCCAAGACCTGCTCCAGGATTTTCAGTACCAACCTCTCTGACTACTTCAATGCCGACCAAAGGGTCTAAGAGCTGACACTCACCAGTCGAGTCCGGGCAGGATAGTCAAACTGATCTTTTGGGTCCGACTTTGCCTCTTGGGGCTTCGGCGTGGGTGAGTTCGACACCTACCTCTGGGTCGGACCCTACCTTCCTGGTGCCGGGGGAATCAGCTGGATCGTCGGATCCAGGAGTTCCTTCGCATTGGAGCCAGGGGGGCTTCGATGCCATGAGGAGAGCATTGTCCCCAAGGACAACCATTTCATTAGGACCAGCAATCTTTCCCCCTAAAGTGCCAGTGTCTACTTCATCATCACAGATTCCACAAAAGCTTAGAGAGCCAGAGCCTCAGTAAGCCCCATTGGGCGAGCCCTGCTCTTCCGGGACCTCACCAAAAGCTCCTACTGAGGAGGTCCCTTGGAAGAGGCTATGCAAGAGGAAGCATCTGGACTTCTCTCAGGAATCCGTCACTTCATACACTGACTTGGATGATTCAGAAGGTTCCCCACGATCACCCTCAGAAGATATCTCCTTCGCAGATATCTTAAAGATTCTCAAACAGAGGGGTGATTGGCAGTCCACCAAACCTACTGATGATGAGTCAAGCTACCTGAAGGCTATTGGGTCTCAACCCTCTGCCTCTTGGGTGTCTCCATCTTTTGATGAACTCATGGACTTGGTTTGTCAAAAGGCATGGGAGTCTCCAGATACAGTGGAACCTGTCCCTAGGAGGCCCAATAAGTTTATTACCTCACCACAAGACAAGGCCTTTCTCACCAAGGTAGTCCCTGTTGATGCCATGGTGGTGGCGGTGGCCACTAAGAAGGAGTTATATAAAACTTCTATGACAGTCCAGCCACCGAATAAAGATTCAAGAGTCATAGACAAATATGGAAAGTGCATGTTTACTTCAGCGACTTTTACTCTTAGGTCGCTAAATTATCTTATGCATTTCAATAGATTGCAAAGAGATCTCTTAAAAGAGCTAGGAGATACTCTACAGGGTTCATTAGTTGTGGGGATTTCAGATAAAATATCTTTGCAGCTTTCCACCCCTCAATTCCCTGACAAACTCATCCATGTGTTTGCTTTCGTATGGAGCGAGTAGAGCAGCGGGTACAGGAATTGCTGTTAGGAGACATTCCTGGATGAGCTTATGTTCTTTTGCGGAGCCCTTTAAGTCATCCTTTATCAACACCCCCTTTGATGGCTCATCCCTTTTTGGACCCAAAGTGAAAGAAACACTTACCAGGTGTGAACAGGATGGGAAGACTCTGTCTGCAGTTGGAGTCCGTTTTTCCACTCCTACCAGACCCTACCCCAAAGGTCAGAAAAGTAGAAAGATGTGGTTCTGTAAAACTCAAGGAGCCTTTCAGGGCATACGTGGTGAAACTCCCTCCAGGGGGCAGAGGAAGGGGTAATAATGGAAGATGCCACCAATGCAGCACAGGGGATCCACAGAACCAGGGTGACAGAGATCAGTTCTTTGGGAAGCCCTACCAGCACTCCTGAGAGGAGACTCGCCTGTCCATCTCTGGAGGCAGTTGAGGGATGTTTTTCTTTGTACCCAGACGCCTGGCTAAAAATAACAAAAGACAGCTGGGTACAAAGCAACATATCCAGAGGTTACTCTATACCCTTTTTCGTCCCACCTCCCCTGTAAGGAAAATCCCAGATGTTCTACCCAGTCACAGGGAACAAGCAACCATAGAAGTTCAAAGGTTGCTAAACAAAAGAGTCATCCAACCAGTCTCCGTAGACCAGATAGGATCCGGAACTTACTCAAGGTTCTTTTTAGTTCCAAAAAAAACAGGGGACTGGAGACCCATTTTGGATCTCAGCAGACTGAACAAATCTGTAAAAAAGATGAAGTTCCAGATGGTCAGGCTGCAGTCAATAGGTTCTTTTCTAGGAAAAGACAATTGGATGTGCTTGATAGATCTCCAGGATGTGTACTACCACATAAAAATGGCCAGACCATCCAGAGATCATCTGTGATTTCAGCTGGGGACCAGTCACTACCAATTTCGAGCTCTGCCCTTTGGTCTCACTACAGTCCCCAGAGAGATCACCAAATGCATGGCAGTAGTCATGGCTCACCTGAAACGTTTAGGATTCCACCTGTTTCCATACCTAGACAATTGGCTCCTAACCGCCACCACCAGGCATCAACTCATTCAAGCAAAGGACACAGCTATGAATCTATGCTGTCAGTTGGGGATTACCATAAACTCAGAAAAGTCTGCCTTATCACCATTGCAACATACCGTTTTCATAGGAGCAGACTTGGACATCACCACAATGACCCTAAAACTTCTGCCAGAAAGGGTTTCTACTCTTCAACAACAGGTTCAAACTCTTCTCTCAAAACAAAAAGCCCTAGTGTCCATGGTTCTCAAATTGTTGGGTACAATGGCAGCAGCCATCATTGCAATTCCACTGGGTCGGATGCACATGCGCATGCTACAATGGCTCCTTTTCATGTGGTCATTTCAGGATCTCCCAATGTCTCATCAGATCATAATCACAAATTCTTGCAGAAGGGACCTCCAATGGTGGCTAATATCGCATTGGGTAACAGCGGGCCATTCCTTTGTCTTACCAACCCCCATAGTCATAGTAAACATGGATGCTGTGCTGATAGGGTGGGGGGGTATTATCAGGGAAGAACAGCCCAAGGCACATGGAATCATTATGAGGCCAATCTGCATATCAGTTTGTATTTATTTTATTTTATTTTACATTTGTTGACCGGGCTAGTCTAACTGGATACATGTCCATTTTCAGTACAGGCCCGGGGAGAAAAGCTCCACTTTAAACTAAATAAATCAAGACAGAACAAAAGTCCAAAAAAAAATCTAAAATAAATATACATGAAGATTTTTTTCAACAACTTGAATTATACAGAACTAAAATTATACAGACTGTGACTACTGAGTTTAACAAGGCAAAATACAGTACTATTACCATGGGAAAGTGATTGATATTCACCATAAGTATATTGGGTAGGAATGTACCTTTACAAAGATGTCTATAGGTTATAAAAAAGTATAACAGTGAGAAATAAGAAAATTATTAAATATATGTACATGAAGAAGTAATTACAGTCATAGTGAAGGAAATAATTGGTCTATATACAAGGTGGAAGACATGAGCTCACTGAAGAAAGAATGTTGTAAAGAGCATAATCAGTGATAGTTCCTTGGGAATAAGATACTAAGAAGGGAGTGAGGAATGAATTTACTAATTCTGCAAAGTGGGTTATTGGAGGAGAGTTATAGAATAATGTTATACTGGGGGGGTGTTAGTCAGGGTTAGTACAAGGACATAGCCATTGTGTTTTTAGTTGAATTTTTAGTTGCTTTTTAAAGAGTGGTAATGATGAGAGAGATGTAAGTTTAATGGGAAGCTTGTTCCAAATATTCCCCACTGAATTAGAGAAAAGAGAATCACCTGCCTTGTTGTGGGATTTCTGGATGGTAACCAGTAGTTTATTTGCTGAGCGAAGGGTAGTAAGGTTTGTGTAGGAGGAGATGAGGCTACTGAGAATAGGAGTATTTCTAGGCTGGTACAGAATCTTATTGGTAATGGAGAGTTGTTGAAATTCTAGCTGGTTATTTAGTTCTAGCCATCCTAGAAGTTTGAGATTTAGACAGTGATGAGTACTAAATGGGGACCCAGTAGCAAACCTGGCAATATTGTTATAAGAAGTGGTCAATTTGTTTAGGTTGCTTTTGGAAAGATTAGTATAAATGGGTGAGGCATAGAGGAGGGTGGAGATCAGATGGGTCTGGGCAATAGTAGATCTGGCTTCTGGGGTGAGAAAAGGTTTTATCCTATACAAGGATCCAAGTTTTCGGTTTACTGTTTTAATAGTGGCATTAATATGTGAGTCAAAGTTGAGGTTGTTTCACAGTTTCATAGTTTCATAGTTTAGTACTAGGCTATCTGCCCTGGGGCATTTATAAGCCTAGCCATAGTGATGTGGCTTTCGCCACCCCATGTAATGGTACAAAAGTGTACAGAATAGATTTAGAATACTGTGCCTCTGTCTAGTAGTGACACAGTGAAGACCCCCTTACATAATAGAATTAGTTTACTGTGCCTCTGTCTAGTAGTGACACAGAGATGACCCCTGGGGTAAACCTACGATCTCCCATCCACTCGTCAAGATTTCTCTTGAAGAGAGTCAGTGAGGGGCTCTGCCTAACATGAACTGGGATTCTGTACCAGAGTATGGGAAGCCTCTGAGTTATGAATCTGTCCCTCCAGCATGTCCTATTCATATTTGTGCTGAGGTTTAAATCTTTGGCTCTCATGGTTCTGATGGATTTGGATTTTTTGAGGTGGAACATGTCCATCAATTCCTGATTGAACATGGCCTTGTACATCAGGCACAGATCACCTCTGAGTAGGCGGTATGCTACTGAATAGAGCTGGAGTTTCTTTAGTCTGGCAGCATATGACATATGTTGGAGACCCTTGATCCTCTTGGTGAGGTACTTTTGGGGTCTCTCTAGCTGTTGCAAGTGCCGGGTGAGGTACATACCAAATGGGGCATTGTACTCAATCATGGGCCTGATGAGGGAAGAGTATAGGGGTACAATGACCTCCTTTGATCTGGATGTGAATCCCTTCACGATAAGGTGGGCAAGGTAGAAAGTCTTTCTAACCACTTTGGCAACGTGGGTGTCAAATGAGAGGTCACTATCGACTTGGGTCCCCAGGTCTCTGATTACTTTTTCCGTACTCAGTGCATTACTGTCTATGTGATAATTTGTGGGTACTTTGTTTTTCCCAAAGGGGATGACTACATTTTTTGGCATTTAGTTTAAGGCCATGACTCCGGCACCAGTTGTCCGTTTCAGTGAGGCCTTTCTGTAGGATGTATGTGTCAGCTGGTGTATCGACTATGGTGCCTAGTTTGCAGTCATCTGCGAACTTTGTCAGCCACAACCCTCCCATGTTTGCTTTCACATCTGAGAAATAAATGCCGAATAAGAGGGGTCCCAGGACAGAGCCCTGTGGGACACCACTTGTGACTGGCTTTGAGTCTGACATGGCTCCAGCAATTTTGACTTTATGGGTTCTATCCTTTAGCCAGTTTGCAACCTATCTTGTGACATATGGATTTACATTTAAGCTGTTGAGCTTGTCTATGATGCCAGAGTGGGGTATTGTGTTGAAAGCTTTAGCCAAGTCCAGGTAGGCTGTATGGACTGCCTTGCCTTCGTCAATGGTTCTACTGACTGTTTCGAAAAAGTCATCCAGGTTCAAAAGGCAGGATCTGCCCTTTACAAAGCCGAACTGGGTAGGATCAAGTGTCTGTAAGTCCCCAATGTCTCTGTTTATGAGTTCCATAATGATTCTTTCCATAGCTTTGCAGACCAGGCTGGTTAAGCTTATGGGGCGGTAGTTACCAGGGTCTGTAGAGGTGCCTCCTTTGTGGAGTGGGACTACTGTTGCTGTACGCCAGTGTTCAGGTACATATCCTGTAGTAAGGCTAAGGTTAAATAGCATTTTTATGTGCGGGTTTAGCTCCTCTTGGAGTTCACGTAGCACGCAACCCAGGATACCGTCAGGTCCCATTGATGCTGTGTTTTTAGCTTTGCTGAGGGCGGTTCTCACCTGAACATCTGAGATGACAGGGAGGTTACATTCAGCTGGGATAAGTATTTCTTCTTTTTGGGGTGAGGGAGTGGAGAAATTTGCACTGAACCTGTCTGCCAGGATGTTGGCAATATCTGTGGGTTCAGTGTATTTTTTGTCATTGTGAACTAACTCTGAACATATCTGAGGGTTTCCACCCATGTTTCTAACATAGCAGAAGAAGGCCTTGTGGTTATCTTTAGTGTCCATAGTGATTTTTCTCTCAAAGTTGGCCTTGGATGTTTTTATGAGAGAACGTAGCTTTCTACTAGTGCTGTTCAGAGATGCCTTCTCTTTATGGGATTTTGCTCTGTCGTGCAGTAGCTTCCTTCTTTTGTTATACAATTTGTTTATGGCTGGGGTCCACCAGACAGGACGCCTGCCCTTGGTGGAGAGGGTCTTGGTTATATTTGGGATTGCATGATCCATGCATTCTTGGAGATGTCCGTAGAAAGCATTTGTGAAGGATTCTGCATTGTGGCATGTGGTTTCCACTGGCCCAGTGGCTTAAAGGATACCATCTCAGTTTTAAGAAGTGTAAAGTCGGCTTTTGAGAAGTCTTTCACTGTAGTCTTTTGTGTTGGGGGTGGAGGTGGGATATGTATATCCAGGGTGATTAGTTTGTGGTCAGATCTCACTAGTGATGGGTATACTTCCGGTGTGGAGCACTTTGTCCCCATGTTTGTGATGATCAGGTCTAGAATATTATCTCCCCTTGTGGGAGAGGTGACTAGCTGTTCCATTGCATTTGAATTTATGAATTCCAGGAACCTTTGGGCTAGGGTGTTTGGGCTAGAATAATGCACCCAGTCTATGTTAGGGTAGTTGAAGTCTCCCAATATGATGGTGTTTGGTGAGACATTCATATCCTCCAATGTCTTCAGGAAGGCTGAATGGGGTTCCTGAGATTGGGAGGGTGGTCTGTAACATGCTACCAGTTGTATAGCAGTTTTGCCTACGGTTAGTTGCACCTAGATGGTCTCTGATGCTTCATATGTTGCCACTAACCTGGAGGTGTGGGTGTCCTTGATGAATATGGACACTCCCCCTCCCTTTTTGGTTTGGCCCGAGTTTTGGGGCCGAAAAGCATGATACGAGGTATAGCCTGGTAGCGCTGGGGTGCTCTCAGGAGCCTTGAACCAGGTCAATCAGTACACCTAAGAGTTTGGTAGTTGGGTCAGGAGCTATGATTGTACCATCGATGGATTTAATAGAGAAATCTATTGGGGTAGATTTAATAGTTGGAGTAAATATTAATAGTTTGGTTTTTTTTTGGCATTTAGGAGGAGGCGACGTTGTTGGAACCAGTTTTCTACTAGGTTAAATACTGTTTGGGTGATGGACTGGAGTTCAGATGAAGTGGATGCTTTACAAACCAAAGTGGAGTCATCTGCATATTGTATGCAGCTAGGTAGAGGTAAATTTGTAGAAAGGTCGATGTAATGTGATCCTATCTCGCCTACATTCTCTACTGATGGGTTCGGAGCCGATCCTCGGCTCCGACTCGGCACGCTATACTATAGAACGAAGTCTCTTATTGGCTGAGCTATCCTACATCCCAGGATGCACCACCACTGCTTCCCCAGATCTCGTTTGCCGCTTCTACAGCAAAGACGTGGTCTCGGACTTGGCTGAGCTAAGTGCTTATTACTTAAAAATTTCTGTCAGAAATTTTTTCTAATCTACCCAAAAGCTGTTTTAACAGCTATAGCTATTCGTTGTTGTGTGACTGTGAGATTTGAGTCTTTTTGTGGTAAAATTGTCTTAGTTTGAGGGAAAGGATCCTGTTTAAGTTAGAGGGGCCTTGCCCTCGCGCGTTGTTGAAGCTTCTTAGTGTGAGTCTTTTCTGTGGTATAGTTGTCTAGATTTGGGTCAAGTGACCCTGTTTAAGTTAGAGGGGCCTTGTCCTCAGTTTACGTATTTCTTTAAGCTATTTTTTTATTGGTGTATTTAAAGTATATTTCTGTGGTAGTGATTTGTGTGTCAACATGTCGAAAGAGCACAGACCATCAGGATTCAAAAAATGCTCTAAATGCAGTTACAAAATGTCCATTACGGACGACCACTCTTTGTGCGTTTATTGTTTAGGCCCTAAGCATCTTCAAGAGTCATGCAGCGTTTGTCACGCTTTTTCTTCCCGTGTCCTCCAAGAGAGGAAAAATAAATTGATTTTAAAAGGGCTTATCACCCCTTCCTTTGAGGAGGCTTTATCTTCTTCCTCTTCACCTTCAAAGAAGAAGAAATCGTCGGCTCCGACCAGCCCGTCGGAACCGGCTACAAAGAAATCTCAGCAGGCTTCTCCGTTGGGCTCCACGGACTTCGGAGCTGAGGGCGGAACGGTCTGCCTCGATGCCTCCAGCCTCGAGTCCTCTGGCTTCGGAGTCAATGGCTAGAGCTTCGAGAGGCGGGTCACCTTCATCGGCTCCACTGTCTTCGGAGCCAATGAGAGTTGCCCGCTCAGACTCTTCCCTTGGCGAAGTCCACTTCGGCTCCGAGGGAAATTGCAATGGTTGTGGAATCTCCCTCGGCACCGATATTTATCGAGACCATTCGGAGCCGGTCCCCCAGTCCTTCGGAACCGGTGGAGAAGTCGACTCAAACTCGTTCGATCTCTTCTCGGTCTTCGAGAATGCCAGATTCGGACATAGACAGAGTGCTTCAAAGGCTGTTTCAGTCTCCGGTCTTTCAAAAGTTGGTTTTGGCTCCAGCCCAGTTGGCTCCGGAGCCGGTTGCCCATCCTGTTGTCTTGGTTCCTCCTCCAACAGCCTCGGCACCATTGGAGTCGGTGCTGGTGGAGCCGGTGGAGATTTTCGGGTCGGTTCTGACCCTTACTCCAACCCCGCCCTTCGGGTTGGAGTTCAGTACATGGACCTCCTCTGTCGCCCTGGGGGTGACGCTTCGGGACCGATGCTTTCGGTTCCGAGCCTCCCTCTCGGTGCGTCGGCTGCGGGAGTGCCGTCTACTGTTGTGGCCTCAGGAGTTGGACCTTCCCAGGACTCTGGGGGTCCCACCTTCAGGGCCATGAGGAGTGCTTTGGCCAAATCTTCTTTGGCCACCTCCACCGTCTCACCGTCACCTTCCCTTGGCACGGGGACTGGTTCCTTTGTAGTTCCCCTGTCTCAAGACAGCGGAGCCCTGGGGCCTGAGGCCACCCCCATCGGGGGTTCCCTCCTTCCTGAAGGTCCCTCCAAAGCGTCTTCGGTGGAACCTCCGAGGAAGAGACAGTGCAAGAGGAAGCACGTCGACTCCCCTGACGAGTCTCTCACCTCGGACACCGACCTCGATGATGCGGAGGGGTCCCCCAAGTCGTCCTCGGATGATGTCTCCTTTGCAGACATTTTGGAGATCCTGAAGCAACGAGGCGACTGGCAGTCCAAACCCCCTTCTGCTGAGGAGTCGGTATTCCTCAAGGCCTTCGGGGCTCAGCCCTCCACCTCCTGGGTGTCTCCACCCTTCGATGAGCTTCTGGATTTGATCTCTCGAAGGGAGTGGGAACACCCGGATTCTGTGGAACCGGTGCCAGCTCGCCCCAATAAATTTCTCTCAGCACCCCCTGAAAAGGATTTTCTCTCCAAAGGTGTGGCTGTAGATGCCCTGGTGGTGGCATCTGCTACCCAGCAAGATGTGGCAGAGGCTTCAACGTCCATCCATACTCCTAATAAAGAGTCTAGGAGCATGGATCAGTACAGGAAGCGCACCCTTACTTCAGCAACCTTTACTTTAAGGTCTCTGAATTATTTGACGCACTTCAGCAGACTTCAGAGGGATCTGGTCAAGGAACTTTCAGATACCCTCTCTGGTAACTTACCTGAGCAGTTGGCCCAGACGGTTAACTCTCAGCTGGCTACCCTATCATCATTATCGAACTCGTCCATGAGGCTCATTTCATATGCAGCCGAGGGGGCGAGCAGAGCGGCGGGAACAGGCGTTGCTCTACGGAGACAAGCCTGGCTCCGCCTGTGTCATTTTGCGGAGGTCTTTAAGTCTTCCTTTGCCGACGCTCCCTTTGATGGGTCCTCTCTGTTTGGACCCAAGGTAAAGGACACCTTGACTCACTGTGAACAAGAGGGTAAGACTTTAACTGCCGTAGGGGCATGGTTTTCCACTCCCTTCAGGCCTTATCTCAAGGCTAGAAGAGGGGGGAAAATGTGGTTCCGTAAATCTCAAAAGCCTTACTCTTCGCAGCAGAGCGATCCCCCTTCTAGAGGGAGAGGAGGGGGAAATTTTTCAGGAAGACGCCGTCCCAGAGGCGGCGGAGGCCCCCGCAACACTGGAGACCGCAAGTCCTTTCGTGTCTCCTCAACCTTCCAGCATCCCTGAAGGAGTGCCCGACTGTGCAGCTCCGGAGCCAGTCGGGGGTCATTTTTCGAAGCACCTAAAGGCCTGGGAGAGTATCACTCAGGACTGATGGGTGCTCCGAATCATCGCCGGAGGTTACACCATCCCTTTTTCTCAACCCCCCCCCTCCATCCCAAAAAATCCCGGACCCGCCACCCAGTCAACGGGATCTTGCAGCCAATGAAATATCAAAGCTGCTTCAAAAAGGAGTCATCCAACCTGTCCCTGCAGGCCAGACCGGATTAGGGACTTACTCAAGATTCTTTTTGGTGCCAAAAAAGACCGGGGACTTGAGGCCCATTTTGGATCTCAGCAAGCTAAATCGATCAGTGAAAAAGTCCAAGTTCCGGATGGTCACCTTGCAATCCATTCTCCTGCTGCTGGAGAAAGGTGTTTGGATGTGCTCCATAGATCTCAAGGACGCCTATTATCTCATCCTGAAAGATCAGGCGTCCAGGAGACATTTGCGCTTCAGCCTGGGAGACAGTCATTTCCAGTTCCGTGCACTGCCCTTTGGTCTCACCACAGCCCCCAGGGTGTTCACCAAATGTTTGGCGGTGGTGACTGCTCACCTGAGAAATCTAGGATTCCAGGTGTTTCCATACCTAGATGACTGGCTCCTAACTGCCACCTCCAGGCTTCTACTCTTGCAGAATCTAGCAGCCACTATATCTCTAGGCAACTCCCTAGGAATCACCTTCAACTGGGCAAAGTCCGTGTTGCTGCCATCTCAGCGCATTCGGTTTATCGGAGCAGAGATAGACTCAAAGCAAATGCGAGTCTATCTTCCTGCAGAGAGGATAAAAACACTACAGTCTCAAGTTCGAGCTTTGCTCCTCAGACGTCGAGCCCCAGCAAGGATGGTCCTACAACTGTTAGGTTCCATGTCGGCCACCGTTCTCCTAGTCCCCTTAGCAAGGTTACATATGAGGATTCTCCTGTGGCTCCTGTCAGTCCAGTGGTCTTATCAGGATCTCCCACTCAGTCACCACCTTCTGATCACAGAGACGTGCAAACAGGACCTTCGTTGGTGGCTTCTTTCCTCCAACCTGGATCAGGGGCGACCCTTCGTTCCACCACCCCCAGTGGCCACATTGACTACGGACGCCTCCCAGACGGGGTGGGGGGGACATTACCTGGGCAGGTCAGTCCAAGGCAAGTGGCACTCCGACGAGAGTCTCCTCCACATCAACATACTGGAAATGAGGGCGGTGCTTCTATCGCTGCAAGCATTACACAGTTACCTCCCCCAGGGCACGATTGCCATTCAGTCCGACAACATGTCGGTAGTCTGGTACCTGAACAAGCAAGGAGGGACCAGATCCTACCCCCTTTGCAGGGAGACCATGAAGGTATGGGATTGGGCGATTGCAACCAAACATTTTCTGGTAGCAACACACATTCCAGGGAGATCCAATGTGATAGCCGACAAACTGAGCAGAACTATTCTCTCCCCTCACGAGTGGTCTCTGAACGACAGAGTGGTAACTCAGATTTTCAGGAGATGGGGAACGCCTTGTTGCGACCTTTTCGCAACCCCCCTCAACACGAAATGCCAACAGTTCTTCTCTCTCACCCCAGTTCCGGGGGAGATTCCCAAGGACGCCCTAGTCCAAGCTTGGCCCACCGGTTTGCTATACGCCTTTCCACCAGTTCCCCTTCTTCCCAAGGTGATCCAGAAGGCGATTCGCTTGGAGAGCAAAATGATTCTAGTTGCCCCATACTGGCCTCGTCAAGTCTGGTTTCCCTTTCTTCGCAAATATGCACTGGACGGGCCATGGTTCCTGGACCAAGTTCCGGATCTCTTGACCCATCAGTCGGGACAGCTACATCAGTCCCTCCACTCATTGAAGTTAACAGCTTGGCTCCTCCTCTTCCGACTATAGTCAGGAACCATGCTTTGGACCCGGAAGTCATACATATCTTGTCCTCAGCCCACAAGACTTCTACTAAGAAAATGTATAGCAGCAAATGGAAGAGATTTGCTATTTGGGCCCAACTCCGGGGCCTAGACCCCATGACAGCCCTGGTGTCAGAGGTTCTGAAGTTTTTAGCTTCTCTGTTCAACCAAGGTTGTTCGGTCTCTACCATCAAAGTTCAATTGGCGGCTATTTCCAATTTTCACGAGAGCATAGAACCAACTTTGATGAGCAACAAGTTGTGTAAAGCCTTCATGAAAGGTGCTGGGCTGCTACGGCTCCCGATATCTCATCCCGCTCCACCGTGGGGCCTTAATGTGCTGTTAGGTGCTTTAACCTCTTCCCCCTTTGAACCGGCAGCAACTTGTGACTTAAAATTTCTTTCTTGGAAGACTGCTTTATTAGTTGCAATTACATCAGCCAGGCGAGTTTCAGAACTTCAAGCCCTATGTGTCAAACCACCATACCTGGTTTTTCACAAGTATAGAGTATCCCTCAGACCGAACCCATCCTTTGTTCCTAAGGTTTGTTCTAATTTTTGTCTGCAGCAAACTCTGGAACTTCCAGTTTTCTTCCCGAAGTATTCAAACAGAGCGGAGTATATCTTTCACACCTTGGATGTCCACAGACAATTACGCTTCTATTTGGATAGGACGCACCAAACACGAAAAGCAGATCAGTTGTTTGTGTCCTTTTCGGACAATAAATTGGGCAAAGCCATCACGAAAGTCACTTTTGCCAAGTGGATCAGAGACTGTATCAGTCATACTTACTTCATTTCTAACAAAGAGCTTATAGCTACAGTGAAAGCTCATTCTACCAGGGCTATGGCTACTTCGGCAGCTTTTCATTCCAAGCTTGCTATTAGTGACATTTGTGCAGCGGCTACATGGTCTTCTCCTCACACCTTTATTTCTCATTACAAATTGGGCGTGGCATCTCGGGGGCGAGCTTCCTTCGGTTCCACAGTTCTCAGGAGTGTTTTCCAGTGAGCCACCCAGGAATCAGGTGCTAGGGACGCTGTCCCATCAGTACAAAATGTAGGCGAGATAGGATCACATTACATCTTTTAGTTATGTACTTACCATAACTTTAGATGTATGGGATCCATCTCGCCTACATTCCTAATAACCCACCCTCCTTCCCCCTGCCTTGGAGATCAGAAGAGACCAGACGGTCCGAGTTCAACTGTTTCCTCTCTTGAAACACCTGGCAATATTATATCAACAGTCTATGTGTGTGTGCATGTGTGCGGACAAACAAGATCTGGGGAAGCAGTGGTGGTGCATCCTGGGATGTGGGATAGCTCAGCCAATAAGAGACTTCGTTCTATAGTATAGCGTGCCGAGTCGGAGCCGAGGATCGGCTCCGAACCCATCAGTACAGAATGTAGGTGAGATGGATCCCATACATCTAAAGTTATGGTAAGTACATAACTAAAAGTTAATGAATATGGAGAAGAGTGGAGGTCCCAGGATAGAGCCTTGAGGGACACCAAGGGTAATAGGGAGATGTTTGGATAGGTTATTTTCCCAAAGGACAGCCTGCTGTCTATTGTGCAAGTAGGACTTGAACCATTGTAATAACTGTGTGTCAAGTGAGAATGAATTGAGTATGTTGAGAAGTATTTGATGGTTAACCATATCAAAAGCTTTCGATAGGTCAATGAACAGAGCAGAGGAGAGCATGTTATTGTTATAATGTTTATTTATACAGTCTGTAAAGGATAGGAGAGCAGTGGTGGTACTGTGGAATGGTCTAAAACCATGTTGACAGTCAGCTAGAAGGTTATTTTGGAGAATGTGGTCAAGAAATTGTTGATGGATGCATTTTTCCATTATTTTGGCTAGTGGTGATAGTAGGGCTATAGGTCGAAAGTTAGAGAGTTCAGTTGAGTTACAACCCTTGTGAAGTGGGATTATGTGAGAGATTTTCCAGAGTGAAGGAATGGGGCCTTCAGTTATGGATCTGTTGATTAGGATAGAAATGGGATAGGCAAGAACTTTTGTAGCAGTTTAAAGGTATTCAGGTGGTAGGAGATCAGCTGAGGGAGTACAAGGTTTAAGTTTATGAAGTAGAGTATAGATGAGGGCTGTAGGAATAGGTTTTAAGTGAAGGGTAGATGGTAAGGTTGTTAGGGAGGATGAGAGGGTAGAGTTAACAGGTGGTAAGGTGCTAGCTAGAGATTGTACAGTTTCAATAAAAAGGGTATTGAAAGCATCAGCAATCTGGTTTGGAGAGTTTAGAGAGGGACCAGATGGGGTGGGTGTTTTGGAGTGGCCTGGATGTAAAAGTTTATTTATGCCTGACCAGAAAGAAGCTTTGGGGTTGAATATGGTGCTTTTTCTGGAGTTTAAAGAAATAGTTTTTTTTTATCCTGAACTATTGATTTTTTTGGTGGCATTTCTTAGCTGTCTAAAGTATTGCTGATCAGTTGGGTCTTTAGTGTTTCTCCATTTGGACCAGATTTTATTTCTTTGTAGGATTTGTTGTCTGGTTTCTTTAGTAAGCCATGGGGCTGCTTTGCTTCTAGTTCTTATAGAGCGTGAGGGGGCATGGAATTCAAGAATTTGTAGGAATTTGGAGTTAAAATAGGATACTGCTTCATCAATTGGCAGGTGCCTTAAGGGTGACCAGTCACAGGCTTGAAGTTCCGCTTGAAAGGTGGCTGGATCAAAATTGTTTTTGTTGCAGGTGATTTTATAGGTAGTTTGGTTTGGGATAAAGGATTTTTGTCTAGATAAATAGGTAAGTGAATGGTCACGGATATCATCAGGAAGGGTACCTACTTTGTAAGAGAGAGGGTGGCTGTTAATTAAGATCCAGTCTAATATACTTTCTTTGCAGCTGGGTTTATGGATTCTGGTGGGGATGGTAATATTTTGGAGAAGCCATAGAGGTTTATATGGGTTGTGGGTTTATGAGTGGTACAGGTGTTCCAATCTATATTAAAGTCGCCGAGTACAATGCTTTCCTGAGGGAAGGATGTTGAAAGACAGCAGAGGATACTTTCTAAGATGTTGATGTTATTGCCTGGGGGTAGTTAGGAGCATATTATGTATATAGATTTAGTAGTATTGAGCTGGAGCCTGGAGATAAGAATTCCCACATTAGTGTCTAGAGGTGGCTGTACTAGTAAAGAAGTGACCTGTAGATGAGATTTGTGCAGTATTGCTACCCCACCACCCTTTTTAGTAGTTCGGTCTAATCTCAAGATATTGTAACCAGGTGGGAGTATTTCATTGTCTTTTGTAACAGGTTGAAGCCAGGTTTCTGTTAAGCATAAGATATCAAAAGAGTGTGTATCTAGTAGTGTGTGTGTAGTTGACTTACTTTATTGTTAACACTCCTTATATTGAGATGAGCTATGAGTAGAGAATTTGGGGTTATACAGGGAGTGAAGGGGGAGAGGGGTGTCTCAGGGTGTTGCTATCTGGCCCTGGGTTGGGATGAATGTCCCCATGAAGGAGAGGATGTCTATAGGGACTATATGAATGCTTCAGTAGTTTACTGCAATTAAGTTGTGATTTCCTATATTGTGTGAATGTAAAATGGGCTACTCTGTGGTATTTAGGTGATAGATAGGTTGAGGTAGATGTTATGTTAAAATGGCATTGGAATTCAAGCTCATTTATTAGTAATGTTTGTTTTAGGGGCTGGTGAGATGACGTGAATTGTAGGTTTTCATAACAGGTAAGGGTATAGGGTATAGAAAGGATAGATATTAATGAAATTAGGAGAGGTAGTTTTATACATGTGAGTGTATAAGTTAAGGGCATGGTGTAGGAGATTATAGAATGTAGTTAGGAATTAGGAGGTAGGAGTAGAGAGGGTGTGGAGTATAGAAATATGTAAGAGGTAATTGAGAGTAATTGTCAGTATGGGAGTGGGTGTGTAGATGGTAGGTCTGTAATGAGTTGTGGATAGCTATTGGATAGGAAGGAGGGGGGTGTGGCTTTGTAAGTATAAGAGTAGGACCACTGGGGGTGTGTGGGAATTGGGGGTAGGGTAGGGGAGCGGAGTGAGCTCGCAGGGCGAAAGGAGCGGGTTAGAGCAGGTGAGAGTCTACAGAGACAGAAAGCAGCAGATTCCTGAGGCATGTTAAGTATATCCAAGTAAACAGAGTGTGGTAAAGCAGGTGAGAGGTAGAGAATGTTGGTGGAGTAGAAGGAAGAAAAAAGGTATAGCTAGATAGTGGGAAGAGAAAAGGTAACAGCAGAGTGATACAGCAAGGAGATTAGCAATTAGTCAAGGGATGAGAGCTGAAAAAGTATTCAGAGCAGATATTTGGGAAGGTGGAGAACGAGGTATAACCCTAGACTGGATTAGGGTGCCACCCAGTGGGCAGAAAGTATAATACAGCAATGGTATATGTATTAGAGATAGCTAGAAAAAGGAGTACAGATAAAGGTAGCAAGGGGAAAAAATAGTAGATTGCTATAGGGGTTTAGAGGAGAAAATTGCTGCTGGTTTCCCTACCCGGTAGCTTAGTTTCTCTTGGTACTAGGTAGGTATAAATAAATAATACAGCTTAATAGGTAGGTCCAAGGTGGAACATACTTTCTTAGTCCTTTTAGTAGCTGGGAACAAAAATAAATGTGCTGGGGCAACAGGTTTCCTTGGCCAGACGTTGGGATGGTTGAGACAAAAAATCAGAAAGGGGTCCTGAAAGACCAATCAGGTCCTAGAGATGAGAGCAGTTCTTTTAGTGTTGCAGTCCTTTCAAGACTGTCTTCCTCAGGGGACCATTGCAATACAGACGGACAACATGTCAGTAGTCTGGTACATCAACAAACAAGGAGGAACAAGATCTTACCCCCTATGTCGAGAGGCCTAGAGAGTATGGCAATGGGCAACCTCCAGCCAGCACTTTCTGATAGCAACGCATATCCCGGGGAGGTCCAACGTCATAGCAGACAAACTGAGCAGGGCAACTCTATTGCCTCACGAGTGGTCCCTAAAGAAAGAAGTAGCGGAAAGGATATTCTGAAAATATTTATTTTATTTTTATTTAACATTTGTTTGCCAGGATAGTCTGACTGGACAACAAGTGTCCATTTTCAGTGGAGTCCTGGGGAGAAAAACTCCATATGTTTACAGAGAGAAGAAAAATTTACAAGAGAGACATTACAGAGTAGTAGCATACAGATGGTAGACTTTACAGCTGTTAGTATACAATAAGAGGATATTTCCTCTTTTGGTTAAAAAATACAAGTGTACAAAAGGGTCTATGTCAAATATTCGAACTTCCAAAATGTTGAATACCATATGGTCGAGACCATATGGTCGATATTTGGAAGTTCGAATATCTAATAAAAAAAAAGAAGAAGAACATACACTAACAGTGCGAGCAGGAGGGCAAGCCCCCCTGCACCCCCCACACACACCTAATTAAATATACCATCTCCGAGACTGCACTTCAGTGCAGGAAAGGGAAATTCTCCCATTCTGCACCGTACGGCGCCGTTAAAAGTCAACCCTCGAACACTTGAAATGTCGAACATATGGTCTCGACCATATACCGTTCGACATTTTAAGCTTTCGAATAATTGACATAGACCCTGTACAGAATATATAATGAGAGTAGATAAGAACCTGGTAGAGCATTACAAGATATTTCACAGTTGAATAAGAGTATATAAATGTTTAAGTTTTCCATATATACATTCAAGCAAATGTACATGCAAGAGTATACATACATATATATGCGTACACACACATACAGACACACACACACACACACACACTACATATATATATATATATATATATATATATATATATATATATATATATAGATATATACACACACACACACACACATACATATAATCTATATACACGCATACATACATACATAGATACATACATGCATGCATACATATACACATACACACACACACATATATATATATATATATATATATATATATATATATATATATATATATATATATATATAAAATATATATGGTTTACTATCACATGTTCGACACTACTGTGGCCGAAAGTGCATATAGCTTAAGAAAATGTTTGGAAATCACAACACCGACCACAGTAAATGCCGAACTGAGCATTTCAATGAAGTCGAATGTCGAACATTTCACCTTCACTGAAATTCTCTTAGCCGCTAAACATATTTTAACATGTTTTGCAGGGGGCCCCACACCCCTCTCTACTTATATATACAAACTCTGAGATCGCACTACACTGAGGAAAGGGTACATTTCGCAATCCCCACTATAGTGTGATCTGCACTATACTGTCAAACCTTGCTATAGCGGCTGTTCGCTATTGTAAGGTTTGACAATATAGTACTCGCACTAATGGTTCTGCTACCTGATTTACGGGGTCTACTTCACGATGTCAAAAGCCGACAATATCGCAGCTGATATTGTCGGCACCACAACATCGAAAGCGCAGAACACTGTGCAGATAAACGGAAATCTCCGTAGGGGGAGATTTCCATTTACCTCAATGTAGTGCGGTCTCGGAGTTGGAATATTTAAGTAGGGGGGGTGTGGGGGGGTGCAGGGGGGCTTTCCCCCTACCTACGATAGTTAGTTTTTATTTTTGTTTGGTTTTTTTTTTAAACATTATTCGATTTTTTACTACATCGATCACTAGATGTTGACCTTTTGTGATTCAGTGTAGTAAGAGTTCGATAATGTGATATAGATGCGATTTATGGACACAGTGCGATCGACTATGTGATTGTAAACCTATATATAAATATATATCATCATCATCTTCTTCTTTCGGCTATTCCCGTTAGGGGTCGCCACAGCAGATCACCTGTTTCCATTTCTTCTTGTCCTCTGCATCTTGCTCTGTCACACCAACCACCTGCATGTCCTCTCTCACTACATCCATAAACCTTATCTTAGGCCTTCCTCTTTTCCTGTTACCTGGTAGCTTCATCCTTAGCATTTTTTCCCCAATATATTCAGCATCCCTCCTCAGCACATGTCCAAACCAACGTAATCTTGCCTCTCTGGCTTTGTCTCCAAACCTTCCAACCTGGGCTGACCGTCTAATATACTTATTCCTAATCCTGTCCACCCTCGTCACACCCAGTGCAAATCTTAACATCTTTAACTCTGCCACATCCAGCTCACACTCCTGCCTTTTTGTCAATGCCACTGTCTCCAACCCATATAACATAGCTGGTCTCACTACCCTCTTGTAGACCTTCCCTTTCACTCTTACAGGTACTCGTCTGTCACAAATCACTCCTGACACTCTTCTCCACCCACTCCATCCTGCCTGAACTCTCTTCTTCACCTCTCTTCCACACTCACCGTTACTCTGAACTATTGACCCCAAGTATTTAAACTCATCCACCTTCGCCACCTCTACTCCTTGCATCCTCACCATTCTTCTATCCTCCCTCTCATTCACACACACATATATTATGTCTTAGTCCTGCTGACCTTCATTCCTCTTCTGTCTAGAGCATATCTCCATCTCTCCAGGGTCTCCTCCACCTGTTCCCTACTTTCACTACAGATCACAATGTCATCTGCAAACATCGTAGTCCATGGGGACTCCTGTCTGATCTCGTCTGTCAACCTGTCCATCACCATTGCAAATAAGAAAGGGCTCAGAGCTGATCCTTGATGTAATCCCACCTCCACCTTAAATGCATCCGTCACTCCCACCGCAGACCTCACCGCTGTCACACTACCCTCGTACATATCCTTACCACTCTTACATACTTCTCTGACACTGCTGACTTCCTCATACAATTCCACAACTCCTCTCTAGGCACCCTGTCATATGCTTTCTCTAAGTCTACAAAAACACAATGCAACTCCTTCTGACATTCTCTGTACTTTTCCATCAACACTCTCAGAGCAAACATTGCATCTGTAGTGCTTTTTCCCAGCATGAAACCATACTGCTGTTCACTAATCATCATGTCCCTTCTTAACCTAGCATCTGAAGTAGTTAACTTCATTTGATCATCAACTTGTGTGTTTCGGCTCCAGTGCATGGCAAAGAGAGAGGTGGCGAAGGCTAAGGATAAGGCATATGAAGAGTTGTATGAAAGGTTGAACACTAAGGAGGGATAAAAGGACCTGTACTGATTGGCTAGACAGAGGGACTGAGCTAGGAAAGATGTGCAGCAGGTAAAGATTATAAAGGATAATGAGGGAAACATACTCACAAGCGAGGAGAGTGTGTTGAGGAGATGGAAAGAGTACTTTGAGGGTTTGATGAATGAAGAGAATGAGAGGGAGAGAAGGTTGGATGATGTAGGGATAGTGAATTATGAAGTACAATGGATTAGCAAGGAGGAAGTAAGGATAGCTATGAAGAGAATGAAGAATGGAAAGGCTGTTGGCCCAGATGACATACCTGTGGAAGTATGGCGGTGTTTAGGTGAAATGGCAGTGGAGTTTTTAACCAGACTGTTTAATGAAATCTTAGAAAGTGAGAGGATGCCTGAGGAATGGAGAAAAAGTGTTTTGGTACCGATTTTTAAGAATAAGGGTGATGTGCAGAGCTGTAGTAACTACAGAGGGATTAAATTGATCAGTCACAGCATGACGTTATGGGAAATAGTAGTGGGAAAAAAAGTTATGTACTCACCATAACATTCCATCTGAGTAGGTAACTTCATTTGTCAGCAACCTGTAGGTATTGGATCCGACCTGGATCTGAGTCGGCAGCTTTCCAAGCTAGAGATCCGAGCTCCAAGCTCCTCCCCTTACCCATAATACCCTGCTACCTCCTTCCAATCCTCAGATCTCATTTACTGCGGCTTTGTCAAACACGAGTTTTTCGAGCTCCTAGCGTTTAGGCATTTTGTAAGTGTTTTTTTGTCAAAATCTTTCTTAGTCTTTTGGTGTGCGTGATTAGTTTAATTTCTTAGTTTAAACCCCTGAGATTTACCGTTCCCTCATAGTTTAAAGCCTAGTAGCCCCCCCCCCCCTTTTCCCTTAGGTGTTTGAGTGGGCGCGTGTGTGTTTTTTTTTTAGAAATCATGGCCGAGGCCCCAAAGGCCATCTTTTATAAGTGCACTAAGTGTGGACATAAGCTTTCCCCAGCGGATGGCCACACTCAGTGCGTCCTCTGCCTGGGGGTACCGCATTTGACCTCAGGCTGCCAAATTTGTGCAGCCTTTAACCCCCTGGCCCTGAGGGATAGGAGGAATAAGCTGATTCTGGCAGGTCTCCTACCCACAGTGTCGGCTTCTTCCTCCTCTCCCTCGGTGGCTACAGCCGCGGCTGCTCAGCCTGCTGTCCTCTCTCCCCTGGCTGGGACTCAACCTCCCACTTCTTCCCAGGGAGAGAGGGACTCTAAAAAAAGAAATGAGAGAAAGAAGAGAGAGAGAGAGGAAGAAAAAGAGAGAGAGAGGGAGAAAGAGAGGCACAGAAGCCACAAGCGGCGGGCCGACTCAGCCCCCTCGGCCCCACCTGCCAAGTTGCTCTCCTCACCCCAGAAGGTCTCCAGGCCTTCCTCCCCTTGGCTCTGTTCTCCACGCTTCTCACCGGAGCCAGAGGAGGAGGCCCAACCATCTTCAAGGCCGTCGCGGCGGCCCTCCCGGCCATCTTCAGCGGCCTCCTCTAGGTCGACCCGTAGCCTCTCCAACGCTGATATGGACCGGATGATGCGTCATTTTCTCCAAACCCAACTGCAGATGGGAGTGCTGCTGCCTCCCCCCTCCGGGGGGGAGTTCAGCCCCACTTTTTGCCCCGATAGCTCCTTCTCCAATCCACTATCGGGTTTCGGAGCCTTTGGATCCGAGGAGTCTCCGAGTCAGGGAGTCAGCACCGATGGTTATCGCTACCTCGACGCCGGCCATGCCCTCGAGTTTGTCGGATCCTTTTTCGGATCCGAGCTCTCGGGGCCGAGAGCCGTGCACCGGATTCAAGGGGGCCAGTGTGTCTTCGGCTCCGTTTCGGTCGGAGCACACTTCCCTCTTGGGTCTGAGCACTTCGGCTCCGACGCCGATCCCCGTGCAGGATCCGAGGGTGTTAACCCCTGAGCCCAGAGAGATTGGTTCACCCTCGGCTTTCAACGTGGTGGAGAGGGTCCTCTCGAGAGGTTCAAGACCCCCTGCTCTTTCTTCAGATTCTGCCCCCACTCCTTTGCAGCTGGGCTTGTCTTCCATTGTCCAGTCCCAGGGACGGCCTGGGTTGACGACCCAGCCCGTTCCACTGGCGGAACACGACCCTGTTGGTGAGCCCTCCTTGGACAGTCCCACCGAGGAGGCCCCTCACAAACGTAAGTGTAAAAGGAAGCACTTGGACTCCCCTGAGTCCCTCACGGAGGACACCGATTTGGAGGAAGGGGAAGGTTCCCCCAGGTCACCCCCCGAGGATGTCTCCTTTGGTGACATTATGGAAATGCTTCGCCTAAAGGGGGGGGGGTGGTCAGCCCAAAAACTTCCTTGGATGAGTCGGTGTTCCTGGAGGCGTTCGACACAGGCCCGTCTACCTCTTGGGTTTCCCCTCCGGTCAACCCCCTGGTTGACCTCATCACTACCAGGGCGTGGAAGGAGCCGGACACTGTAGAGCCAATCCCCAGGAGGCCAGATAGGATTCTTAGTCCCCCTGTGAATAGGACGGCTTGGAGTAAGGGTTCCCCGGTAGATGCCATGGTTGTGGCGGCAGCCACCAAGAAGGAAATTGCCCAGGATAGTGCCTCGATCCATCCCCCTGATAAGGAGTCTCGGACGATGGATCATATCGGGAAGCGGATGTTTACTTCAGCTACCTTTTCCATAAGGGCACTGAATTATTTGGCCCATGTAATTAGACTTCAGCGGGATCTGGTGAAAGAATACGCTGAGTCTCCCCCTGAGTCCATGTCGGCCGAGGACAAATGGACTTTCTCGGCTCGCATGGTCACTCTGAAATCTGTTTCAAACACGTCTATGCGTCTGCTTTCCCATGCCACAGAGGGGGCCGCTAGAGCCAGCGGGTCCGGCATCACCTTAAGGCGTCACGCCTGGCTCCGGCTTTGTGACTTTGCAGAACCTTTCAAGGTGTCCTTCGTGAACGCACCCTTCGACAGTTATACCCTGTTCGGGAAGACCATCCGTGACACATTGGTTCAGAGCGAGAAAGATGGGAAGACGCTATCTGCCGTTGGAGTCCGCTTCTCGGCTCCTCAAAGGTCCTTTTCCAGGAACCAGAGAGGACAAAAGAAGATGTGGTTTTGGAAGTCTCAGCAGTCCTGTTACGCTCCAGACCCTTCATCCTTCAGAGGCAGAGGGGGACAAGATGGACACCGGCTGAGAGGCAGAGGAGAGCCGAAAAATTTTGGGTCACGGGAACCTTTTTCTGACTGACCCACGCAGCAGCCCTGAGGGGTTGCCTGACTGCTCCTCTCTGGAGGCAGTCGGAGGGCGTTTTTCGAAGCATTTGGCCCAATGGGAGTCCATCACAACAGATCGCTGGGTGCTTCGAATAATATCCAGAGGTTACTCAATCCCTTTCATAAACCTGCCTCCTCAGTCAAGGCGTCTCCCCGATGTACCACCCAGTCAGAGGGAGGCTGCAGCTTTAGAGGTAAAAAAGCTGCTAGAAAAAAGAGCCATCCAGCACGTCCCCCTAGGCCAATCTGGGTTAGGCAATTACTCCAGGTTCTTTTTGGTGCCAAAGAAGATGGGGGACTTAAGGCCGATCCTCGACCTTTCAACAATTAACTTCTTCATTGCCAAGGAGAAATTCCGGATGGTCACACTTCAATCCCTTCTGCCCCTTCTGCAGGAGAAGGACTGGATGTGCTCCATAGACCTCAAGGATGCGTACTATCACATTCTCATGGACAGGTGATCCAGGAGGTTCCTCTGCTTTCGGCTAGGGGCCAGTCATTACCAGTTCAGGTTCCTACCCTTCGGCTTCACCACAGCCCCCAGGGTGTTCACCAAGGTCATGGCAGTTGTAGCGGCCCACCTGAGACTTCAGGGAATACAGGTTTTTCCT
Source organism: Protopterus annectens (assembly GCF_019279795.1). Classification (NCBI taxonomy): domain Eukaryota; kingdom Metazoa; phylum Chordata; order Ceratodontiformes; family Protopteridae; genus Protopterus; species Protopterus annectens. The sequence goes on from NC_056745.1 coordinate 133,225,704, forward strand.
TACCTAGACGACTGGCTCCTTACCGCCCCCACCAGGCATCTACTCTGCTTAGCCAGGGATTGCTTCCTACTTCTAGCGTCCCCATTGGGGATCACCATAAACTTCAAGGAAATCATCCCTTCAAGCATTTCAAGTCTTGGAGTTCATAGGGGCCAGAATAGACACGCCTCAGACCAAGGCCTTCTTGACATCAGACAGACTTTGCAGTTTGACCTTACACGTTTTAGCCCTTCTTCAGTCACCTGCCCCGTCAGCGGAGTTAGTCCTGAGAGCTTTAGGGTCCACGGCAGCAGCAGTCAATCTCGTTCCCTTAGCTCGCTTGCACATGAGGGTTCTCCAGTGGACTTTGCAGGTTCAGTGGTCCATCCTTCACCACCCGTTGGACTTACTGATTCCTCTCAGCAGAGTTTGCAGAAATTCCCTCATGTGGTGGCTCCAATCTCGAGAGCTTCGGGAAGGACGACCATTTGTTATGCCGCAACCCCAAGACACGTTGACCACGGAAGCTTCTTGCCTTAGGTGGGGGGGGCATTACACGGGCAGAACTGTCCAACGTACGTGGACTCAGACAGAGACCGTTCTGCATATCAGTGTTCTGGAGATGAGGACAGTGCTTCTAGCATTGCAAGCCCTTCATGCCTTTCAACCTCCAGGGACTATTGCAATTCAGTCAGACAATATGTCAGCGGTCTGGTACATCAACAAGCGGGGGGGGACCAGGTCTTACCCCCTTTGCCAAGAGGCCATGAGAGTTTGGGATTGGGCGATATCCACCAACTGTTTTCTGTTAGCAATGCACATTCTGGGTCGGTCCAACATCCTAGCGGACAAACTGAGTCGAACTATACTCTCACCTTATGAGTGGTCTCTGAATCCCTTAGTAGCGAAACAGATCTTTCACAAGTGGGGTCAGCCTTGCTGCAATCTCTTCGCATTGCCTTCCAACGTGAAGTGCAGTGAGGTTTTTGCTCTAATCCCCCCCCAGGGGAAGCCCCAGAGATGCTGTAGTTCATGCTTGGCCACCCGGTCTTCTTTATGCTTATCCTCCTCTTCCATTGATGACAAAATTCTTACAGAAAGCTTGTTGGTTGGGGAAAAAGATTATCCTCATAGCCCCATTCTGGCCTCATCAAGCCTGGTTCCCATGGCTATGGTCTCATCTTATAGCTCCTCTCTGGATCTTGGATCCCATCCCGGATCTGATATCTCATCCTTCGGGATTGATACCCCCGAATCTGGTCGATCTCAAGCTCTCAGCTTGGTTGATCCAGTTCCATTAGTTGCTAGGACTACTGGTATCTCGTCTGCAGTTAGATCTATCCTGGTAGCGGCGCATAAGCCTTCTACCAGGAAGGTTTACAATAGTAAATGGAAGCGGTTTTCCATTTGGGCGTCTCATAGGAATTTGGACCCTTTCACTGCTCCCATCCCAGCAGTGCTCGATTTCCTATCTCATATTTTTCAGCAAGGGGCCAGTTCTCCTACTGTAAAGGTTCAAATGGCTGCCATCTCCCATTTTCACATTGGAGACCATCTCAATCCCCTTGCTTCCACCAAGATTTGTAAGACTTTTCTGAAAGGTACGTTTCTCTTGAGACCTCCTATTAGGAACTCTGTCCCTCCATGGGATCTAACTTTGGTCCTTCACACTCTGGCTGGACCACCTTTTGAACCTGCAGCTTCTGTTGATTTGAAATTCTTGTTCTGGAAAACTGGCTTTTTGGTAGCTATTACCTCAGCTAGAAGGGTGTCGGAGCTTCAGGCCCTCTGTATTAAGCCCCCATATCTTGTTTTCCATAAGGACAGGGTCTCTCTCAGGACTAACCCATCTTTTCTATCTAAAGTGGCCTCAGAGGCGAACATCAATCAGTCCATTAATCTCCCAGTTTTTTTCCCTAACTATCAAAACAAAGGGGAGTACAAACTTCATTTGTTAGATGTTCATAGACAGTTACATTTTTATTTACACAGAACAGCTGCCTTCTGCAAGTCTGATCAACTCTTTGTTTCCTTTGTAAAACCCTTCTTGGGTAAGCCAGTGTCGAAGGTGACTGGCCAGATAGATTTCTAATTGCATTCTGCTCACATACAAACTGTCTGGCCTGCCAGAGCCTATAGGGGTTCATGCTCATTCTACCCGCTCTATGGCTACATCTGCTGCATTCTGGTCTAATTTTTCATAATGATATAGTTCCTCTTCAGACTAATCCCTCATTTTTACCAAAAGTATGTTCAGAAATTAGCCTCAATCAGTCCATAGAGTTGCCTGTCTTCTTCCCTGAATATGGCAAGAAGGTGAAGTATATGCTGCACAACTTGATGTTCACAGACAGCTTTGATTCTATCTAGATAGGACCAAGGATTTCAGGAAAACAGAACAGCTACAGTTCCCTTGGATGACATTTGCTCTGTGGCTACTTGGGCATCCTCTCATGCCTTTATCTCTCACTATAAATTGGATTTAGTGTCTAGAGGAAGGGTGGCTTTTGGCTCTGGAGTGCTCCGAAATATCCTTCCTTGAGGACCTCCCAAGTTTTTTGGTAGCTGGGGTCTCTGTCCCACAGGTTGATGATCAAATGAAGTTAACTACTTCAGATAAAGAAGTTATGTACTCACCATAACGTTCCATCTGAGTAGGTAATTTCATTTGTCAGCAACCGACCCTCCCTCCTTCCCCTTAACCTGGTTCTTTGATTACCTGAACCCAAGGATGGTTTTTCAGGTCCTTTGTTAATCCTTAGGTTAGGATTCTTCAGGTTGTTGTTTTGTCGTTGTGAGGTTATATAGGTGGGCAAACGCGATCTGAGGATTGGAAGGAGGTTGTAGGGTATTATGGGTAAGGGGGAGGAGCTTGGAGCTCGAATCTCTAGCTTGGAAAGCTGCCAGCTCGGATCCAGGTCGGATCCGATACCCACAGGTTGATGACAAATGAAGTTACCTACTCAGATGGAACGTTATGGTGAGTACATAACTTTTTTTTCCACTACTCTTTCCCATAACTTCATGCTGTGACTGATCAATTTAATCCCTCTGTAGTTACTACAGCTCTACACATCACCCTTATTCTTAAAAATCGGTACCAAAACACTTTTTCTCCATTCCTCAGGCATCCTCTCACTTTCTAAGATTTCATTAAACAGTCTGGTTAAAAACTCCACTGCCATTTCACCTAAACACCTCCATGCTTCCACAGGTATGTCATCTGGGCCAACAGCCTTTCCATTCTTCATTCTCTTCATAACTATCCTTACTTCCTCCTTGCTAATCCATTGTACTTCATGATTCACTATCCACACATCATCCAACCTTCTCTCCCTCTCATTCTCTTCATTCATCAAACCCTCAAAGTACTCTTTTCATCTCCTCAACACACTCTCCTTGTTTGTGAGTATGTTTCCTTCATTATCCTTTATCACCTTTACCTGCTGTACATCTTTCCTAGCTCAGTCCCTCTGTCTAGCCAATCAGTGCTGGTCCTTTTCTCCCTCCTTAGTGTCCAACCTTTCATACAACTCTTCATATGCCTTATCCTTAGCCTTTGCCACCTCTCTCTTTGCCATGCACCTCATCTCCTTATACTCTTGTCTACTTTCTTCATCTCTCTGACAATCCCACTTCTTTGCCAACCTCTTTGCCTGTATACTCTTCTGTACTTCCTCATTCCACCACCATGTCTCCTTGTCGTCCTTCCTGTGTTCCGATGTGATACCAAGCACCTTTCTAGCCTTCTCCCTTACTAGCTCTGCTGTAGTTACCCAGCTATTTGATAACTCTTCACTGCCACCCAGTGCCTGTCTTAACTCATCCCTGAACTCCACCTCACAATTACCCTTTTTCAATTTCCACCATTTGATCCTTGGTGCTGCCCTAACACTCCTCCTCCTCTTCTTGGTCACCAACGTCATCCTACAAACCACCATCCTATGTTGCCTAACTACACTTTCTCCAGTCACCACTTTACAGTCTCCAATCTTCTTCAAACTGGCCCATAAGATATAATCCACCTGTGTGCATCTTCCTCCCCTCTTGTATGTCACCCTATGCTCCTCCCTCTTGTTAAAATACGTAATCTGAAGTAGGCAGACTTCATTCGTCTGCAACCTGTGGGTATCGGATCCGACCTCGGATCCGAGCCGGCAATTCAAAAGCTTAGGCTCCGAGCTCCTAGCTCCTCCCTCTTACCCATAACCCCTTGCCAAGCCCTGACTGACCCCAGATTTCGTTTGCCGCTTTTCAAGTAGCTACGGAATTCCAGAGCTCCTGGCGTTGGTGAAAGATAAGAGATAGTTTTTGACTAAAAAAGTTTTCAAATTCTTTAATTTCTTTCTTGTTTCAGATAGTTTAGTGTGTGTTTAGGCTTTCCTCTCTCTTTTTGTTTAATTTTATCGGGTTTTGCGTAGTGTTTGTGTGTGTTGTGTGTTAGGCCTTAGGGTTACTATGTCGGAAGCCCATAAGGCTGTGTTTTCAAAATGTACCGAGTGTGGCCATAAGCTATCCCCAGCAGATGGCCACACTCGGTGCGTTAAATGCTTGGGGGTTGAACACCTGTCATCTGGTTGTACCATTTGTGCAGGGTTCAACCCCCGGGCTTTGAGGGAACGGAGGTCGAAGTTGGTGCTGGCGGGTCTTTTACCCCCAGATACCGCTTCGGCCTCTGCCCCTTCCACTCAGCAACCTGTTGCTGTGAGTTCTCCCCCTCCGGCTGGGACTCAACCTCCCTCAAAGTTGCGGAGGAAGGATTCTTCTAAGGAAAGACAGAAGGAGAGGCACAGGGAGAAGCACCACAAGAGGAGGCGAAACTTCCAGTTCGGCTCCTCCGTCTAAGCGGGCCTCCCCTGTGCCTTCTAGCTTTCCTCCTCCTCGGCTCCACTCCCCTCGGTTCTCTCCTGGACCTGAGGAGGAGGAGGCTAGCCCTTCCAGGAGGTCACCGAGGCGGCTCTCTAGGTCCGCTTGGCCTCCTCTAGATCAACCTTTTCTATGAGCGAAGCTGATATGGACCGGATGATGAGGAAATTCATCCAGGCCCAAATGCAAATGGGAGTGCTCCTAGCCCCCATCCGGGAGGGCTTGACCTTTTCGCCCCTTAGCTCCTTCTCCGACCCATACCACGGGTTCGGAGCTATCGGCGCCGTGCAGATTTGGATCCGGGGGTGGGTCGGATCCGATAGGTCGGCGCACCTCGGATCCGTCCCATCCCTTGAGTGCTTGGTGCCGGACCCGACCTCTCGAGCCGAGGGCCGAGCCTCGGATCCGAGGGAGCTGGTGTGTCTTCGGCTCCGTCCAGGTCGGAGCACACTGGGCTCTCGGATCCCACGGTTTTGGCTCCGACTCCGATCCGTACGTCGGATCCGAGTGGGGGTCGGCTCTCGGGGCTTAGAAGCTGGCTCCCGCTCGGCTTTCAACGTTATGGAAAGGGCACTGTCGAGGACATCCGGACCCCCGGTCCCTGCCACGGCTCCATCCCGCACTCCATTGCAGTTGGGCCAGGCCCCCACCAGCCGGTCCCAGGGACAGCCCGCCTCGATGTCCCAAGTGGTTCCCTTGGAACATCCATCTGCTGAAGAGTACTCCTCGGACAGCCCCGATGAAGTACCTCGGGCGTAAGTGCAAGAGGAGGCACATGGACTCCCCTGAGTCCGTCACTGAAGACACGGACTTGGATGAAGGGAAGGCTCCCTAGGTCACCCCTGAGGACGTCTCATTTGGAGACATCATGGAGATGTTAAGGATCAGGGGGGGGTGGTCTGCCCCCAAGGCTTCTTTGGACGAGTCTGTGTTCTTGGAGGCATTCGAGGCGGGCCCTTCTACCTCTTGGGTGTCCCCTCCTGCTGACCCCCTGGTGGATCTTATATCCATCAGGCGTGGAAGGATCCGGACACCATTGAGCCTATCCTAAGCGCCCGGACCGCATTCTTTCTCCTCCATCAGACCGCACCCACTGGAGTAAGGGTCCCCCAGTAGATGCCATGATGATGGCTGCAGCCACGAAGAGGGAATTGGCCCAGGAGAGTCCCTCCGTCCATCCTCCGGGCAAGGAGTCCCGTTCGATGGATCGCATTGGGAAGCGAGTTTTAGTTCAGCGACCTTCTCCTTGAGAGCTGAACTACATGGCACATGTCATTAGGATGCAGCGGGATCTGATCAAAGAATACGCTGCATCTCCCCGAGTCCATCTCGAGTGAGGATAAACAGGTTTACTCCACCCGGATGGCCACTCTCAGATCAGTATCTAATACATCTATGCGGCTGCTGTCTCATGCTACTGAGGGCCGCTAGAGCCAGCGGAGCAGGCCTAGTCATGAGGCGACAGGCCTGGCTCCGCCATTGTGATTTTGCAGAGCCCTTCAAGGCGACCTTCGAATGCCCCTTTCGATGGTTCTACCTTGTTTGGCAAGACTGTTCGCGAGACATTAGTCCAGAGCGAAAAGGACGGAAGGCGCTGTCTGCCGTCGAGTCCGCTTCTCAGCTCCCCAGAGGTCCTTCTCTAAGAACCAAAAGGGACAGAAGAAGATGTGGTTCCGAAGTCGCAGCAGTCCCAACCTGCTCCGGATAACCAGTCCTTCCGTGGCAGAGGAGGACGGGAGGTCGTCGTGCCAGAGGCAGGGGGCTCCTGGCAACTTTGGGTCCAGAGAACCCTTCTCTGAGAGACCCACGCAGCAGCCCTGAAGGGTTGCCCGGCTGTCCTTCTCTGGAGGCAGTCGGGCGGTTTTCGATGCACCTGACTTCTTGGGAGTCCATAACAACAGACAGTTGGGTGCTTGAGTTATATCCAGAGGATATTCAATACCCCTATTCAAGATTCCCAAATCTCGCAGCCTCCCAGATGTTCCACCCGACCAAAGGGAGGCGGCAGCTATCGAAATCGAGCAGCTGCTAGAAAAGAGCCATCCAGCGCGTCCCCCAGATCAAACCGGATTAGGGTTTTACTCCAGGTTCTTTTGGTGCCAAAGAGGCGGGGGACTTAAGACCAATCTTAGACCTTTCCCAGTTGAACCTGTCAGTAACCAAGCAAAAGTTCCGGATGGTCACCCTGCAATCTATACTCCCCTCTTGAGGAGAACGACTGGATGTGTTCCATAGACCTCAAGGATGCGTACTACCACATTCGGATGGACAGGCGATCCAGGAGGTTTCTTCGCTTCCGGCTGGGAGTCAGTCATTATCAGTTCAGGGTCCTCCCTTTGGTCTCACCTCAGCCCCAGGGTGTTTACCAAGGTGCTAGCGGTGGTAGCGGCCCACCTGAGGCTCCAGGGATTACAGGTCTTTCCGTACCTGGACGACTGGCTCCTGACGGCATCATCAAGGCATCTTCTGTGCTCAGCCAGGGATTACTTTCTTCAACTAGCACCAAGGCTGGGCATCACGATCAACTGGGAGAAATCTTTTCTGAATCCCACTCAAATTATAGATTTCATAGGAGGAAGACTAGACACCAGATCAATGCGAGCCTTCCTCACCCCAGACCGTGTCGCCAGCCTGAAGTGTCATGTGACAGCGATCCTGCAACCATCTCCAACTGCAGCTTCGGTCCTGAGGGCCCTAGGTTCTATGGCGGCAGCTATCCGCTTCTCATTCATGCCCGTTTACGCATGCGGGTTCTTCAATGGACCCTTCAAGTTCAGTGGTCTCCTCTTTGTTCGTCTCTAAGCGCTCCGATTGCGGTCAGCAGGCGTGCAGGGACTCCCTTCTTTGGTGGCTTCTTTCTCCGGGCCCTGGCAGGAGACCTTTTGCGCTGCATTTCCCGAGCCACAGTGACCACGGGCGCTTCTTGCCTCGGGTGGGGGCATTCTGCGGGAAAGATTGTCCAAGGCACGTGGAATCCCACAGAGCGTCATTGCATATAAATGTCCTGGAAATGAGGCGGTGCTCCTAGCGTTGCAAGCACTTCACCACGTTCTTCCTTCAGGGACTATTGCGATTCAGACAGACAACATGTCGGTAGTCTGGTATATCAACAAGCAGGGAGGAACCAGGTCTTACCCCTTTGTCGAGAGGCCATGAGAGTCTGGGAATGGGCAATTTCCACCAAGCGCTTTCTGGTAGCACGCACATTCCGGGAAAGTCCAACATCCTTGCGGACAAGCTCAGTCGCACTATCCTTTCTCCACACGAGTGGTCCCTCAATCCTCAAGTAGCGAAGAAGATTTTTGCCGTTTGGGGCAACCCTGTTGCGATCTTTTGCCTCTCCCTCAAGCGCCAAATGCGACAATTTCTTCGCTCTGCTTCCCCACCAGGGGAGTTCCAGAGGATGCTCTGGTGCATGCTTGGCCTCGGTCTCCTTTATGCCTACCCTCCACTTCCTCTGATGCAGAGGCTTCTGCAGAAAGCCAGCAGTTTGGGGAGCAGAATGATTCTCATTGCCCCATTCTGGCCTCGACAACCTTGGTTCCCCTTTGTATGGTCTCACAAAATCAATCCACCATGGATTCTGGATCCAATTTCGGATCTCATCTCTCACCCTCTGGGAATGTCAGTTCCCAATCTGCGGACCCTGAAGTTGACAGCTTGGCTGCTCCAGTTCCAACCTTAATTAGGACTCCGGTATCTCTTCACCGGTCAAGGCCATTCTAGTGGCTGCTCATAAACCTTCCACCAGACAGGTTTATCGGAGTAAATGGAAGAGATTCTCTATATGGGCAGGACAGAGAACTTTGGATCCTTTCTCAGCTCCTATGTCAGCGGTGCTGGATTTTCTAACAGACCTCTTTCATCAAGGGGCTAGTTCTTCCACGATTAAGGTACAATTGGCAGCTATCTCGCATTATCACATTGGTCATGACACAGCTCCCCTTATGGCGAAATTATGCAAAGCATTTCTCAAAGGAGTTTTTGTTAAGGCCTCCAGTCAAGGAGGTTGTACCTTGGGACTTGTCTTTAGTCCTGCAGGCCCTTACTGCTCCTCCCTTGAGCCTGCAGCTTCTTCTGATTTAAAATACCTTTCCTGGAAGACTGCCTTTCTGGTAGCTATCACTTCAGCCAGAAGGGTGTCTGAGCTTCAGGCTCTGTGTGTCAAACCGCCTTATCTTTCTTTCTACCCTGATAGGGTGTGCCTCAGGACCAATCCATCTTTTCTTCCGAAGGTCTCTTCTGAATCCAATATTAACCAGTCTATCAATTTGCGGTGTTTTTCCCAAGTACTCAAACAAAGGAGAATACAAATTGCATTCCTTGGATGTTCATAGACAATTACGTTTTTATATTAACAGAACAGCTGGCCACAGAAAATCAGATCAGCTGTTCGTCTCCTTTGCTAAATTTGCTCTGGGTAAAGCAGTATCTAAAGTCACTCTATCTAAATGGATTGCTAATTGTATTCTGCAGGCATATGACACTTCAGGCAGACCTGCTCCTCAGAGGGTTACGGCTCATTCTACTAGGGCAGTTTCTCGTCAGCCGCCTTTAAGTCCCGTGTTTCATTGGATGATATCTGCGGCAGCTACTTGGGCCTCGCCTCATACTTTTATTTCTCATTACAAGGTGGATGTTGTTTCTAGAGGAAGAGCATCCTTTGGCTCAGCGATGCTCCGGAACATCCTTCCATGATGGCCGCCCAAGATTCAGGTAGCTAGGGACTCTGTCCCACAGGTTGCAGACGAATGAAGTCTGCCTACTTCAGATTTAGAAGTTATGTACTCACCATAACGTTCCATCTGAGTAGGTGACTTCATTCGGATCACTCATCCTCCATCCCCTGACCTTTATAGAGCGAGTATTTATGCTGTTTTAGTGTACTGTTGTCAGTATTTTGAGGCAAACTCAATCTGAGGTCAGTCAGGGCTTGGCAAGGGGTTATGGGTAAGAGGGAGGAGCTAGGAGCTCGGAGCCTAAGCTTTTGAATTGCCGGCTCGGATCCGAGGTCGGATCCGATACCCACAGGTTGCATCCGAATGAAGTCACCTACTCAGATGGAACGTTATGGTGAGTACATAACTTCTAATTCACCACAGCCATGTCCATCCTTTTCGCAAAATCCACTACCATCTGACCTTCTGCATTCCTTTGTTTAACACCATACCTACCCATCACTTCCTCATCCCCTCTGTTCCCTTCACCAACATGCCCATTGAAATCTGCTCTAATCACCACTCTCTCACCCTTGGGTACAGTCATCACCACTTCATCCAATTCACTCCAAAAATTTTCTTTCTCATCCATTGCACAACCAACTTGTGGAGCATATGCACTAACAACATTCATCATTACACCATCAATTTCCAGCTTCATAAACATCACTCTGTCCGACACTCTTTTCACCTCCAAAACACTCTTCGCATACTGTTCCTTCAGAATAACTCCTACGCCATTTCTCCTCCCATCCACACCATGATAAAACAATTTGAACCAACCTCCGACACACCTAGCCTTACTCCCCTTCCATCTTGTCTCTTGCACACACAATATACCAACCTTCCTTCTGTCCATCATATCAGCTAGCTCTCTCCCTATACCAGTCATACTGCCAACATTCAAAGTTCCGACCCTCACTACCACAGTCCTAGCCTTTCTCCTCTCTTCCTGCCTTCGGCCATGCCTTCTGCCTCTTCTCCTCCTTCGGCCAACAGTAGCCAAATTTACGCCAGCACCCTGTTGGCTAACAGCACTGGTGGCGGTCGTTGTTAACCCGGGCCTCGACCGATCCAGTATGGAAATATTTACTGGTGACTGCATGAAATGATTCATAATATATATATATATATATATATATATATATATATATATATATATATATAGATATACACACACACACACACACACACACACACACACACACATGTACATACACTCATATATAAGTTATTGCTCACACATGGATAGGTATAGTTAGATGGTGGTGTTTGTGTTGTCCAGGACAGATGGGGTGTAGAAATAGTAAGCGGACGAGGCTTCAGGGGGTCAATTACAGGTGGATAGATGATTGGTGAAGAGGTATGTTTTAAGTATTCTTTTGAAGGAGGGTGTGGAGTTTTGTAGCCTGAGGTCAGGGGGAAGGTTGTTCCAAATTTTTGCTATTTCATGGGCAAATAGTGATTCCCCGGAGTTGTTTTTGCATGTGATGGTTTCGAGTAAGGCTTTGTTGGAGGACCTAAGTTGTCTATTTGAATTGTAGGAGTTCAGCATGCCAGAAAGGTCAGGGATTTTCTCGGGATAGTACAGAATTAGATGAGCTAGGCTGAGTTGATGGTACCTTAATAGGTTCAGAAATTCAAGCTAGTGCAAGGCTTGTTGGGAAAGGCAGTGGTGGGATCGTGATTTGGCAATGGCAACAAATCTAGCAATTTTGTTGTAACAGATGGAAAGTTTATTAAGGTCAGTTTTGTAAAGATTAGTTAGAATTGGGGATGCATAATGTAAAGTTGATAGGTGGTGGGTCCTGGCTATTGCAATTCGAGATTCGGTGGTTAGATAACTTCTACGGCGATAGAGGGAACCTAGCTTTTTGTGGACTTTAGTGATGGTTGTTGATATGTGCTTTGTGAATTTGAGTTGTTAGTAAATGGTAACTCCTAGGAGTTTAGCCTCAGTGACAGGGGTGTTTTGGGTTTTGCTGGTGGAGAGTATAGAGAAGGTAAGGTTGCTTGTTTTAGTAGAGTGGAATAGCATTAGTTGTGTTTTCTTGGGATTTAGTATGAGTTGTGAGTTGTTAAGCCAGTTCTCTATTTCAGAGAAGGTTTCTTACGCTTTTTGTCGGAAAAGTTGGATGTTGGGTGCAGAGCATATGAGAGTTGTGTCGTCAGCGTATTGGACTATGTTGGCTTTAGAGGTAGCTGACTGGAGTTGGCTTGTGAAGATATTAAAAAGAAGGGGTCCTAGGATTGATCCTTGCGGCACACCTAAGGATCGATTGGCAGTTATCTAAATAGCTTTTAAACCAGAGGAGAGTGGGGTTGTTAAGGTTGAGGCCGGAGAGACAAGACAGTAGTTTATTATGTGAGACTGTGTCAAATGCCTTGGATAAATCTAGGAAAATAGTTGAGACAAATCTACTTAGATTCCTGTAGAAGTTTATAGTATTGGTGAATTTAAGTAAGGCAGTGGTGGTGCTGTGGGATGGGCGAAATCCGTGTTGGGTTGAGGAGAGAAGGATGTTGGTGAGGAGACAGGAGAGGAGCTGGTGATGAATACATCTTTCTAGGATCTTAGAAAGGGGTGAGAGAATTGCAATTGGTCGATAGTTGGAAAGGTCTAGGGAGGGCCACCTTTGTGGAGTGGTATGATATATGAGGTTTTCCACAGGACTGGAATGGTGTGTTAGGTGATGGATCTATTTATTAGAAGTGAAATGGGATAGGCTATAGCTGTTGACGCAATTTGGAGGTATTCAGCAGGAAGGTTATCGGCTGCAAGGGTGGTTGGTTTGAGTCTGGCTAGGAGTTTTTGGATTGTAGAGGTAGGAACAGACTTATGTGTGAAAAATGGGGCCAAAAATGTAAATGGGGCCATCCTTGCTGGGATCTCTTTGCCACTCCCACAAACACGAAATGCAGCAGCTACTTTGCCCTAATTCCCCCTCGAGGGGATGCCCCAAGGGATGCATTTGTTCACGATTGGCCTCCGGGTCTTCTTTATGCTTTTCCACCATTTCCACTGATACCCAAAGTTTTACAGAAAGCCATTGCTCTGGGAAGGACAGTCATTCTAATAGCCCCCTACTGGCCTTGCCAGATTTGGTTTCCCTTTCTTCGGCCTCATCTATTGGAAGAACCCTGGATCCTGGACCCAGTTCCAGACTTCTTGATTCACTCATCGGGGGCTCTCCATCCATCCCTTCAGTCCGTCAAATTGACAGCTTGGCTGCTCCACTTCCAAACATAGCCAGGTTACAGAATCTTTCAGCTGCAACACAGCATATTTTGACATCTTCTCACAAATCATCTACCAGAAAGTTATATCTCAACAAATGGAAAAGATTTTCAATATGGGCATTACAAAACAATATTGATCCTTATTTAGGTTCAGTATCTTCTATTTTAGAATTTTTGACTAAGCTTTTCAATGAAGGGGCAGCCGCCGGTACTATTCATGTTCAATTGGCTGCAATATCTAACTTTCATCTTGGTGATGAAGGATCCAGTATCATGTCACATAGACTTTCCAAGGCATTTCTCAAAGGTACTATACATTTGAGACCACCCATTAAATCTCCAATTACTCAGTGGAACCTGAATTTTGTTCTTTCAAGAATCATCCTACCTCCCTTCGAACCAGCCTCTTCATGTGACCTAAAGTATCTCACATGGAAAATCATATTTCTAGTAGCCATTACTTCCGCTCGGAGGGTTTCAAAGTTACAGGCCTTGTCCATTAAACCCCCATATCTAATTCTTCATAATGATAGAGTTTCTCTTCAGACTAATCCCTCATTTTTACCAAAAGTATGTTCAGAAACGAGCCTCAATCAGTCCATAGAGTTGTCTGTCTTCTTCCCTGAATATGGCAAGAAGGTGAAGTATATGCTGCACAACTTGATGTTCACAGACAGCTTCGATTCTATCTAGATAGGACCAAGGATTTCAGGAAAACAGAACAGCTCTTCGTTTCTTTCTCAGATTCCAAGAAAGGAGCTCCTGTTGTGAAAACCACTTTATCAAAACGGTTATTGGATTGTATTTCCTTTACTTATACTTCAGTGAATATACCCCTACAAAACAAATAAAGGCTTACTCAACTAGAGCTGTCTCCACCTCTTCAGCCTTCACTGCTAAATTACCGATAGTTACTATTTGTGCAGCAGCCATTTGGTCAAGGCCGCATAATTGTATCACTCATTACAAAGTAGATAGGGCCTCCAGGGACAGGGCTTCCTTTGGTTCCAATTTCCTGAAGAATTTACTCCTGTGAGACACTCAAGAAAGATGGTGCTTGGGACGCTGACCCATCAGTAAGAATGAAGGCGAGATAGAACAACTTCACATAAAGAAGTTATGTACTCACCATAATGTTCCATATGAGTTGTTCATCTCTCCTTTATTCTTACGTCCCACCCTCGAACCCCCAACCAGGCTTCTTGAGGACTGAGATTTAAGGCAAAGCATGGCTGTATGTGAACCTTATCTAGTGTTTTTTTATACTATTGGTATATCAAGAGTGGCATATATATATATATATATATATATATATATAGATAGATATAGACATATACATTTCTTAGCGGCAAAGTAGATCTGAGGGAATCACCAGTGCATCATGGGATAGGGAGTAGGCCACGAGCTGGTTGAAGACCTCGAGCTTTTGTATTTGGCCAAGTCGGAGCAGAGGATCGGTTCCGAACCCATCAGTAAGAATGAAGGTGAGATGAACAACTCACATGGAACGTTATGGTGAGTATATAACTTCTTTTTTAAGAAGAAGTGGCAAGGAAGTTCCAAAAAGAAGTCTGAAACCTCCCAAAACCAAGTACAGTTGAACTAGTCTGAATGACTATTCAAGAGACCTTGTGACCCTCTCCCACCCTAACCCTCATGTTCTTACAGAAAGTCTGAATTTCAGTTTTTCTCTTTGGTAACAGATTGTTTCAGGCAAATGTTTCTGAAAACTATTCATCAGGGTTACAGATGGCAGTAGGAGGGAATTCCTCCATTCCAGGGTGTCATCATCCTGCAGATCAGACTCTTTTGTTTCTTCATGTTCTTCATCATATGCTGTCACAAAGATTGACAGAACCAGTTCTTCCTTCCCAGGTGGGGAAGGGGTTTTATTCAAAGATATTCCTAGTTCCAAAGAAAGAAAATGCTTGGAGACCAGTTCTGGTTCTTTCTTTCCTAAACCTGTTTGTGATAGTGACCAAATTCAAAATGATGTCACTTCACAATCTGTTGCCTCTTCTTCTTCTTTCAAGTTTCTTGGTAACATTAGATGTTATGTAGTCCTATCTCACCATAATTCTTGCTGGATGGGTTCGGGGCCAATATTCGGCTCTGACTCGGCCGATACTAAAGCTCGAGAGCTTTTACTGGCTCGAGGCTAGCCCCTATCCCATGGTGCCTCACAGCAAATCCCCAGATTTTGTTTGCCTTGAAAGCTTCAAGGTTGTGTCTTACTGGCTCGTTGGCTAAGTAAAACAATTTTTTGCTAAATTTAGTCTTTTTCCTACTGGAGACATTCGTGGATGCGTCTTTGTAATTTTACGGAATCCTTCAAGTCTTCCTTCACTAACGTCCCCTTTGATGGTTTATCGCTTTTTGGACCCCAAGTAAAGGAGACTTTGACTAGGTGCGAGCAGGAAGGGAAAACCTTATCTGCCGTTGGAGTCCATTTCTCTCTCCTGTCCAAACCCTATCCCAAGGGTAATACAGGAGGGAAAATGTGGATCTGTAAATACGAAAAAGGTTTCCCTCAGGCTCAAGGTCATCAACCCTCCCCCAGAGGCAGAGGGGGAGGATATAATGGAAGATGCCACCCTCGCGGCAGAGGATATCCGCAGCATCAGGGAGACAGAGAAACTTTCTCTGATCGTCCATTCCATCACCTCTGAAGGGTTGCCCTACTGTCCATCTCTGGTGGCAGTCGGGGGTCATCTATTGCTGTACCCAAGTGCCTGGCTAACCATGACACAAGATTGTTGAGTACACACCATAATATCCAGAGGTTACCTGATGCCCTTTGTTTCCGAACCCCCAACAAACCAGTCTCTACCAGATGTACCACCCATCCAACTAGACCGTGCAACATCAGAGGTCATCTCGTTGCTGCAAAAAAGAGTCATCCAAGAAGTCCCCGCAGAGCAAGTAGGATCCGGAACTTACTCTCGATTCTTTTTAGTTCGAAAAAAGACAGAGGACTGGAGACCAATTCTAGATCTCAGCAGGCTCAACAAGCATGTAAAGAAATCGAAGTTCCGAATCGTCACTCTGCAGTCAATATTTCCCTGTATCGGGAAAGACAACTGGATGTGCTCAATCGATCTCCAGGATGCGTACTACCACATCAAAATGGACAGGCGCTCCAGGAGACACTTACGCTTCTGGCTGGGAGCCAGTCATTTTCAGTTCAGAACACTGTCCTTTGGTCTCACTACAGCCCCCAGAGTGTTTACCGAATGCATGGCAGTGGTAACGGCTCACCTGAGACGTCAAGGATTCCAGGTGTTTCCATACCTAGACAACTGGCTCCTCACTGCTACCAAGCATCAACTTATCAGAACCAGGGATGAGACTCTGTCCTTGTGCGCCAGACTAGGCATCACTGTCAGCCTACAAAAGTCAGTCTTATCTCCTTCACAGCACATTGTATATTTAGGCTCAGAAATAGACACAACCACCATGTCAGTAAGACTAACACAGGAAAGAGTGGAGTCTCTACACAGTCAAGTCAGATCCTTGCTAAACAAACAAAAAGTTCAGGCCACAGTAGTCCTTCAAGTCCTAGGGACTATGGCTTCCACCATCCTATTAGTTCCTCTTGCTCGCCTACACATGAGGATACTTCAGTGGCTGCTATTTACCCAATGGTCGATGCAAGACCTTCCATTGTCTCACCAGATTTTGATAACAAACACATGCAAAAAGGATCTGACATGGTGGTTGCACACAAAACACCTTATCCTAGGTCGTCCACTTGTTCCTCCCCAAGAGAAAGCAGTGTTGACAATGGACGCTTCCCAGATTGGGGGGGAGGGGGCATTATCTGGGAATGACAGTCCAAGGTACTTGGCAGAACCAGGAGAACCACTTTCACATCAGTGTTCTGGAGATGAGAGCAGTGCTATATGCACTGCAAGCACTTCACAGCTCCCTTCCCACTGGGATGATTGCGATTCAGTCAGACAACATGTCTGTTGTGTGGTACATAAACAAACAAGGGGGAACCAAGTCTTACCCACTTTGCCAAGAGGCCTTAAGAGATTAGAAATGGGCGATGGATACTCAATGCTTCCTGATAGCAACGCATATCCTGGGGAAATCCAACGTAATAGCAGACAAACTCAGCCGAGCAATTCTGATGCCTCATGAGTGGTCCCTGAATCCAATGGTTGCAAAAGAGATCTTTCCACAGATGGAGCCAGCCTTGCTGCGACTTATTTGCCACTCACCTGAACACCAAATGCAGCAGCTACTTTGCCTTCATTCCCCATCCGGGAATGTCACCCAGGGATGCTCTAGTTAACGATTGGCCCCCGGGACTTCTTTATGCCTTTCCTCCTTTTCCACTCATCCCCAAAGTAATACAGAAAGCAAGACAGTTGAGGAGTTCCTTGATCTTCATTGCTCCTTACTGGCCTCAACAAGTTTGGTTTCCCTTCCTGTGGCTTTACCTTTTGGAGGAACCATGGATTCTGGACCCATCTCCAGATCTCCTGATTCATCAGTCGGGACAGTTCCACTCCTCCATCCCCACCCTCAAATTGACAGCATGGCTGCTTCAGTTCCAGGTATAGCCAGGTGTATTCCCCTATCCCCTGCAGTTGAACACATTCTAATTTCATCCCATAAACCTTCCACTCAGAAACTATATTCCAGCAAATGGAAAAGGTTTTCTTTCTGGGCTACGAACCGGGCTTAGCTCCATATACGGCTCCTATAGAATATATTTTATCCTTCCTAGCGTCAATTTTTCATGAAGGAGCTGCAGCCGCTACAGTTAGAGTTCAGTTAGCTGCCATTTCCAATTTCCAGTTTGGCTTCATGGGAAATCCAATCATGCAGTACTCCTTGTGTAAAACTTTCTTAAAGGAGTTCTTCTTCTCGGGCCTCCTCTCAAACAACCATTAGAACCCTGGGACTTAAACTTAGTTCTCTCATCTTTGATGTCTGCACCCTTTGAGCCATCCTCTTCATCAGACCTAAAATTGTTGTCAGAAAACATTATTCTTAGTAGCCATAACATCTGCTAGGAGAGTCTCTGAATTGCAAACTCTAACTATTCGACCTCCTTACATTATTTTTCACAAGGATAGAGTCTTTCTCAGGACAAACCCTTCCTTTCTTCCCAAAGTATGCTCAGAGCACAATCTGAATACTACTATTGAACTACCTGTGTTTTTTTCCAAACCACTCTAATAAGTCAGAGTATAGACTACACCAGTTAGATGTTCACAGAATACTTAGGTTTTATCTACATAGGACTAAAGAATTCAGAAAATCAGATCAACTTTTTGTTTCCTTTTTTGACAAAAAGAAAGGCTTGTCTGTTTCTAAGATTACTCTTTCAAAATGGCTTTCGGATTGCATATCATTTGCTTATCAACAAGCTGGCAAATAATTATCCGTCAAAGATAAAGGTCACTCTACTAGTGCTGTAGCTGCTTCATGTGCCTTTACATCTAGGCTCCCAATTGATACTATTTGTGCAGCAGCTACTTGGACAAGACCACATACTTTTGTCACTCATTACAAATTGGATTTGGCCTCCAGGTCTTCCTTTGGGTCCACTGTGCTGAAGAGTCTCTTCGCTTGAGCCACCCGGGATATAGGTGCTAGGGACGCTGTCCCATCTAGCAAGAATTACGGTGAGATAGGACTACATAACATAAAGAAGTTATGCACTTACCATAACATTTCACGTTTGTAGTCCATCTCACCTACATTCTTGTGTGTCCCTCCCTCCAACCCCCTTCCTGTTTTCTGGGGGATCTGGTGGACTATACTGGTGCTGCCTGACATGGTTCTCTTTTGTTGTCCACCTAGCATGGATTATATTTTCAAAATCCTTTGTCTGCATTTATGAAGCTCTTATACTGGTCTTACCTGATAGGTATTTATTGCTTTCTTGCAAACTAGATCTGGGGATTTGCCGTGAGGCACCATGGGATAGGGGCTAGCCTCGAGCCAGTAAAAGCTCTCGAGCTTTAGTATCAGCCGAGTCGGAGCCGAATATCGGCTCCGAACCCATCCAGCAAGAATGCGAGCGAGATGGACTACAAACATGGAACGTTATGGTAAGTACATAACGTCTTTACTTAAAAGATGCTTATCATCACATTCCTATTTGAGACTTCAGGCATTTCTCCAGGTTTTCTGCATCTGGAATACATTATCAGTTCTCTGCCTTACCCTTTGGACTATGCACTGCACCAAGAGTTTTCACAAAATGTCTAGCTCCAGATCTGATGTTGTTAATTTTCATTCATTCATTACTGATGGGTGTCGGTTCCATCCTCGGAACTGAGTCGGCCATTATAACAAGCTCGCGCCAGCCAAAAAACTCTCGAGCTAAGTCTTACCCATAGTGTCCCTGTCTATATTACCCAGATCTCATTTGCCGCATACTGAAAAAAGACATGTCAGGCCAGCTCTCAGCTAAGTCAATTATAAATTTTCATATTTTGTCTATTATTAGAGCTTTTTCTTTCTTCTTTGCTAATACCTAGTTACCTACTCTTAGTCGCATAGCTTTTGACTATTTGTGTGAGTGTCTCTCTCTCTCTCTCTTTTTCCTTCCTTTTACCAAGTTTGGTACTCTTTGTACCATTGCTGGTACAGGCCTTCCTTTACCTCTGAGGTACTTCCCACTACTATCGTTGGTACCCCCCGTTTTCTTTCCCCTTTTACTGTATAAAAAAAAAAAAAAACTAACTCCTTTCTTCTTCCTGTGTGATTGAGTATGTGTTTTGGCATTTTATCTTTTGTGGCTGAATTGTATAATTTCAGTGCTATATCTGAGAAAAAGAGCACTACAGGTTTTAAGCACTGTGAAGAATGTGACAGGAAAATACCTAATATTGATAGCCATACATCCTGTGTTTATTGTCTCAGGGTACCTCACCTATCAATAAAACCCCGTGTGACATTTGTAAAGCCTTTAGCTCCTGCACGTTGGTGGAACAGAAAAATAAACTTATGCGCAAAGGCCTTTTTAAATCTCCATTTATGGAGGCTGTTTCTGAGGCAGAGGGCTCATCCCCTCCAAAGAAAGAACACAAAAAGAGAAGCAGGTCTTTACCCTCTTCTCCTCACACTAGTGAGTCGAAATCTTCAGCGCCGAAGGATAAAATTTCTAAACTGATACCAAGATCCTTGGCACCTGGGCCTCAAACCCTCTCCATGGTGCCAGATTCAGTTTCAACACCTCAGAAGCCAACTACAATGCCGCCGTCAGCACCTGTTCCTCAAATTCTGACTTCAACACCGACTGTGACAACATTACCAACTTCCCTTTTGGCACCAAAAATAGTCATTCCAACATCAGTCACTTGCCCCCTACCTGTACATCATGTTGGTCCTTCGACCTTGGTGCCAAAAGGAGAAATAACCCCTCGGACACGATATTCCCCTTTGATGGATCCGTTTCTTGGTCAACAATGTAGCCCCTTCCTTGAGCGTCCTGACTCCCCATCGGGGATATCCACCTGCTCCTCCAGGAGCCTTACGGAACTGGATTTAATGAGGCTTGTGGATCAGCTTCTGGCGGCCAGAGGTTTCCAACACCTACCAAATCCTCCCTCCCACCCAAAGCCGAGGATTTTTCTCTATGGACTCTTACATACTTTCCTCCTTCCCTCCCTGGAGGTATCGGTGCCTTCGACACTGACGCCAACCCCAGTTCCAGCTTCTTCAGCTCCATTCGTTGACCTTACCATGGCTCCGGAGTCTACCCTTTGGCCTTCGACGCATTTGGAGCTGAGCCATCCTCGGGATTGACACTGGTCTGTAGGCACCGTGAAACCTAGTGTGCCGCCTGTTTTTCCTCAGCGCTGTCTACTATGGTTCTGGTTGCTTTGGCGGAACTGGGTCATCCCATGGCTCCTTCCCTAGGAGTGGGTTTGTCGGAGCTGGGTGTGACCCTGCTCCCAAGGTTGTCTTTCCAGGTGATGGAGAGGGTGCTTGCCTTGGCAGGTTCCCAGCTGGTACCTTTGGTGCTGGAGACCCATATATACCATTCCTCTGAGCCGCAGTTGACACAGCCCACTACTCAAGGACGGGAACCTCAAAATATCATTCCACAAGGTACCCACTCTGCTGAGTCCTCCTCAGATGCCCCCGCTGAGGAGGTACCTCACAAGAGATCGTGCAAGAGGAAGCATGTGGATTCCCCCGAAGAATCCCTCACCGAAGATACAGATTACGATGAAGGGGGATGGTCCCCATGGTCGCCCCCTAAGGATGCCTCCTTTGGAGACATACTGGAGATCCTTAAGCAGCGAGGGAACTGGAAGTCCACCACCCCTTCCTCGGAGGAGTCTGTATTCTTGCAGGCTTTCCATGCCTGGCCCTCTATTTCCTGGGTGACCCCTTTTGCAGACGACCTGGTTCAGCTCATAGTGCAGCACACATGGAAGAATCCGGATACCATTGAACCTATCCCCCAGAGACCAGACAAAATTCTTTCTCCTCCTGAGGACAGTCCACACTGGTCCAAGGGCCTGCCAGTAGATGCTATGGTTGTGGCGGAGGCCACTAAGAAAGAGCTTGCCAAGGAGAGCTCTACTGTCCATCCCCACTAACAGGGAGTCTCGCGCAATAGACCGACTTGGGAAGTGAGTGTACTCTTCAGCGACCTTTGCCATTCAGTCTATGAACTATCTGGCACACTTCACCCGGCTTCAGAGAGATCTAATCTCAGAACTCTCAGAAACCCTTGCAGGAGCAGTTGCTGACGGGGTATGTGACAAAGTTGACTCACAGCTTGCCACCCTGGAATCTATCTCTAACTCCTCCATGAGGTTGATTTCTCATTCTACCGAAGGGGCAGCTAGAGCAGCGGGTGCAGGCGTTGTCACAAGATGTCATGCCTGGATGTGCTTATGTGATTTTTGCAGATCCTTTTAAGTCTTCTTTCCTGAATGCCCCCATAGAGGCCTCTTCTCTTTTTGGCCCTAAGATAAAAGGCACTTTTCGCCAGGTGTGAAAAGGACGGTAAGACTTTGTCTGCAGTAGGTGTAAGTTTTTCTACCCCCCAATGATCCTATTCTAGGAATCAGAGGAGTGGAAAAATGTGGTACAAGAAATCCCAGGGTCCTTTCCGCAACCCACATGGTGAGTTTTCCCCCTGGGGCAGAGGGGGGAACTCAGCTGGAAGATGCCCATTCAGAGGCAAAGGGGGTCCACGTAATCAGGGATCAAGAGATTCCTTCTCTGGACAACCCTATCAGTGCTCCTGAAGAGCGGCCAGATTGCATACCTCTCAAAGCAGTCGAGGGACGATTTTCTCTGCACCACCTTGCCTGGCAAATGATAACCACAGATCTTTGGGTGAAGACAATAATTGCCAGAGGTTACCACATTGCTTTTGACCTTTACCCAAGTCAGCTAATGCATATTGCCGATGTTCCACTCAGTCAAAGGTAAGTAGCAGCTCAAGAAATGCGAAATCTGCTTCAAAAAAGGGCCATCCAAACAGTCCCACCAGACCAGATAGGATTCGGATTCTACTCGAGGTTCTTCTTAGTGCCAAAAAAGACAGGGGACTGGAGGCCAATTCTGGACCTCAGTATCCTAAACAGATTTGTCAAACAAATGAAATACCAGATGGTCACAGTTCAGTCTATACTTCCTTTCCTGGAGAAAGATGATTGGATGTGCTTGATAGATCTTCAGAATGTGTATTAACACATAAAAATGGACAAACACTCCAGAAGATTCCTCCACTTCCAGCTGGGAGCCAATCACTAGCAATTCTGAGTGCTGCCCTTTGGTTTCCCTACTGCCCCCGGAGTGTTCACCAAATGCATGGCCGTGGTAACAACTCACTTGAGAATGCAAGGATTCCGGGTGTTTCCATACTTAGATGACTGGCTCCTCACTGCCCCAACCAAGCATCTACTGGTCTCAGCCACTCATTACACCCTACAAATACTGGAAAACTTAAGGGTAACAGTAAACAAAAGACAAATGCAACTTGACTCCTTCTCAAAGATTGCAGTTCATAGGAGCCAATTTCGACACTTAGTCTTGCCTAGCCTCCCTCCCACTCCACAGACTGGAAAGACTCAGATTTCAACTCCGGGTGATACTCTGTCAGGACAAAACTCTGGCTCGGTCACTCCTCCAACTATTAGGCTCAATGGCAGCATAGATAACAATAGTTCCACTAGCAAGACTACACAAGACTACTACTGTGGCTTTTACTAATGCAATGGTCTCTCCGTTTTTCAATTCTCCAAATCTTTTGGATTTCTAATACCATGATGGAAATGGACCCCATTCCTAAGTCAAAGTATGATGAAAGTTCATGAAATTAGTATTGTTTCACTCTTTGATGTCAGCCAAAAGTGCTCTTCACAGCACCCGCTATGTGCCCAGTAATGACTTATTCTGTAATTTGTATGGAGTTACATATATTGGTAACATATCTACAATATGATTGTAGGCTCTTTTTTATAAGACCCATTGCTCCTACTACTATTGGAATTATCTGGGTATCCTTCTTCCACATTGCTCTCATTCCTGCTTGCAGATCCTGATATTTTATAACTTTGTGTCTCTCTGTGCGCAGGACACTGTAGTCACTGGGTGTGGTGATTTCAATGATGAATGCTACTTCTGTCTTCTTTTCTTGGACTACTATATCCATTTTTCTAGCATCTATGTTTTGAATTGTTGGTAATGGATGATCCCATGTGATGTAGACTTCATCATTTTCTATGATGCTTTGTGGCTCATGTTTCCAGTGCTTTTCAGCCCCTTCAATCATAATGTTTGCACAATCATTAGTGCAACAGTCTCGCTACATTATTATGCCTTTCAGTATGCAGTCCTTCTGCCATTAGTATGTCACAGCCAGCAATGAGCTGTGCGACTATTTCCAGTTTGGTTTTACCAAACCTACATTTGTCTGTTTCTCCCACATGTTCAATGGACTTTGCAAATCAGCGTGTACATAGTCCACTATCTTGGGCTGCCAATATTACCCTTTCATGTCTTGGTTTGAATTCACCTCTCCATTTTGACTCACCCTATGTCCTTTCAAATCAGGATAACAAACTGGGGCAAACATGATTTAATTTGGTGTATGAAGCCAGAGGACCACCTATGGAGTTGCCCTTTCTTCTCCTCTCAGCCCAGAGCCATAGTGACCACAGACACCTCCCTGATTGGTTGTGGGAGGGCCTTTCCAGGGAAGGACATTCCAAGGCACTTGGTCACCCTTGGAGGCCAACCTGCATATCAATGTGATAGAACTGTGGGCAGTGCTTCTAGCGTTGCAAGCATTTCAACCTGTTCTGCCTTCAGGAATGATTGCCATCCAGTCCAACAACATGTCAGTAGTCTGGTACATCAACAAACTAGAGGAAACCAAGTCCTACCCGTTGTGTCAGGAGGCCATGAGAATTTGGCAATGGGCAATAGCTTCCAACTGCTTTCTGATAGCAACACACATTCCCAGGGATTCCAACATAATTGCAGACAAATTGAGCAGATGCATTCTCCTGCCTCATGAGTGGTCCCTCAATCCTGTCACAGCGGTGGAAATTTTCAGTTGCTGGGGCCAGACTTGCCGCAATCTGTTTGCGTCCCCCGCAGATCATACTTTGCCCTAATTTCCCCACAGGAGGAATCCACCGAGGGATGCTCTGGTACACAATTGGCCCACGGGACTTCTTTGTGCATACCCTCCCCTTCCTCTGATCCCACAATTTTTGAAGAAAGCTCTTCGGTTGAAAATCAGAGTAATCCTCATCGCACCCTACTGGCCCCGAACAATTTGTTTTCCCTTTCTTTGGGCTAACCTTGTATATCAACCATGAATTCTGGATCCAACTCCGGAATTGGTGTTGCACCTGCAGGGGTTGATTCATCCGAACATATCGAGCCTCAAGCTGACAGCTTGGCTCCTCCACTTCCAGTAATTGCCTGGCAAAACAACCTGTCCTCCCCTGTTCGTCACATTCTCCTGGCTTCCCATAAACCATTCACCAGGAAACTTTATCTAAGTAAGTGGGAAAGATTCATATTTTGGTCTTGTAAAATGGGAGTTGATCCTTTTCCGGCCCCGCTTTCTATGGTGCTAGATTACTTATCTAACCTCCTCCACTCAGGAGCTGCAGTGTCAACTATTCAAGTACATTTGGCAGCAATCTCCAATTTTCATAGTGGTTATAAGGACTCTTCCTTGATCTCATACCACCTCTGTAAAACATTTTTGAAAGGATGTTACACACATTAGGCCTCCCCTTCAAACCACCGCTCGAACCCTAGAATGTAACTTTAGATGTTATGTGATCCTATCTCGCCTACATTCTGTACTGATGGGTTCGGAGCCGATCCCTCGGCTCCGACTCGGCACGCTTATGCTATAGAGCGAGGCCTCTTATTGGCTGAGCTATCTTTATCCCAGGATGCACCACCACTAATCTCCCAGATCTCGTTTGCCGCTAACAAGCTTAGACATGGTCTCAACATTGGCTGGGCTAAGTACTATTTATTAGGCTTTTTCCTGTCACAAATTTCCTTATTTTTAACCCAAAAGCTGTTTTAACAGCTATTGTTGTTATAGTGGTGTGATTGGTGAATTTTTGTTGGTAAATTCGTGATTTTTTTAGTCAGGGAAGGTTTCCCGTTTTAGTTAGAGGGGCCTTCCCCTGTTACTTTGCTGTTTGTGTATCTTCTTGGGTCAAGTACCCGTTTAAGTTACAGGGTCTTGACTCTCGTTGTCTCGTTTTTTGTCTACTAACTGTTTAGTCTTAAAAAAAAAAAAAAAAAAAAAAAAAATATATATATCGTGAATTTATTTGTTAAACTGTATATTTCTTTAAACTTGTTGTGTTTAACTAAGTCTAGTGTTTTTTCAATTAGACAGTTATGTCTAAAGAACACAAACCCTCCGGGTTTAAGAAATGCACAAGGTGTGGGTTTAAAATGTCCATAACGGACGACCACTCCTCGTGCGTCTATTGCTTAGGTGCTAAACACCTACAAGAGTCGTGTAGTGTGTGCCACGCGTTCTCTTCTAGAGTCCTCCAGGAGAGGAAAAACAAATTAATCCTCAAGGGATTAATCAAGCCTTCCTTCGAGGAGGCTTTATCTTCCTCTCCGTCTCCTTCAAAAAAGAAGAAAGCGTCGGCTCCGACCAGTCAGTCGGAACCGACCGCTAAAAAAGCTAAGCAGACTTCTCCATCGGCTCCACGGACTTCGGAGCCGAGGTCAGAAAGGTCTGCCTCGATGCCTCCAGCCTCGACCCCTCTGGTTTCGGAGCCGAGGTCTGGGGCATCGAGAGGCAGGTCACCCTCATCGGCTCCACTGATATTGGAGCCGATAAGGGTTACCGGCTCAGACTCTTCCCCCTCGGAGCCGAAGTCCCTATCGGCACC
Source organism: Protopterus annectens (assembly GCF_019279795.1). Lineage (NCBI taxonomy): Eukaryota > Metazoa > Chordata > Ceratodontiformes > Protopteridae > Protopterus > Protopterus annectens. Next base: position 133,251,889 of record NC_056745.1, read on the forward strand.
GAGGGAAATTTCCTTGAAACCTTCTTCAGAGCCGATAGTTGTTGAGTCCTTTCGGAGCCGGTCCCCGAGCCCTTCGGAGCCGATGGAGAAATGGGTTCGGGCCCGATCGGTATCCTCTAGATCATCCAAGATGTCTGATTCGGACATCGACAGGGTGCTCCTTCGACTCTTCCAGTCTCCAGTGTTCCAAAAGATGGTTTCGGCTCCAGCCCATTTGGCTTCGGAGCCGATGGTCCACTCCCCTACTGTGGTTCCTCCTCCAACAGCTTCGGCACCGTTGGAGCCGGTGCTGGTGGAACCTGTGGAGGTGTTAGGGTCGGGCCCGACCCTTGCTCCAACTCCAGCTCTTGGGTCGGAGTTCAGTACACGGACTTCTTCCTTCGGCCCTGGGGGGGAGGCTTCGGGATTGATGCTTTCGGTCCCGAGTCTCCCTCTTGGTGCGTCAGCGGCGGGAGTGCCATCCACTGTTGTAGCCACGGAGGTGGGACCCTCCCAGGATTCTGGTGGTCCCGCCTTCAGGGCTATGAGGAGTGCTTTAGCCAAATCTTCCTTGGCTACCTCCACGGTTTCCCCAGCTCCTTCCCTACATTTGGAGACTGGGTCGTTGGCAGTCCCCCTGTCCTTAGACAGCAGAGCCCCTGGGCCTCAGGTTACCCCCGCTGGGGTTCTCCCCCTCCTGGAGGTCCTTCTGAAGCCTCTTCGGAAGAACCTCCCAGGAAGAGATCGTGCAAGAGGAAGCACGTTGACTCCCCTGATGAGTCTCTGACATCCGACACCGATCTCGATGATGCAGAAGGGTCCCCCAAGTCGTCCTCGGATGATGTCTCCTTTGCAGACATCCTGGAAGCCCTAAAACAACGAGGCGGCTGGCAGTCCAAACCTCCCTCTGCTGATGAGTCGGTGTTCCTGAAGGCCTTCGGGGCTCAGCCCTCCGCCTCCTGGGTGTCTCCGCCCTTCGACGAGCTCTTGGATTTGATCTGTCGAAGGGTGTGGGAACACCCAGACTCTGTGGAACCGGTGCCCGCTCGTCTGAACAAATTTCTCTCGGCGCCCCCTGATAGAGAGTTCCTTACTAAAGGTGTGGCTGTAGATGCGTTGGTGGTGGCATCTGCTACCCAGCAAGATGTAGCAGAGGCTTCTACGTCCGTCCATCCTCCTAATAAGGAGCATGGATCGGTACGGAAAGCGCACCCTCAGTTCAGCGGCCTTTACACTGAGGTCCTTGAACTACCTTACGCACTTCACCAGGTTTCAGAGGGATCTGATTAAGGAGCTATACGATACCCTCTTGGGTAACCTGCCTGAGGAGCTGGCCCAGACGGTTTGCTCTCAGCTGGCTACAATGTCGTCCATCTCGAACTCGTCCATGAGGCTCATTTCTTATGCGGCCGAAGGGGCGAGCAGAGCAGCGGGTACAGGCATTGCTCTACGGAGACAAGCCTGGCTCCGTCTGTGTCACTTCGCGGAGGCCTTTAAGTCTTCATTTGCCGACACCCCCTTTGATGGGTCCTCCCTGTTTGGACCCAAGGTAAAGGACACACTAACCCGCTGTGAACAGGAGGGTAAGACTCTGACTGCCGTGAGCACGATTTTCCACTCCCTTTCGGCCTTATCCCAAGACTAAAAGAGGAGGGAAAATGTGGTTCCGTAGATCTCAGAAGCCTTACCCCTCTCAGCAGGAGGATTCCCCTTCCAGAGGCAGAGGAGGGAAATTCTTCGAAGACGCCGTCCCAGAGGCGGCAGAGGCCCTCGCAACACTGGAGACCACGAGTCCTTTCGTGGCTCTTCAGCCTTTCATAGTCCCTGAGGGATTGCCCGGCTGTGCTGCTCCGGAGCCAGTCGGGGGTCATTTCTCGAAGCACCTAAAGGCCTGGGAAGGTGTCAGTCAGGACCGATGGGTGCTTCGGATTACCGCCGGAGGTTACTCCATCCCATTCTCTCACCCCCCCCTCAGTCCAAAAAAATCCCGGACCCGCCACCCAGTCAACGGGATACCGCAGCCTCAGAAGTTTCAAAGCTGCTGCAAAAAGGAGTCATCCAACCGGTCCCCGCAGACCAGATCGGATTAGGGACTTACTCAAGATTCTTTTTGGTGCCAAAAAAGACCGAGGACTTGAGGCCCATTTTGGACCTCAGCATCCTAAACCGTTCAGTCAGAAAGTCCAATTTCCGAATGGTCACCCTACAAACCATTCTCCCATTGCTGGAGAAAGGTGTTTGGATGTGCTCCATAGATCTCAAGGACGCTTATTATCATATCATGGTACATCGAGTGTCCAGGAGACATCTGCGCTTCAGCCTAGGAGGCAGTCATTTTCAGTTCCGTGCGCTGCCCTTTGGTCTCACCACAGCCCCCAGGGTGTTCACCAAGTGTTTGGCAGTCGTGACTGCTCACCTGAGAAGTCTAGGATTCCAGGTGTTTCCGTATCTAGACGACTGGCTCCTAACTGCCACCTCCAAGCATCTACTTCTGCGGAGCCTACAAGCCACTATATCACTGGGCAATTCCCTTGGAATCACCTTCAATTGGCCAAAATCTGTGTTGCTGCCATCTCAACGAATAAGATTCATTGGGGTAGAGATAGACTCAAACCAAATGCGGGTCTACCTACCTACAGACAGAATACAAACCATACAAGCTCAAGTTCGAGCCTTACTTCCAAGATCCAAAGCCCCAGCCAGAATGGTCCTGCAGCTATTGGGATCCATGTCCGCCACGGTTCTTCTAGTCCCCTTGGCAAGGTTGCACTTGAGGATTCTCCAGTGGCTCCTCTCAGCTCAGTGGTCCTTTCAGGAACTCCCCCTCAACCACCTTGTATGGATCACGGAATCTTGCAGACGGGACCTTCGCTGGTGGCTAGTGCCCTCCAACTTGAATCAGGGCCGTCCCTTTGTTCTACCTCCTCCGGCGGCCACTTTGACCACGGACGCCTCCCAGATGGGGTGGGGGGGGCATTCCCTGGGCAGGTCAGTCCAAGGCAAATGGCATCCGGAAGAGACTTTGCTTCATATCAACATCTTGGAAATGAGGGCAGTACTTCTATCCCTTCAAGCCCTTCACGATTATCTCCCTCAAGGCGTGATTGCCGTTCACTCAGACAACATGTCAGTTGTTTGTTACCTGAACAAACAGGGAGGGACCAGATCCTATCCTCTTTGCAGAGAAGCCATGAGGGTTTGGGAATGGGCAGTCTCCACCAAACGCTTCCTAGTGGCTACTCACATACCGGGCAAGTCCAATGTGATAGCCGACAGATTGAGCAGGACCATCCTCTCTCCTCATGAATGGTCTCTGAATATGACAGTTGCAAGTCAGATTTTCAGCGAATGGGGAGTTCCGTGTTGCGACCTCTTCGCGACTCCTCTGAATGCGAAGTGCGAAGAATTCTTCTCCCTAACCCGGCTCGGGAAGAGCCCCATGGACGCATTAGTCCATCCTTGGCCCACCGGCTTGCTTTATGCCTTTCCTCCAGTTCCTCTCCTTCCCAGAGTGATTCAAAAGGCACCTCTCTTGGGGAGCAAAATGATCTTAATTGCTCCTTACTGGCCTCGTCAAGTGTGGTTCCCCTATCTTCGGAAACATGCCCTGCAAGGCCCATGGTTTCTGGATCAGATACCAGACCTACTGGTTCATCAGTCGGGACTATTCCACCAGTCCCTACACACCTTAAAATTGACGGCTTGGCTCCTCCTCTTCCGTCGATAGTCAGGAGTCATACATTGGATCCAGGCGTTGTACACATATTATCTTGACCCATAAGTCTGCTACTAAGAAACTGTATTCTAGCAAATGGAAAAGATTTGCTATTTGGGCTCAACTCCGGGGCCTGGACCCCATTTCTATTCCCGTGGCAGAAGTACTAAAATTTCTGACTTCTCTTTTTAATCAAGGCTCTTCAGTTTCTACCATCAAGGTACAATTGGCAGCAATTTCTAATTTTCATGAATCCATAGACCCACCTTTAATGAGCAACAGATTGTGCAAGACCTTCTTAAAAGGTGCTGCTCTATTGAGACCCCCGATTTCTCATCCTGCACCTCCATGGGATCTTGATATAGTGTTACGCGCCTTGACTTCTTTTCCCTTTGAACCGGCAGCTACATGTGATTTAAAGTTTCTATCATGGAAGACAGCTTTTCTGGTGGCGATTACTTCTGCCAAAAGAGTTTCAGAGCTTCAAGCTTTGTCAGTAAAACCCCCGTACTTGGTTTTTCATAAGGACAGAGTATCCCTCAGACCAAATCCTTCCTTTGTCCCTAAGGTTTGTTCTACTTTTTGCTTGCAACAATCGTTAGAGCTTCCAGTTTTTTTCCCAAAATACTCTAACAAGGCGGAGTTCATATTCCACACACTAGATGTACACAGACAGTTACGTTTTTATCTAGACAGGACCAAACAAACAAGGAAAACAGATCAGTTGTTTGTATCCTTTGCAGATAACAAATTGGGCAAAGCTGTCACAAAGGTCACTATTGCCAAATGGATCAGGGACTGTATTTCTCAAGCTTATTTTTATTCTAACAAAGAGCTTTCCATCTCTGTCAAGGCTCATTCTACAAGGGCTATGGCTACTTCGATAGCATTTCATTCTAAGCTTGCCATTAGTAACATTTGTGCTGCAGCTACATGGTCTTCCCCGCACACCTTCATTTCCCACTACAAATTAGATGTGGCATCTAGAGGACGAGCTTCATTTGGTTCCACAGTGCTCAGAAGTGTTTTCCAATGAGCCACCCGGGATTTAGGTGCTAGGGACGCTGTCCCATCAGTACAGAATGTAGGCGAGATAGGATCACATAACATCTTTTAGTTATGTACTCACCATAACTTCAGATGTTTGGGATCCATCTCGCCTACATTCCTAATAACCCACCCTCCTTCCCCCTTCCTTGGAGATCAGAGGATATCAGAAGGTCCGAATCCTGTTGTTTCATCTTGAAACATCTAACAATGTTATATAATCAAGTTGTGCATGTGTGCATGGATGCGGACAAACAAGATCTGGGGGATTAGTGGTGGTGCATCCTGGGATAAAGATAGCTCAGCCAATAACAGGCCTCGCTCTATAGCATAAGCGTGCCGAGTCGGAGCCGAGGGATCGGCTCCGAACCCATCAGTACAGAATGTAGGCGAGATGGATCCCAAACATCTGAAGTTATGGTGAGTACATAACTAAAAGTTCTGCAATCCTTGACTCGTCCTCCCTTTGAATCTGCTGCCAACTGTGATCTGAAATTCTTATCCTGGAAGACTTTGTTCTTGGTGACCATTACCTCAGCAAGACAAATTTCTGAGTTGCAAGCTTTGTGCATAAAACGTTCTTACATAGTGTTCCCTAAGGACAGAGTATCACTCCAGACTAACCCATCCTTTTTACCCCCAATTTTTTCAGAATTGACTATTAATCAAACCATAAATCTACCAGATGTTCATCGTGTTACCCTGCTGCAGTCATCACACTTGGGTTATCCTGCCGTCAGGCGGTCCCGCAGTCGGCCTGAGTTGCAAAGTCTTGGTCCGGCGTCAGTTGCTGTCGCTTCTTCCCTGACGTCAGTGCACCAGGGGTATATAAGAGGCATCCAACGCCATTTTCTTCATTCTTTCTTGCCGCGCAGTGCCCGAAGCAGAAGCAGTTCGCAAGTGCCGGTCAGCCGACACCTGAGATTTTCGAATCGAATTTCAGTCCGAAGTCTTCAATAAAGCTAAGTACCCCATTGGGGAACCTTTTCTTGTCTCAGTCCGATGTCAGAAAAAGTTAACAATTGCATTTCTTGTGGGAAGCAAATACCTCATAAGGACTTCCATTCTTATTGTATTCCTTGCCTAGGCCCAGGCCACAACGTCACAGGTTGTCGGTTTTGTGCTAGGTTTAATAAACGAACTATCAAACTCCGTTTTGACTGTGCACGACATTACTTTGGTAGGAAATTTAATTATATCATTCCGTCGGAGCAGCCGATGACCAGCATGCATAAAAAACGCAAGGATAAGGACAGGCAGCCTAGGAACAAGCCAAACTCCGAGGCCTCTGCTGGGCCTGTCGCCAGTTCTCCGGTTTTCAGTGAGGTGCCTACATAGCCCCTGACGACCGCAGAATTGGAACCCCAGACAGCTGCGGATTCTCAAGCGGAGTGTACTAGGCCATCGCAGCTATCTTCATTATGCCTTCCCGACACCGGAGCAGAAGGAGATCCCGGTGCAGTAGAAACACCCTCGGTTGCAGAAGGTGTCTTCAGAACGACTACACTCACCATTAAATCTTATGCTAAGCTTAAAATTCCATTAAAACCAAAAAAGACTGTACATCAGTCTACAGTTCAAGGCCCCATGCCTAAGAAACAGATGCTTAAGATGGCTGAAGATTTGATTACCCTAATCAGTGGTTCTCATCCCCCTCCAGATAAAAGACCAAAACAAGAGGAGGATTATGCTTCCTCTGACCAGGTTTCAATTTCCTCAGATTCTTCTGAGGAACAGGATTACACTTTTCCCCCCTTATGAAGACTCTGATGCTGAAGACTCTATTCCCTCAGCATCTCCCCCTGAAGACTACTCCTTTGGGGAAACTTTACATACCATGAGGGAACATTTCCACTGGGAAGGCCAGGACTACTCTGATTCTAAGAAAAGGCTCAGAGAGTTCCTTTTACTACCCCAGCACAGACCACTTGCTATTCCAGTTTTAGACATTGTGGATGCTGTTTACTTGGAGTCTAGCCTAAATCCAGACTCTCTACCTCCTGCTCCAGCCAAACCAGATAGGTACTACAGAGTACCTGACTCACACAAATTCCTTTATAAAAGCCCTGTGGCTGACCCAGAAACAATTTCCCAGGGTCCCAAAGGGGCTAAAGCTTCTATGGCTAAAAATCCTGTGCCCTCTGAAAGGGATTCCAGAGCCCTAGATAGATGGGGAAAGAAGATATACACCTCAGCTACTCTGTCTATGAGAGCATTAAATTGTCAGTTTCACATGCTGAAATATCAGCAATTTCTAATGTCTCAATTAAAACAAAAAATGAGCACACATTCTGAACAGTCTGAATTCAAGGAAATGCAGGATCTGTTGCATGCAGCTGAACAGGTGGGCAAACATACTTTACAATGTGGATTTGATTCATTGGAAGCTTCCTGTAGAGCAGCTGTTACTGGGTCTGTCATACGTAGACATGCTTGGTTAAAAGAACAAACCCTACCTGATCATGTCAAAGCAAAATTATTGGATGCACCTTTACAGCAGGATGTATTATTTGGTGTCAAAGCAGAAGAGGTTTTAAAGAAAATGGAGGATAAGGCAAAGTCTATGCAGACGGTCAAGGATTTTTTACAGGTACAACCCCCTCGTTTCAGCAGAAATTGGCCAACAAAAAACTGGTCCTTTCCAGCTTCTGACAGATCACAGAGGGGCAAATACAGACGCCCAAGGGGCAGAGGTCAGTCACAAGGCCCTTACAAACCTCGCCAATGGTGTACTGATACCCAGAAAGGAGGAGAAGACAGGCCCCCAAGCTAGCAGAAGACAAACACAATGACTCAATCCTCAAACTACCAAGCAAATCTCTCTTGGCAGCTCCCTTGGGAGGAAAAATAGCACTTTTTGCAGACAACTGGCACATCATCACAAAAGACAAATGAGTCCTAAACATTGTCTCATAAGGATACAGATTCCACTTTCATACCTTGCCAAGGATAAAAGGAATGCCAAACCTGCCACCAAATCAATGGGCAGAGGCACAAAAACAAATTACAGCTCTCATGGACATGAGAGCCATTCAACAGGTACCTACACAGGAGCAAGGACAAGGATTTTACTCAAGACTCTTTCTAGTCCCAAGAAAAGACAAAGCAAGGAGACCCATTCTGGATATTTCAATTCTGAACACCTATCTACAAGTACCAAAATTCAAGATGCTAACACTACAGCAGCTTCTTCTCATGCTGGGCAAGAATGCTTGGCTAGTAACGTTGGACCTAAAGGAGGCATACCTGCATGTCCCTATCAGACAAAATTGCAGAAGATACCTCCGCTTCATTGCAGGTTCAACCCATTATCATTTTTCTGCACTGCCCTTTGGCTTATCTACTGCGCCCAGGGTCTTCACAAAATGCCTGGCACCAGTAATTGCATACTGCAGACAAAGAGGAATTCAAATATACCCATACCTGGATGACTGCCTTATTCAAGCAGAAAGCAAGGAGATTCTTTTAAAGCATCTGGCATTTGTCAAACACCTTCTAAGTTGCCTAGGGTACACAGTAAACGAAAAGAAATCAAAACTAGTGCCCTCACAACACATAATATTCCTGGGTGCCAGCTTGAATACAACAGCCCAGATGGCTTATCTCATGCGAGACAAGCAACAACAGCTGACTCAATACTTCAAAACAATGGTAACAAAGACCCAACTCCCTGCAAGAAAAATTCTGCAGGCTTGGGATTCATGGCATCTTGCATACTACTAATACCATTTGCAAAACTGCATATGAGGAAATTACAATGGTACCTGAAAAGTGTATGGACTCAGCACAGCCAAAGCTTGGAAACAATGATACCACTCATTCCCTGCCTTCAACAGGAGTTTCTATGGTGGGCACAGGCATGTCACCTCAACAAGGGTCAGCCTTTCACCTTGCACACAGCCAGGCAAACTATGACAACAGATGTATCGGACTATGGCTGGGGAGCACACATGGCAGGACAGTACATGCAGGGCAAATGGACTACAGATCAAAGGCATCTGCATATCAATCAAAAAGAAATGCTAGAAGTACATAATGCCCTAAAAGCTTTCAAGGACCTCATACACCCAGGGTAACTAATAATAAAGACAGACAATACCATAGTAATGTGGTACATAAACAAGCAAGGGGGCACACATTCCTACCCTCTATGCAGGCAAGCAATGACCTTGTGGAACACAGCACTGTCTTACCAGGTTCAGTTACAAGTACAATGCCTACCAGGAAAGAAAAACACATTGGCAGACGACCTAAGCAAAAACATCATGGATCCCCACGAGTGGAAACTAGATCCACAAGTATTTGCAATGATAACTCAAAAATGGGGACGCCCAGACATAGATCTGTTTGCCAACCCCCAAAACTACCAACTTCAAAAATTTTGCACAAGGACATTCCACCCACAAGCTTGGAAAGTGGATGTCCTCTCATTCAGTTGGAAAACATTAACAGTGTATGCCTTTCCTGCACTGCCTCTTCTAGCAAAGGTACTGCTGAAAGTCAGATTAGAGAGGCCACAAATGATACTCATTGCACCAGACTGGCCATGCCAGCACTGGTATCCAATTCTAAGGAACATGGCCCACCATAGATTTTACCACAAATTCCTCACCTGCTCACCCAGCGAGATTCTACACAGCCAGCTCAAGACTTTAAACCTGGCTGCATGGCAAATTACCTAAACAACCAGCCAACACCTCTATCCAAAGCTGTTATGGATGTCATTCTGGAGGCCAGGAGGCCCAGCACCAGGAAAACCTATTCAGACAAATGGAAAAGATTTTGCGCCTGGAACCAGGCTAAAGGCCAAAATCTCCTTGATCCAAACATTCCTCAGATTCTACAATATTTAACTGAGATGTTGCACAAAGGACTTTCCTTTTCATCTATTAAGATCCACGCCTCAGCAATTTCAGCTCATTACAACACGGATCCTCCTTTATTTTCACATCCACTCCTAAGACAGTTCCTCTGAGGGGCTAAGAACATAAGACCGCCCAGGAGAGCACCAACACCTACTTGGAATCTCAACTTTGTTCTGGAAAAGCTTACACTGCTGCCCTTTGAACCAGCTTTTTTAGCTGATTTAAAATTTCTTTCATGGAAAACTGCCCTGCTACTAGCAATAACTTCAGCTAGAAGAGTCTCAGAGCTACAGGCACTAATGGCAGTGGAGCCTTTCCTCATTTTTCATCAAGACAGAGTCTCTCTACGAACTAACCCTTCCTTTATGCCAAAGGTGGTATCCAGTGTGGCCCTAAACCAAACCATTTATTTGCCCACCTTTTCCCAAATCCCCAGAACAAAGGAGAAAGACTCCTGCACTCTTTGGACATTCACAGGCAATTACGTTACTACTTGGATAAAACTAAGGCTTTCAGAAAATCTGACCAGCTCTTTGTAGCCTATGCTGCAGGATCACAAGGAAAAGCTATCTCAAAACAGACCATTTCAAAATGGATAGGACATTGCATACGTTTCTGCTACATGCATCATGGGAAACCGGTACCTGCTAACATTAGGTCTCACTCCACCAGGGCTACAGCTACATCAGCAGCCTTTCTCAGGGGGGTGCCAACCAAGGATATTCTGGAAGCTGCAACTTGGAGTTCAGTGCACACCTTCACCAAACACTATCCCTTACCTCTATACTCTAAGACTAGAGCTGGTTTTGCCACTGCAGTTTTGCAGGGCCTACTAGCTTCTTCTAACCCTGTTTAACTCCACCACCTATCCTTAGCTTTGGGATTCAACCCAAGTGTGATGACTGCAGCAGGGTAACACGATGAACATAGTACAGTTTTGTACCTACCATAAATGTAGATGTTCGAGTGTTCACCCTGCTGCAGTCCAGGTACCCTCCCTCCATCCCCTCTGAACTAGCTGGACTTATCTATACCACTTTATCCTATACTACCTCTGTGGTGTATTTGCTTGTGCCTGAAGGTATTGTTTTATTTTTATATGTATATTTTTATATAGCAATATATATATATATTGCCTACCTATTGGGGGCACCTGACATCTGAGGCAAGAAAAACTGAAGAAAATGGCATTGGATGCCTCTTATATACCCCTGGCGTGCTGACGACAGGGAAGAAGCGACAGCAACCGACGCTGAACCAAGACTTTGGAACTCAGGCCGACTGCGGGACCACCTGACGGCAGGATAACCCAAGTGTGATGACTGCAGCAGGGTGAACACTCAAACATCTACATTTATGGTAGGTACAAAACTGTACTTTTTCTTTCCAAACTTTTCTAACAAAGGAGAATATGCTCTCCATTTGCTTGACGTGCATAGACAATTGCGTTTTTATCTCGACAGAACTAAGTCATTATGAAAATCTGGCCAGTTATTCCTATCATTCTCTGGACAAAGACTGGGGAGACCTATTTCCAGAGTTACCTTGTTTAAATGGGTGAGAAACTGCATTTTCTTCATTTATCGATGGAACAAAGCCTCATTGCCATCTAAAGTCAAAGTGCATTCCACAAGATCAGTTTCAACATCTGTTGCTTTCCATGCAAGAGCTTCTTTGGATGACATTTGTGCAGCAGCGACATGGTCTAACCCTCATACCTTTATCAGTCATTACAAATTGGATATTGTCTCCAGGGGGAGAGCTTCCTTTGGTTCAATGGTACTCAGGAATATTCTTCCATAGGGCCTCCCAGGAAACAAAGTAGCTAAGGACTCTGTCTCATCAGTAAGGAAAGAATGAAGATTAACAACAACAGAAAAATAAGTTATATTCTTACCATAATGTTCCATCTGTGTTGTTGATCTTCATTCATAGGTTCATAGGTTCATACGTTCATACTAGGCTATCTGCCCTAGGGCATTTATAAGCCTAGCCAGAATGTGTTTGGCTTTCGCCACCCATTTTAAATTTATTTTGCTATGCCCTTTTTCGAGGTTAATATACTGTGCCTCTGTCTAACAGTGACACAGAAGTGATACCCGGGGTAAACCTACGATCTCCCATCCACTCATCAAGATTCCTCTTGAAGAGAGTCAATGAGGGACTCTGCCTAACCTGGACTGGGATTTTATTCCAGAGTGAAGGGAGCCTCTGGGTTATGAATCTGTCCCTCCAGCATGTCCTATTTATTTCAGTGCTGAGGTTCAAGTCTCTCGAGCACGTAGCTCGATGGGATTTGGATTTTCTGAGGTGCAGCATGTCCATTAATTCCGGGTTGGACATGGCTTTATACATCAGGCACAGATCGCCTTTGAACAGGCGGTATCGCCTCTGAACAGGCGGTATGCCACTGAGTAGAGCTGGAGTTTCTTTAACCGGGCAGCATATGGCATCTGTTTGAGCCCTTTGATCCTCTTGGTGAGGTACTTTTGGGGTCTTTCCAGTTGCTGCAGGTGTCTGGTAAGGTACATCCCAAAAGGGGCATTGTACTCAATTATGGGCCTGATGAGGGATGAGTAAAGAGGCACGATGACCTCCCCTGATCTAGATGTGAATCCCTTCATGATTAGGTGGGCTATATAAAATGTTTTTCTAACCACTTTGGCCACGTGGTTGTCAAATGAGAGATTTCTATCAACTTGGGTCCCCAGGTCCCTAATTAGTTCTTCTGTACTTAATGGATTACCACCTATGTGGTAATTTGTGGCACTGTTTTTGCCAAAGGGGATGACTATACACTTTTTGGCATTTAGCTTGAGGCCATGGCTCTGGCACCAGTTGTCTGTTTCTATGAGGCCCTTTTGGAGGATCCTTGTGTCGGCTGGAGAGTCGATTATGGTGCCCAGTTTGCAGTCATCTGCGAACTTGGTCAGCCACAGTCCTTCCGTGTTGGCCTGTACCTCCGAGAAATATATACCAAATAAGAGGTCCCAGGACTGAGCCTTGTGGGACACCACTTGTAACTGGTTTGGAGTCTGACATGGCTCCAGCAATTCTAACCATGTGGGTTCTGCCCTTGAGCCAGTTTGCAATCCATCTAGTGACATAGGGGTTTATATTTAAGCTTGTGAGCTTATCTATAATGCCAGTGGGGTATTGTATCGAAGGCTTTTGCGAGGTCCAGGTAGGCTGTGTGGACCACCTTCCCCTCGTCAATGGCCTTGGTGACTGTTTCAAAGAAATCAACCAGGTTTAAGAGGCAGGATCTGCCCTTAACAAAGCCGAACTGGGTAGGATCCAGTGTCTGTAGGTCCCCAATATCTTTATTTATGAGGTCCATGATGATCCTTTCCATAGCTTTGCAGACCAAGCTAGTCAGGCTTATGGGGCGATAGTTTCCAGGATCCGTTGAGGCACCACCTTTGTGGAGAAGGACCACTGTTGCTGTCGCCACTCTTTGGGCACATATCCTGTAGTAAGGCTGAGATTGAACAGTAGTTTTATGTTTGGGTTTAGCTCTTCTTGGAGTTCATGTAGGGCAGCCGGGACACCGTCTGGTCCCATTGATGCTGTGTTTTTTGCTTTGGAGAGGGCGGCTCTTACCTGAGCATCTGAGATGTCAGGGGGGCAGCACTCTGCTGGGATAGATATTTGCCCTTTTGGTGGGGAGGGGGGGAGAAGTTTGCGCTGAACCTGTCAGCTAGGATGTTGGCAATGTCTGTGGGTTCAGTGTATTTTTTTGTCATTTTGGACTAATTCTAAGCATATCTGGGAATTACCACCCAGGTTCCTAACATAACTAAAGAAAGCCTTGTGATTATCCTTAGTGTCCTGTGCAATTTTTCTCTCGAAGCTGGCATTCATTCATTACAACCCACCCACCATCTCCCTATGAAAGACTCCTGGAGGTTCGGATATGGTCCTAGCCTATGATAGGGAAGTTGCTCAGATAAAGCCTCTGCTTTCTTTCTTTCTTTTTTCCTTACAGGCAAACTTGATCTGAGTTAATATAGAGAGGGGCACTATGGGTAAGACTTAGCTTGAGAGTTTTTTGGCTGGTGCGAGCTTGTTATAACAGCCCAATCGGTTCCAAGGTCGGAACCAACACCCATCAGTAATGAATGAATGAAGATCAACAACACAGATGGAACGTTAAGGTAAGAACATAACTTCTTTTTATAGCTCATTGCAGGCTACAGGGTATCCACATTTTTTCCATATTTAGACAACGCATATCTTTGCAGAGTCTTTTTCAAAATGCCAGGAATCTCTCTCTCTTGATTGAGTGATATCTTGCACAAGCTGGAATTCCAAGAGAACATTTAAAAGTGTTTCTTGACTCCCTCACACACAATTGTGTTCCTAGGATGTCAAATAGTCACCTCAATTCAACGAGCTTTTCTTCCACAGGGAAAACAAATAGATCTTTATTTAAATCTGTTTCTAGGTTTTTCCACTCAGACTTCAGTCACTGCAAGGGAATACCTCAGAATTTTGGGTCTCAAGGCATCTATAATTTTCATGAGACCCCTGGCAAGACTCTGCATGATAAAGATACAGTGGTATCTGAAATCTCTTTGGTCCCAGCATCAACACCCTTTATCTTTTCAGATCTCAGTTCTGGGGTTTGTCAGAAGAGAAATCACTTGGTGGAGACAACAGATATCCTTAAATCAGGGTCTCCCCTTCTCCCTCTGTCCCTGTTCCAAAGCAGTCAGTCACCACAGATACTTCAGACTTTGCTTAGGGAACAGTTTCAGGAGAGATAAAAGTGCAGGGGTTGTGATACACCAGGGATAGATGCAAGCACATAAATATCAAGGAGATGCTTGCGTTGATCAAGGCACTCAAGTCTCTGAACCATCTTTGGTCCCTGGGACCTCGTCAAATGATTACAGACAATACCACAGTGATGAGGTACATCAACAAGCGAAGGAGAACCAGGTTGTACCCCCTGTGCATAACCGGCACAATTTCACTCTGCTGGCATCCTACATTCTGTCCGAGCAAAATTGTGTGGCAGACAGACTGAGCAAAACCAGGGCAGACCCTCACAAATGAAAACTAGAAATGTGGGGTTTTCCATGATTTGATCCATTTGTGGGGAGTTTCTCAAGTAGACCTCTTTGCCTTCTCTCTGAACAATCAACTGGCAGAATTCTGTTCCATGCAAGAAGACCTGGAAGACAGATGCCTTTTCTTTTCTTTGGACAGGAATGCTCTTATATGCCTTTCCTCCCTTTCCACTAGTATCCAGGGTACTTCTGAAGATTCAGAAGGAATCGTCCAAGATCATTGTGGTGTCCTCCTTCTGGCCCAGGCAATCACAGTCCTCCCTTCTTTTGAAATGGCCAGGGACGATTACCACAAGCTTCCACACAAAATGGATCTATTCACACAAAAACAGGGGTGTTTGATACACATTGATATCAATCATCTTCATCTTCAATTGACTGCCTGGATGATAGGGTATTAATTCCTTTTTGGCACCTGTTTTCTGAGGACTTGCAGCAGGTACTAATTGGGGGAAAAAAAGCATTCTATGAGAAAATCATATATTAGCAAATGGGAAAGGTTTCTAGTTGGTGCCAACAACATAACCGGCACCCATTTAGGGCTAGCTGTTCTATCTGGTTTTATAATATTTCTGTGAGTTACTATCCTATGGCCTTTCTTATTCCTCTATGAAGGTTCATTTATCGGCCATTTCAGCATGCCTGCCCATGGATCTTCCTCTTTCAAAGCAGTCACGTGTCAAAATGTTCTTGAAAAGGCTTTTGCTTAAGAGGCCTCCAAATAAACCATTCGCTCCTCCTTCTCTGAATCTTAATTTTGTACTAGAGAAACTAACACTTGCCCCATTTGAACCAGCTAATCTGGCTGACTTGAGGTTTTTAACATTGAAAACAGTTGTATTGATTTTTCTGACCTCTGTAAGAAGGGTATCTGAGTTGCAAGCTCTTATGGTGAGTCAATGCTACCTCATTTTTCACAAGGACAGGGTTTCTTTGAGAACCAATCCTTCTGTGCCTAAACTGGTATCCAAGTTTATTTTATGTCAAATTATCCATCTCCCCATTTTCTTTCCTGAACCTAAAAATGAGAGCGAAAGGATACTCCATACATTGGATGCCCACAGACAGAACTAAATCTTTCAGATCATCGGCTCAGTTGTTCATTTTTTGTGAAGGTAAGAAGAAGGGACATCTGGTGTCAAAACAGACTATTTCCAAATGGTTGTCTAAGAATATGCTTTTTGTTATACTTACCACAACAAATCTATTCCAGGCAGGGTCAACTCCCATTCTACAAGGATCTTGTCTTCTTCTACAGCTTTTTGGAAAGGGTCGGATTCTAGAAGTATTATAGAAGCTGCTATTTGGTCCTTTGTACATATTTTTATAAAAGACTGTAAGCTGTATTCTTACTCAAGGTCTAGATAATGCTTTTCTAAGACCGTTCTTCAGGAGCTGCTGGACCCTTCTCCTTCCACCTCCTAAATATAGTTAGCTATGGTAATTTAACCATATAGCTAAGGCTACTGCAGCAGTGATCAAGATGACGAACATAGTACAGTTATGTAAATTGAACTTACCATAAGAGTAAATGTTTGAATGACCACTCCTGCAGTAGCTGCTCCTTTCCTCCA
The DNA here is from genome assembly GCF_019279795.1 of Protopterus annectens. Lineage (NCBI taxonomy): Eukaryota > Metazoa > Chordata > Ceratodontiformes > Protopteridae > Protopterus > Protopterus annectens. Next base: position 133,268,144 of record NC_056745.1, read on the forward strand.
TTCACCTTGTTTTTTGGTGTTTTTATGCCAAGGTGTAGACTTTTAATTTTTGTTTTTCCTAGCCTTTTCCTTTCAGGGCTCAGTTGCCCTCTCTCTGCTGGCAGGAAAGCTTTGAAGCACTTCTGACCCAAACTTGTCTTTTATTCAGCCCAGCTCAAGCCGGTTGACAGTTTGGGGACGTGGAAAGTACCCTGAAACTTTGGAAGCTGGCTGGCTGTTATATCCTTGGCAGGATAAAACCCATATAGCTAAGGTAGCAAAGATCATTTGAACATCTACTGCTATGGTAAGTTCAACTTACACAACTGTACTACCCATCCTGGTGGTCAGCTAGCAGTAAAAGCAGATTTCATATATAAGCTATTCACCCTGCAGATAAGCATTTAACACAAAGGGGTTGCATGTCTTAATAAAAGAATTTTAGTGGTAACCAAAAAAGCAGAATGACATGTTAGATATCTCTAGGATGTGGGCTACTTTTACTCCAAAGAGTAAATCCGATGATACACTCAGTACAGTTAGGGAAAACTGTATTGCATTCCAGCAGCTTCAGGAGTTAAAGCAATGTTACTCGTGGAAAGAAAGGGTAAAAGACTGCTGTGAAGGTTAGTAATTTTGCTGAAGTATATAGATTCTGGTATTACTCGTGGCCACTGCACAAGCAGAGCTGTGAATTGTGAGAAGCAAGATTCAAAATGGGCTGATGACAATTTCAGACTCAGGAGTTTATGAAAAGCAGTCAGAGCATACCTCTTTGTTGAAAACCTCATTGAAATGCAGCCCAAACTCAACTGCCACAACAGATACTTAGCTGGTAAATTGAAGGTATTAGGCCTCAGTGACAGGGCTGGCTGGAGAATATATAACAGTATAGAAGATGATAATATGGTTTTCATCTTTTTTCAAGTTAAGAAAAGATGGGATGCTATTAATTTACATGGTAAAGTTAGATTAAATGTTGTACTCCTTGCTGGCTTTAATATAATTTTTAGTTCTCTTCATCATTGCCGCCCTTGCACAAATTGCATGTGAATTTACATTACAGCTCAGTATGCCTCTCCATCAACAAATTATAGATATTTTAATTATTTACCTTGTGTACAACAACCTTGTGTACAGTAGTACCATCAATTATTTATTTTTAATGTTTTCTAATGTGTGTTATTTGCCTATATAAAATATTATTCTTTGTCGACTCTGTTAGTTGGCTTCAAAATTAATAATCAGCTTTGAAGATCAAATTGAGTAACCGTCAGTTCATATGTTTTGGTGCCATCTAGTGGATAGCTGTTGCACAAGAGTGTAGTTTAGCATTATTTAGTGCAGCAGGTATATGTATATTTGTGTGTATGCGTGCATGGTTATTTGTTTATTGTTTCATTGATTCATTTGTTCATTCCTAATCACTGGCAGATAACTAAACTGAACAATTTTAAGTCTGGGTGCATTTGGAAATCTCAGTTAAAGATTATATGACACATGTGAACATATGTGGTCAAGTTCAAAACTTGGATGCCTACAGCACTGTCCCTGACAAATGTAGGAACACATATAAAATCTCTTCAGACATGTAGACATCATGAAAAAGATGTAAGAATGTGCATCAGATTGCAGTGTTGATTAGCCTGAAGAACTAAAATTGAAAGGTATTGAAATTCAGAGTGCCACAACAGTCAAGCAAAATTAAGAACTTTAAAGCTGTAGAAAATTGCTCTACACAAATAAGCACTGGAAATGAGACAGAAATGAAAATATAATGAAAAATATGAGCAAAACTGAGGAAAAGAGGTAGCCATTTGAAATATCAAGACCCACTAGTGCGAGTTCAGAAACGCAGAGACTGAATGGCTGAAAAAACAGACTTGCATATATCAAGCCTGAGATGCCCATTTCCCAGAATATTCCCTTTTCTCCAGGGTCTGGTGAATTTGATCTCAGAGCTGGTATATGTATATATAAGTTTGAAGGGTGGAGGCTTGCCCCCCACATCAGGGAGTGGAGGGGGGGCCTGCAAAAAGAAGTTTAAAGGAGAAGAGTAATGATAGAGATACACTCTTCTGGATTTTCAGTCTTTTTTTATCTGTTGGTACTTGGCATTATGAGCACTGACATTTCAATAGGGAGCCAGGAAAGAACATGAACAAGACAGACTGAGTGGATCAGTTCAGGCAAAGAAACAGAAAATTCAAATAAATTAGGGTAAGAAAAGAAAGAAAAGAAAACACAGAAATATGCATGCTGCTGATGAAAAAGTCTTCAAATAACCTGTATATCTCCATTATCTGTTTGTACCTGTCCCCCACACACAGTTTGTTTTGGTCCTGCATAGTCTGCCTGCTGATAAGTAACCACCTTGTTCATTTATTATTCCTACCTGCACTATGCATATTCCATCCCTCCTATTGAGTGGTATTTATTAACTCTTTCTGTGCTTCAGACTAGTTCTTTGAGATGAACAGACCTATGTTAGAATATATCAATAGACAGCATCAGTTGTTTCCATTATCAGCTTGTTCAGACTTTCTGTTAAACCCGCTTTCATGCAACACTTCAGTTCAGTTTATTATTGCCAATACCACTACTACTTTATCAGTACTGTGTTGCTATTTATTAGGAACTTAATTTCTGTGTCATGTTGCCCCCAGTAGCCATCACAAACGTGAGGATAAATATTGTATTCCTTATTTTCTGTTCAACAGTTGTCTCTTTAACCAGTTGTTTGTACTTTCTTCAGAAGAAACCCGTACTTGCCAGGTTCTATATTAGTTCACTGAAATGTGATTTCAGTGAACAGCTAAACATCGACTGCACGTCAGCAAAAATTGTTTCAGCAATTTGCTGAATCTACCAAGGGCAAAGAAGTAGTTGGCCAACTACTCAACTTTGCCCTTTACTCCACTGTAGTGTGATCTCAGAGGTGGTATATATAGTTGGGGGGGAGTGGAGGGCGACACCTCCCACTTCGGTGGGTTAAATTTACGTACATGTCTGTTGTGCTGCAGGGCAAGTATTTACTCGCTCTTGGTAAATTCAGAGAATTGCTGAAATAATTTTCACTGAAGTACGGTTGATGTTTGGGTGTTCACTGAAATCGCATTTTGGCGAACTAATATAGACCCACTTGCCATATACTTTGAGATGTTAATAGTACACAGAGTCTACTGTTTGGAATCTATTTCTCTGAAGTACAAGCAAAAACTAAAGGTCTGTGGCTGACAAAGTTTGCTGATGATTGAAAACTGGGAGCGGTCACAGAATCTCCAAATGATGTCAACATTCTACAAGAGGGTCTTACACAAACAAATGATAGATACCAAAGTCATAGCCTTAAACTCAATGCAAAAAAATGTATTATCATCCCTTTTGGTAAAGGCAATGTTCTTGCTAACTAGTATGCACTCAGTGGTGAGAGACCTGGGCACACAGGTTGAGCAGCCTTCCTTTGACCACTATGTCTCCATAGTGATAAGAAGGGCATTCTATGTTGCTCATCTCATAAGTAAGGGCATTGTCTCCAGAAAAACAGAAGTTATAACCTCCCTGTACTCTTCTCTCATCAGGCCAATAACTGAGTACAACTCAATTAGTATGTACCTTTCCAAGCACCTGAAGAAATTGGAGAAAGCCAAAGGTTCATCATAAGGAAAATTCACGGTCTTCAGGATCTGTCTTAAGTGGATTGTCTGAAATCACTGTCACTCTCTTCTGTTTCATACAGACTACTCATTGGTGATCTCTGCCTTGCATACAAGGCAATCTTTGACCCTGCTTTTTTGGAAATGCTGCAGCTTCGAAAGTCAAATGGTACACGCGTTACTCACTCTAAAGACCTTAACCAGGTATGCAACATTAATAGAACCTGCTGGAGGGACAGATTTGTCTCATAGAGGTTACCACACATTTGCAACAGACTCCAGCTTCATGGCTAATAGCGCACCTCATTGGCCCTCTTCAAATGCAGTGTGGGTGATTGGATTGGTAACTGTAAATTCACCCCGGGGGTTCCACCTCTGTCCCACTTGGACAGGGGCAATAGGTGCTGATTGTGAAAATAAGGGTAGAACTTGGCTAGGCTTGTAAGGGGCATAGGTCCATTAGCCTAGTAACTTCCTATGATCCTATGAAGATCTTAGAAAGGCTAGTATCAGAGTTTCGTCCACTGGCAAAACTGTTTCTTTGCACCTTTTCAGCATCTTTTTTTTTTTTTTGCTTTCCTCAAAAGTTTGTACTATTTACTTTAGCTATCAGCAGTAAACATTTATTTTCAAAATGTTGTATTCCACCCTTATTTTCCTTATGTATGATTAATTTTCAATTTCTTCCTTCAATATGCATACCTTTGTACTTATGGACAACATCATACCTGAGTAACCACCATCACAAGACTGCTGTACCATTTACATTACTTCTGCTACAGGTTCCTTTTGTCATTGAATTTTATCAATGTCTGTGAGGTTACAGTGTGCTGCATGGGCTTGCTTCACATTCTCACAATTACAAATTGTGAAAACAGTAGCCCAAATGGGGTATGTTTGTGGTATCAAATTATTTCTTTATTTAAACCTGTTGCCTTTCTGTATTCATTATTGACGATCAGAGAATAAACTACTTCTCTTCTCCCATCTTGTAGTCAAAAGACCTAATTAAGTGTTCCCTTATCTTTTGGTCACTCGTCTTCCTCAGTTTAGAGTTCCCCAAAATTTCATAGTTGCTTAGCTGTTATCAATTGCCTTCATAATCTAATTCAAGAAGTATATATCTGGTTTAGTTGGCATGAATTGATATAATTTCCTGTAGCATGTCATCCCACAGCTTGCTGATTTCCTAAAACTCCACTCTGTGTTTTATGATAATGCCATCTAATGTTGTTCTCTAAGACAAGGGCTCTCCTTTGACTTCTGTGGAGTGGGCCTCAGATAGCCAGCTAACTATCAACAAGTAGCACTTATTCCTGAGATGTGGCAAAATGGCTTAGTTTTTCATTCTACCAAGAGCCAGGCAACACAGCTGAACATTTTGTTATTTTCAACAAGTATTCATATAACAAACAGTCATCATATTACACCAAAAAACAAAACAAAAAAAAAAAATAACAGTATAAATAGATTTTCCTTACAGATTTAAAATGGATACAGGAAATGCATTTATGCCAGGGCATAGCCATCAAGTCAAAGTAACTTCCCATTTTTAGAATTTCAAGATCACTGAACAGCAGTTCAAATTGAAAGTTCATTATTCAGTTATGGATTCTGAATTTAATTTCCTATTTTGTTCATATACCATAGTCTTGAAAAAATGTCAGTGAAACAAATTAGGTATCAGAACCTACTTATAATATACCTAGTATTGAGTCAGGGAAGTTTTAAATGCTTGATTATAGGTTCATAGGTTCATACTAGGCTATCTGCTCTACGGCATTTACAAGCCTAGCCAGAGTGTGTTTGGCTTTCGCCACCCATTTTAAATTAATTTTGCTATGCTCTTTTTCGATGTTAGTATACTGTGCCTCCGTCTAACAGTGACACAGAAGTGATACCTGGGGTAAACCTATGATCTCCCATCCACTCATCAAGATTCCTCTTGAAGAGAGTCAATGAGGGACTCTGCCTAACCTGGACTGGGATTTTATTCCAGAGTGAAGGGAGCCTCTGGGTTATGAATCTGTCCCTCCAGCATGTCCTATTTATTTCAGTGCTGAGGTTCAAGTCTCTCGAGCGCATAGCTCGATGGGATTTGGATTTTCTGAGGTGCAGCATATCCATTAATTCCGGGTTGGACATGGCTTTATACGTCAGGCACAGATCGCCTCTGAGCAGGCAGTATGCCACTGAGTAGAGCTGGAGTTTCTTTAATTGGGCAGCATATGGCATCTGTTTGAGCCCTATGATCCTCTTGGTGAGGTAGTTTTGGGGTCTTTCCAGTTGCTGCAGGTGTCTGATAAGGTACATCCCGAAAGGGGCATTGTACTCAATTATGGGCCTGATGAGGGATGAGTAAAGAGACACGACGACCTCCCCTGATCTAGATGGGAATCCCTTCATAATTAGGTGGGCTATATAAAATGTTTTTCTAACCACTTTGGCCACGTGGTTGTCAAATGAGGTTGCTATTAACTTGGGTCCCCAGGTCCTTAATTACTTCTTCTGTACTTAATGGATTACCACCTATGTGGTAATTTGTGGGCACTTTGTTTTTGCCAAAGGGGATGACTATACACTTTTTGGCGTTTAGCTTGAGGCCATGGCTCTGGCACCAGTTGTCTGTTTCTATGAGGCCCTTTTGGAGGATGCTTGTGTCGGCTTGAGAGTCAATTATGGTGCTCAGTTTGCAGTCATCTGCGAACTTAGTCAGCCACAGTCCTTCCATATTGGCCTGTACCTCCGAGAAATATATACCGAACAGGAGAGGTCCCAGGACTGAGCCTTGTGGGACGCCACTTGTAACTGGTTTGGAGTCTGACATGGCTCCAGCAATTCTAACCATGTGGGTTCTGTCCTTGAGCCAGTTTGCAACCCATCTAGTGACATAGGGGTTTATATTTAAGCTGGTGAGCTTATCTATAATGCCCGAGTGGGGTATTGTATCAAAGGCTTTTGCGAGGTCCAGGTAGGCTGTGTGGACCACCTTCCCCTCGTCAATGGCCTTGGTGACTGTTTCAAAGAAATCAACCAGGTTTAAGAGGCAGGATCTGCCCTTAACAAAGCCGAACTGGGTAGGATCCAGTGTCTGTAGGTCCCCAATATATTTATTTATGAGGTCCATGATGATCCTTTCCATAGCTTTGCAGACCAAGCTAGTCAGGTTTATGGGGCGATATTTTCCAGGATCCGTTGAGGCACCACCTTTGTGGAGAGGGACCACTGTTGCTGTACGCTACTCTTTGGGTACATATCCTGTAGTAAGGCTGAGATTGAACAGTAGTTTTATGTTTGGGTTTAGCTCTTCTTGGAGTTCATGTAGGACGCAGCCCGGGACACAGTCTGGTCCCATTGATGCGGTGTTTCTTGCTTTGGAGAGGGCAGCTCTTACCTGAGCATCTGAGATGTCAGGGGGGCAGCACTCTGCTGGGATAAATATTTGCCCTTTTGGTGGGGAGGGGGGGGGATTTGCGCTGAACCTGTCAGCTAGGATGTTGGCAATGTCTGTGGGTTCGGTGTTTTTTTTTGTCATTTTGGACTAATTCTGAGCATATCTGGGAATTCCCACCCAGGTTCCTAACATAACTAAAGAAAGCCTTGTGATTATCCTTAGTGTCCTGTGCAATTTTTCTCTTGAAGCTGGCCTTAGACGATTTTATGAGTGCCCGTAGTTTTTTGCTAATACTGATCAGAGATGCCTTCCCATTTTGGGATTTTGCTCTATCATGTAGTAGCTTCCTCCTTCTATTGTATAGTTTGTTTATGGCTGGGGTCCACCAGACAGGACGTCTGCCTTTGGAGGATTGGGTCTTGGTTTTATTTGGGATTGCATGATCCATGCATTCCTGAAGGTGTTCATAGAATGCGTTTATAAAGGATTCTGCGGTCTGGTCCGTATATTCCACAGGCCCGGGGGCTTTGAAGGATACCATCTCGGTTTTGAGGAGTGTGACATTTGCTTTAGAGAAGCTTTTCACTGTGGTTTTCAGGGCAGGGGGTGGAGTCGGGATGTGAATATCCAGTGAGATTAGTTTATGGTCTGATCTTACCAGTGAGGGATGCACTTCTGGTCTGGAGCATAGAGTCCCCATGTTGGTGGTGATCAGGTCCAGTATGTTTTCCCCTCTTGTGGGAGTGGTAACAAGTTGTTCCATAGCATTTGAGTTTAAAATTCTAGGAACCTTTGGGCTAGGGTGTTGGAGCTAGAGTAATGCTCCCAGTCTATGTTTGGGTAGTTGAAGTCGCCCAATATAATAGTGTTTGGAGAGACCTTCATATTTTCCAGTGTTCTCAGGAAGGCCGAGTGGGGTTCCTGGGTTTGGGAGGGTGGTCTGTAGCAGGCTATAAACTGGAAGGCAGTTTTACCCACTGTTAGTTGCACATGGATAGTTTCTGATGCTTCGTGCTGTGCCACCAACCTGGAGGTGTGGGTATCTTTGACGAATATTGATACTCCCCCTCCTTTTGTGGTAGGGTCCAAGTTTTGGGGCCGAAAAGCATGGTATGAGGTATAACCTGGTAGTGCTGGGGTGCTCTCGGGAGCCTTGAACCAGGTTTCTGTTACTGCACAGATATCGATGTTCTCCATGCTAAGGAGAGGTTTGAGTTTGTGCATCTTGAGGTTTAGACTTCTGGCATTGAGTAGCATTACTCTTAGTTTCTTATCCCTTGTGATACCTATGGAGGTGGGTTTATCTTTTGAGCCTTGCCTAAAAAAGGCACTATGGGGGTAGCAAGAGCCTTTGCCAATATCCGAAAGCCCAGGGGTGACAGGTGCAAGCCGTCCCTAGCGAAGCATCGTGGCTTGTCGAGCATGTCATTCCAGGCTGACAGGCATTGGATCCCCTTTGAATGACACCAATACTTAAGCCAGTTGTTGAAATTGATCATCTTGTCTTCATATTGTGGCATAATTCTTGGTGAGAGTAAGATGCTACTCAAGGTCAGGGTCATACCGGCCTGGGCTACATGCTCAGAGAGCTCCTCTATGTCTCTTTTCATGTAGTCCAGGGAGGTACGTCTCAGGTCATTCATACCAGTATGGACAATGACTGAGTCATATTTGTACTTGCCTTGGAGTGACCTGAGTGCTTGTGTTATGTGGTGGATCCTAGCGCCCAACAGGCAGCTCACCTTGACCTTCTCCTTGTTCAGCCTGGTGAGCGGGACGTCAGTGTGCCTGACGATAGAGTCACCTATTACAAGTGTATCAGGTGTGTTGTTTAGCCTTAAGGGCTGTGACTGTTCGGCACAATGGCTTTGTGAGCTATGTGTTGCACGTGTTTTGTTTTGGGGTAGTGGTTGCTTGGGTGACTGCTTTGGAGGTCTCTGCTGCTTAGGCAGATTTTTATTTAGAGCCTCCAAGTATGTTTTTGTGTGTTTATGTGTTTGGTTTGCTGTCGTGGTAGGTCTATATGAGACTGGAATTGTAGTGAGTGTGGTTTCCTTCTCCTCCTGACTGGTTTCACCAGTACTGAGTTAAGAGAGCTTAGCCTCCAGTATGGCTATATGATTGCATCTCTCACATGTGTTGGAATTTGTTGGGAGGAGGAGAGGGTTGTCTGTGTACATGAGGCAGTTGTAACATTGCCTCAAGATTCCCAGATTCACCAGCTGGACCAGAGAGGAGATTCACAAATGACCTTTGGACATGCTAGAATAGTATTGGGAATTCCTTTATAATTGAAAAAAAAGGGCCAATGGGGAACGAGGTACTCAAGGGGAGTTTGTGAGGGTGTAGTGCTTTTAATATTGTAGTGCTAACTTATATAATTGCTTTAGTGAGCAAGTGCCAGGTAACTTAAATGCAATGTGTTTCAGGTAACTTAAATGCAAAAACGACACAGTAACTTTCTTTCAAGTGAAACAAGGAAATAAGTACAGTAAGCAATGCAGATATCACTAGGGATCCAAGAAGCACTGAAAAGCCGCGTTTTAGGTGGAATTAGCGTTTCAGGGAAATAACAAGCAAACAAACAAACAGCATACAAATAAAGCTAGATTCAGCAGGCCTGGATCCAGTCTATGCTACAGCAAACAAGGTGTACCAATTTCAGTAAGAAACAGTTCATATATGCAGGCACTATAAGCCTTTAACCAGAAATTCCCAGCTCAGAAGGGCAGAGTCCAGCCTCTCCTCCCACAAGAGTGCAGACCACGAACCTTCTTAATGTAAAATAACTGGCCCGAAGCCCAAGTGCTTAAACCAGAACTAATAACCATTTAGAATAACAGACACTGAGCACTCAATCAGCAGTTCACAACTTAGAAGGATGTAAGCTACCTGTCCTGCCACCACAGTGCAGGCCACAAACCTTCCTAATGTAAATACTGTTCTGAAGCCCAAGTACTTAATCCAAAAGACTTAGAATGATAGCTACACTTTACTCAAGTTACTACCAAGCAGTAATAAATACAATTGAATACTTTAAAGAATGCCTGGATTAGTGCTCAAGTTATACAAACAAAGCTAGATTCAGCAGGCCTGGATCTAGTCTATGCTACAGCAAACAAGGTGTACCAATTTCATTAAGAAGCAGTTCAAATATGCAGGCACTATAAGCCTTTAACCAGAAATTCCCAGCTCAGAAGGGCAGAGTCCAGCCTTTCCTCCCACAAGAGTGCAGACCACAAACCCTTTTAATGTAAAATAACTGGCCTGAAGCCCAAGTGCTTAAACCAGAATTAATACACTTTTAGAATAACAGACACTGAGCGTTCAATCAGCAGTTCCCAACTTAGAAGGATGTAAGCTACCTGTTCTGCCACTGCAGTGCAGACCACAAACCTTCTTAATGTAAAACAACTGGTGTGAAGCCCAAGTGCTTAAACCAGAATTAATACACTTTTAGAATAACAGACACTGAGCCCTCAATCAGCAGTTCCCAATTTAGAAGGATGTAAGCTACCTGTCCTGCCACCACAGTGCAGGCCACAAACCTTCCTAATGTAAAACAACTGGTCTGAAGCCCAAGTGCTTAATCCAAAAGACTTAGAATGATAGCTACACTTTAATCAAGTTACTACCAAGCAGTAATAAATACAATTGAATACTTTAAAGAATGCCTGGATTAGTGCTCAGGTTATACAAACAAAGCTAGATTCAGCAGGCCTGGATCTAGTCTATGCTACAGCAAACAAGGTGTACCAATTTCAGTAAGAAGCAGTTTAGATATGCAGGCACTATAAGCCTTTAACCAGAAATTCCCAGCTAGAAGGGCAGAGTCCAGCCTCTCCTCCCACAAGAGTGCAGACCACAAACCCTTTTAATGTAAAATAACTGGCCTGAAGCCCAAGTGATTAAAACAGAATTAATACACTTTTAGAATAACAGACACTGAGCCCTCAATCAGCAGTTCCCAACTTAGAAGGATGTAAGCTACCTGTCCTGCCACCACAGTTCAGACCACAAACCTTCCTAATGTAAAACAACTGGTCTGAAGCCCAAGTGCTTAAACTAAAAGGCTTAGAATGAGTTGCACCAAGCAGTAATAAATACAATTGAGTATTTTTAAGATGACGCAAAAGCAAAATAAAGTAGGAAGAAACACAAATACAGTAAAAGCAGATTTTTTTTTTTTTTTGAGTGAGCAAATGAGATGGGCCCAGGAGTTACAGGACAGAAACAAGTGCAAATGCAGGCCTTCAAATCAGAAAGTTGAGAGAGATGGAAGACCGCCCAAACGGCCAATAACTACAAATTATGGGCCAGAACCACTCCTTATGTGGTAGACAGGTCACCTAGTGCTTACCACTCCCACTGATAAGCTAGAAGGCTTCCCTCCAACACAGAAAGGCTTGGGGGCTCAGAAGCTTACAAATAGTCCTGGAAACAGCAAATCTGTATCTGGAACACTAATTACAGGAAAGGTAGGAAACAGGCTTACAATTTTTTTTTTTTCAGAAGGTAGCAAAAACAGTAGTAAAAACAATTCACATGCAGTGCAAGCTGGCACACTTGAGTATGTAGCAATATTAGTCCACACACAATTTGAAAAAATGTAATTAAATTAAAAAGGACTAAAAGCAAGTGCAGAAAGGGTTTATTAGGTAAAATGCTGTAAAGAGATGGGACAGGGGGAGTGTCCTAGATCAAATCTACAGTGGGGCGGGCACTGCAAAAGCCACCAAATTTAAACTACTACGAGAACAGGGAGGGGGAGTGGGGAAAAGTTTCAACAGAGATGTGAGGAATCAGAGTGCAAATTATAAAACCCAAAAAATATATACTGATCTCTGTATATTTGCAGAACACTAAGACAACAGATGTCTAAGCAACAATTTAGCTCTATAATACAGAATGATACAGAAAAATATACTCAGCTCTATATATTTGCAGAAAGTCTTGTAAGGCTGTTCCACTTTAAATGCAGACTGCTGCTATTAACAGTTCAAATTAAGGGATTATAGGATGTTAATGTTTCAGATATAATATTAGATGCAGGATCATATCATCAAAACACAGTTAACTGAAAACTGAATAACTGTTAGTATTTAATTAGTTTCAGAGTTTATTTATATTAGTTAGGGACTCTGGTGGAACTGCATCTTTCTGCATTTAAATGAACAAAAGTTAAGTAAAAAATGATCTGGTTCTCATTGCACAAGATTTTTGTGAATTGTCCCCATTTCACACTTCTACTTGTTATAGCAGGAATTTTGTTCAAGTCTCACAGGAGCTGAATTATTATGGTATAGTTATATGTCTGAAGATCTCACATAGCGTTAATTATCCTTTTATAAATATATTTATTTAAGCAACATTAGATAGGGATACTTGGGTTTAATTACACCAGGATCTTATGTTTTCTGTTTCATTCTGACTCATGTATGAGTTTCGGATCCGACCCCTCGGATTCATCTCGGCCACTGTACACAGACTCACATTCCAGTCTCGAGCTCCTCCCACTACCCACAATGCCCTGAGCTACGCTCAGATCTCATTTGCTGCCATCAGTGACAGATGTGTTCTCCAGCTCTCTAGCATCTTGGTAAAGCTGTCATATACATTTATCTGTTTCTTGGGAAGATAAGTTCTTTTGGTTTCACGGTAATTATATTTCTTCCCTTTCACTGCCTCCCCTCCCACTAGAGTTTGCATGTGTCAGGGTTTCTTGGTTTTTGCCTCTTCCCTGTCTCTCTGTTTTGGCTACAGCCCTCCTTTCTTTCTTTCATCTCCCTTTGCTCCTAAAAAAAAAAAGAGTTATAAGCTTTTTGTAGTTTAGATTTTCTCAGGTTGTCATTGCTTTGGTTTGTTAGACTTCTGGTGTTGTGCTTAAGTGTTTTGCTGTTTGTGATTCAGTGGCAGTAATGGACAAGCCTACTGGATTTAAATGATGCTTAGAGTGTTGGCATAAAATACTTCACTCTAATGCACATAACAGCTGTGTTTACTATCTTGGACCAGTTCATCTGGAGTCTCAGTGCACTATTTGCAAGGGTTTTAATCCCTGGCTGATCGCCAATCACTGCAATAAAGCTTATTCTGAAATGGCTTTTGCCTTCCTCTTCTTCAGGGGCTCACCCCCCTCTGTAGTGCTAGTTCCTCTTCTTTGGATCCCAAGAAGTGTCCCTCTAAGTCCGTAAAGGCTTCTTCGGAGCCTCCCAGCAAAGTTCTTAAAGATTTGGATCCAAAGTCCTCAGATCCTAGACCTGGCTCTGCTCCAGCAGATCCAAAGTTCTCCTTGGATTCAACTAAGTTGACCTTCAGCTTTCATTCATCATCGAATCCACAGCGCCCTTCGGATCCGACTGTGTTGATTGCTAAGATGAGCTCAGCTCCATTGGATCCTAGACATCCCTCGGATCTGATGGGGTCAGCTCTAGGATGCACTCACTGCACCCTCCTTCCTCTGTCTCAGATCCTAAGTCCTTGGATCCAAGAGTGAGTAGTCAGGCACCGGAACCCTCAGTTAAGTTGGTGTCCCCAACTCTTCCCCTTAAAATTTTGCAAACCTCGATCAGACATTCCAGGCCATACTCTTTGGCTTCCTTCAGGTCTTCCAGGAGCCTTTCAGTGTTTGATATGGACAAGATGGTCAGGAAAATCATCAAAACCCAGATCCAAAGGGGAGTTCTACCTGCTCTCTCCTCTTGAGAATCTGTGAATGTCCAAGTTTCAGTTGAGTCTCCTTCTCCAATCCGTACCTTGGTATCAGAGCCCCGGGATTTTAGTCAACTGAGATAATCGGTGTTGGATCTGAGGTCCTTTTTCTCTTTGACTCCGACAGTTGGCCTGACCTCCTCCGCTTTGAAGTCTTCTGCCAGAGTGGGTCTTAGACCCGAGAGGTCTGCATTCAGGTCCTGGGGTGGGGGGTGGGGTTGGCCCGAACATTGTCAGATCCATCTCTTCCCCTTGGAGCTTCGGCACTTGACAGTTCAGGTCTGATTCTTATTGGAAGCTGTGGTTCCGAGGTCCCTGGTCTTTCTTCTTCGAGGTCCTCAGCTCTGGGGCATTTGGGCAGTGATTCTCCAGGACCATCAGCTTTTTAGGTTGTAGAAAGGGTCTTCACTTCTCACAGAGATCCGACCTCTTTAGCCTTTGATCCACTCCATTGCTCCTCACTGGATCTGGGGGCTCTTCCTGCCATTCCTGTCCAGGATCAACCCATCTGCAGAAACCTCCAAGATACTACCTGACATGGCCCCCTCTTCTTCAGATACCTCCCCTGATCATCCCTCAGAGGAGGTCTTTCGAAAGAAGATGTGAAAAAGGAGGCACATAGACTCCCCCATGGAGTCTCTTACCGAGGACACAGACTTTGATGAAGGAGAGGGATCTCCAAGATCTCCACTGGAAGACATCTCCTTTGTGGACATTTTAGAGATTTTGAGGCAAAGAGATGGTTGGTCTGCCCAAAATCCCTTTTCTGATGAGTCTGTGTTTTTGAAGGCTTTCGGGATGGGCCTGTCTACTTCTTGGGTGACCCCCCCCCCGGCAGATGATCTAATTGATTTACTTGCTCACCGGTCTTGGAAGGAGATGGACTCTATTGAGCCGATACCTAAGCATCCAGATAAAATTTCATCTTCCCCTGCAGACCATTTGTATTGGAATAAGGGCATTCCATTTGATGCTATGGTTGTCGCTATGAAAAAGCAGGTGGCTGAGTAAAGCTCCGCTGTCCAGCTGCTGAACAGGGAGTTCAGAGTGATGGACAGGTTTGGTATGCGAGTTTACGCCTCAGCCACTTTGTCACTGAGAGCGCTTAATTGCCTGGCACACTTCACTCACCTGCAGAGAGACCTGGTCAAGGAATTGATTCTTTGGCTAAGACCATGTTGCCGGAGGACTTCCAGAAGTTATCCCCAAGACTGGCTACTCTCTCTTCCCTCTCCAACTCATTCATGAGGCATATCTCTCCATTTTGCGGAGGGCTCCTCCCAGGCTGCCGGCACAGGCATTGCTGTTGACAGACATGCCTGGCTTCAGCTTTGCAATTTTGCAGAACCGTTCAGGGTGTCATTTGTCAGTGCTTCCTTTGATGGTTCTTCTTTGTTTGGACCAATTGCAAAGGACACCCTAACCCACAGTGAGAAAGAGGGAAAGACCTTATCTGCCATGGGGATAAAGTTTTCTACTCCTCAGCGAACCTTTTTCAGGAATCAAAGGGGAGGCAAGAAAATCTGGTTCCATAAGTCCCAAGGGTCCATTCCTGATCAACATGGGGAGTCCTCCTCCAGAGGCAGAGTAGGGGGCTTCAATGGGAGATGCCATCCTAGAGCAGAAGTGATTTGCAAAACCAGGGCTTCAGGGAACATTTTTCTGACAAGCCTTATCAGCTCTCCTGAAGTGTTGTCAGACTGCTCTGCCCTGGAGGCAGTCAGGGGTCATTCATCTTTACAGTCAAGTGCCTGGACCCAAATAACAAACAGTGCTTGGGTTCAAAGCATAATATCCAGAGGTTACTACATTCCCTTTTCAAATCCTCCACCAGAAAGACAAAAGAAACTCCCCAAAGTTCCACCCAGTCAGAGGGAGTTGGCAGTAGTAGAGGTTCAGAAAAGAGTCATCCAGGAGGTACCAGCAGAATAAAGAGGATCTGGAACTTATTTCTGCTTTATTTTCATGTCAGAGAATACCAGGGACCTGAGACCTATTTTGGATCTAAGCAAGCTGAACTTGTACATAAAGATGGTGAAGTTCCAGATGTTTACAGTACAGTCCATCGTTCCATTACTGAGGAAGGATGATTGGATGTGCTCTGTGGACTTACAGGATATGTGCTATAACATCAAAATAGACAGAAACTCCAGGAGTCATCTGTGCTTCAAGCTATGAGCCAGTCATTACCAATTCAGAGCCCTGTCCTTTGGACTCACCACAACCCCTATGTTGTTTACCAAATGCCTGGCAGTGGTCGCAGCTCATCTAAGACTGCAAGGTTTTCAGGTCTTCCCACATCTGGACGACTGGCTTCTAACTGCCCCAATCAAGTGTCAGTTTACTCAAGCTAGGGACTACCTTTTTTGAATATCCAATTCCCTAGGCATCACCATAAACCTAGCAAAGTCCCAACTGTTGCCATTTCAAACATTGGAGTTTATTGGGGCTCTACTGAACACGTCAACTCAAATAACTTCCATGCCTCTGCATCGGATAGAATCTTTGAGGAATCAAGTCAAATCTATACTAACACTTCTGTCACTTCCTGCAAAACTTATACTGTGAACTCTCAGATCCACGGCTGCCATAACACTGGTTCCTATGGCAAGATTTTATATGCATGTTGTCCAGTGGACCATGGCTGTTCAGTGGTCTATACTTTGCCATCCTCTACCTGCCCCTGTCATGCTGATGGCTATTTGCAAAACTCATCTGAGATAGTGGGTGCTTTTGAACTACCTATCTGTTGGCAGACCATTTGTCCTCCTTTCTCCCACAGCCACAGTGACCATGAACACTTCCCAGCTGGGGTGGGGGGCATTGTAAGGGAAAGATGGTCCAAGGCACATGGACTTACCTGGAGACCAGATTGCACATCAATGTCCTAGAGATGAGAGTGGTCCTACTTACACTGTGAGCATTTCAGGACATTCTTTCTTTATGGACTATTGCAATTCACACAGACAATATATTAGTAGTCTGGTATATCAACAAGCAAGGAGGAACCTGTTTGTACCTCCTATGCAGAGAGGCCATAAGAGTCTGGGAATGGGCGATCTCTTCAATCCACATACTGGGGAAGTCCAAAATACTGGTGGGTAAACTCATAGGACCATTCTGACTCCTCACGAGTGGCCCCTCAATCAATAAGTGACAAATCTGATTTTCAGCCATTAGGGCTATCCTTGCTGTGACCTATTTGGCTCCCCCTCCAAACAACAAGTGCAAAAGGTACTTCACTCTGATTTCCCCTTTCCAGGGAGCCCCCAAGGGATGCTGTAGTCCACGTCTGGCCCTCTGGACTCCTTTATGCTTATCTTCCTCTACTGTTGATCTCAAAGTTCTGCAGAAAGCCAAATGGTTGAAGAGCTCTGTGATCCTCATTGCCTCTTATAGGCCTCATCAGATTTTGTTCCCCTTCCATTGGTCTCATCTGAAATATCCTCCATGGATACTGGAACCCAGTCAGGACCTCCTGTCACATCCATCGCTAGGTCAACACTAAGATCTAGCCACCCTCAAATTGACTCATGGCTTCTCCAGAACCGATGATTATAAAGGGGTCCAGGCTTTCTTCCCTGGTTAGAGATATAGTGGGCAGAGGGAGGAGCTCGAGACTAAAATGTGAGTATGTATAAAGTGGCTGAGCAGGATCCGAGGGGTCATATCTGAGACCCATACTTGAGTCAGAATGAAACTGGACAACACAGATGCCAAGTTATGGTAAGTACGTAACTGAAAATTTCATTTAAATAGATTTAATCAATTAGTTTAATATACTCACATTTAAACCAAGGAGTACAATTATTAATAGTGATATAATGGATCTGTGGTGGTAAGCACACTTCCCTTTACCTCCATGGTTATTCAGTCTTGGAGTTAATATATTTAGAGGTAAAGAGTTGTGGGGCTGCAAGGGGGTTGCCTGCCTGCAAAAGATTTTTTTTTTATTTTTTTCACTTTATCCTATCAGTTTTAATAATATTCTATAACAAATTTTACATAGAATAAAGATGCAGCATTTTCCCCTGTTTCTCTGGTTCCCCTCTCGTGCAGCCCATGTTTGACTCTTTGTACATTCACCATTATTTGCTCCCATAGTAACCATTTATTCTTGATTTTTCCTTCAAGCATTTCTACCTTCTGAAAATAATTCTTTTTTTTTTCAACTGGTTCCTTCCATTCTGGTTTTTCTGGCTTTTTCCATTGGTATGTGATTTTTTTTTTATGTTTCCCAGCCCAACAGCAACGATTCTTTAGTTATTTTAATAGCTAAGTCTGTAATATTTCTCTTAGCATTATGTAAGTTAGCCTTCAAAGTATCTAGGACATAGCAGCTCCAAAATATATGTTCCCGTATCACCCTCTCCCCTTCTTTTACAACTCCAGAGGTCTCCCCTGACCTGAGGGAACATAATTTGAAGCTTATTGGGTGATAAATGTGCAAAAGCAACCTTTAAATCAGGAAGACTGCAACACCAGGAAAACATCAGATCTGAAGTAGTTAACTTCATTTGATCAGCAACCTGTGGGTTTCAGATCCGATATGGATCCGAGCCGGCAGCATACCAAGCAAAAGATCTGAGCTCCAAGCTTCTCCCCCCTACCCATACTACACTGCAACCTCCTTCCAATCCTCAGATCTCGTTTGCCGCGGCTTCGCCAGCATGGGATTTTCGAGCTCCAGGCAAGTTGTCAAGGTTTTTTCGAAAACTTTGGTCTGTGTGTGCCCCTTTTGATAATTTTAGTAATAATTATTAGTTTATCCCTTTCTCGGTTACCGTTATGATAATTATTGGGTTTTTTTTGCACTTTGAAAGTTGTTAACTTTCTGTTAGTGTAGGCCCCCCTTCCCACCCATAGAGTGTGTGTGTGTGTGTGTGTGTGTGTGTGTGTGTGTGTGTGTGTGTGTGTGTGTGTGTGTGTGTGTGTGTGTGTGTTCCCCTAATATGTCGGAAAGTCAGAAAGTGACTTTCTCTAAGTGCACAGAGTGTGGCCACAAGCTGTCACAGCTGATGGTCACACTCTGTGTGTAGTTTGCTTGGGGGTGTCCCATTTGTCATCTGGCTGCAAGATCTGTGCAGCCTTCAACCCCCGAGCACTGCGGGATCGCAGAAACAAGTTAATTCTGGCGGGTCTTCTACCCGTAGAATCAACTTCTGCCTCTTCTACTGCTTCCTCACCAACCACAGCTGTGGCTGTCCAGCCTTCAGGCCCTTCTCCCCTGTCCGGGACTCACCCTCCCACCTTACCACAGGGAGAGAGAGATGCCAAGAAAGAGAGAATAAAAGAAAAACACAGGGAGACAGAGAGACATTCAGAGAAAGAAAAAGATAAAAATAGAGAGAAGGGCCCCAAGCTGCAGGCTGAGTTGGATCCAACGGCCCCTCCCGCTAAGGTGATTTTGTCTCCTGTGAAAGTTACCAGGCCATCCTCTCCAAGGCTCCGTTCACCATGTTTTTCTCCGGAGCTGGAGGAGGAGGCTAGACCACCCTTGAGGTCGTTTTCGCATCAGCTCTCCCAGATGGCGTCGGTGGCATCCTCTAGATCATCTCGGAGCATCTCTGAAAGCAGACATAGATCTTATGATACGAAGGTTTTTACAAACTCAGCTGCAGATGGGGGTGTTGCTGGCTACCCCCCTCCTAGTGCGGGGAGTTCGGCTCCATTTTTCACCCTGATAGCTCCTTCTCCGATCCACCATCGGATATCTGAGTCTATGGATCAGAGGAGCCCCGGAGTCAGGGGGTTGGCGCCAGTGGTGCCTTCGGCCTCGATGCCGGCCATGCCCTTGAGTCTGTCGGATCTGTTTTCAGATCTGAGCTCTTGGAGCCGAGAGTTGGGCATCGGATCCGAGGGGATGAGTGTGTCATCGGCTCCATTGTGGTTGGGGCATACCATCCCTGCGGGTCCGGCCGTTCCAACTTCGGCTCTGATCCCTTTGTCGGATCCGAGGGTCTTGGCTACCCTCACTACCAGTTTCAGGGAGGCTGGTTCTCTCTCGGCATCCAACGTTGTGAAGAGGATTCTCTCTGAAGGATCGAGACCCCTCACTCTGTCCTCGGGGTCCATCCCTGCTCCCTCGCACCTGGGTTTGTCTTCCGTCATCAAGTCCCCCCATGGACAGCCTGTGTTTATTGTGCCCCAGACAGTTCCCTTGGAGGAACACAAAACCATTTGTGAGCCCTCCCCGGAGAGTCCACCCAAGGAGGTCCCTCACAAATGCCAGTGTAAAAGGAGGCACTTGGACTCCCCCGAGTCCCTCACTGAGGATACCGACTTGGAGGAAGGGGAAGGTTCCCCCAAATCACCCCCCGAAGATGTCTCCTTTGGAGACATTATGGAAATCCTTTGCCAAAAACCTTCCTCTGACGAGTCGTTATACCTGGAGTCATTCAACACAGGCCCGTCTACCTCTTCGGTGTCCCCCACTGCTGACCCTCTGGTGGACCTTATCACCACCAGAGCTTGGAAGGAACCGGACACTGTGGAGCCTATACCCAAAAAGCCCAACATTATATTGAGTCCACCAGTAGGTAGAGCTTCTTGGAACAAAGGTTCCCTGGTTGATGCCATGGTGGTGGCAGCGGCCACGAAAAAGGAACTCGCCCAAGAAAGTTCCTCGGTCCACCCCCCAGACAAGGAGTCTAGGGCTATGGACCGTCTTGGAAAGCAGACTTTTGCTTCACCCACCTTTACTATAAGGGCACTGAATTACTTGGCCCATGTAATACGACTGCAGCGGGACCTCGGGAAAGAGTACGCTGAGTCTCCCCCGGAGTCCATGTCAGCCAAGGATAAACGGACCTTCTAGGCTCGTATGGCCACTTTAAAGTCTGTGTCCAATACGTCCATGCATTTACTCTTTCATGCCACCGAGGAAGTTGCTAGGGCTAGCGGGTCCAGCATATCGTAAGGCGTTACGCCTGGCTCTGTTTTTGTGACTTCTCGGAATCCTTCAAGGCATCCTTTGCTAATGCACCCTTTGACGGTTTGACCCTGTTCGGGAAGACTGTCTGTGATACACTTGTCCAGAGCGAGAAAGATGGGAAGACGCTGTCAGCCATCGGGATCCGCTTCTTTGACCCTCAAAGGTCCGTTTCCAGGAACCAGCGAGGGCAAAAGAAGCTGTGGTTCCAGAAAACTTAGCAGTCCTGGAATGCTCAGGATTTCTTCTTCCCCAGAGGCAGAGGGGGACAAGGTGGACGCCGGCCCAGAGGCAGGGGGGGGGGGCGAAGAACTTCGGGTCATGTGAACCTTTTTCAGAGCGACCCGTGCAGCAACCCTGAGGAGTTGCCCGACTGCTCCTCTCTGGAGGCAGTCGGGGGGCATTTTTTGATGCACCTAGCCCAATGGGAGTCCATCACGACAGATCGCTGGGTGCTTCAAATAATATCCAGAGACTATTCTATTCCCTTCATAAACAAGCCCCCTTACACAAGGCACCTCCCAGACATCCCACCCGCTCAGAGGGAGGCCACGGCCTTGGAAATACAAAAGCTACTAGAAAAAAAAAAAGAGCCATCCAGCAGGTGCCCCCAGACCAGTCTGGATCAGGCATCTATTCCAGGTTCTTTTTGGTGCCAAAAAAGATGGGGGACCTAAGGCTGATTCTCGACCTATCAGCAATGAACCTGTTCATTGCCAAGGAAACGTTCCAGATGGTCACGCTTCAATCCATCCTGCCCTTCCTGCAGGAGGAAGACTGGTTGTGCTCAATAGACTCAAGGATGCATACTACCATATTCTAATGGACAGGCGATCCAGGAGGTTCCTCCACTTTTGGCTAGGGGCCAGGCATTATCAATTCAGAGTCCTACCCTTCGGTCTCACCACAGCCCCCAGGGTGTTCACCAAGGTCATGACATTTGTAGTGGCCCACCTGAGACTTCAGGGTATTCAGGTCTTCCCGTACCTGGACGACTGGCTCCTCATTGCCCCCACCAGGCATATACTCTTACTAGCTAGAGATTTCTTTCTCCGGTTATCACCTCAGCTAGGGATTACCATAAATCTCAGGAAGTCTTCCCTTCAACCTGTTCAAGTGTTAGACTTCATAGGGGCGAGAATAGATTCTCGCCAGGCCAGGGCATTCTTAACCCCAGACAGACTACACAGCCTGGCACTTCATGTGTTAGCGCTTCTGCAGTCCTCTGCACCCCCTGCAGAATTAGTCCTGAGAGCCTTAGGGTCCATGGCAGCAGTTATCAACCTGATCCCTTGTGCTCTTCTGAATTTGAGAATTCTACAGTGGACGTTGCAAGTTCAGTGGTCGATTCTTCATCAACCTCTAGATTTTCCGAACACTCTGAGCAGTGTGTGCAGAAATTCTCTCATGTGGTGGCTCCAGTCTCGGAATTTGTAGAAGGGACTTCCCTTTCTTGCGCCCCAACTCCAAGACACAGTGACCACGGATGCCTCCCACCTAGGGGGGGTGGGGGGGCATTGTTCAGGCAGGACTGTTCAAGGCACATGGACTCAAAATGAGATCGTTCTGCATATAAATTTTCTAGAGATAAGAGCGGTCCTTTTAGCGTTGCAGGCCCTTCATGCTTATCTCTCTCTGGGAACGATTGCATTCCATTCAGACAATATGTCGGTGGTCTGGTATATCAGCAAACAGGGAGAAACCAAGTCTTATCTCCTTTGTCGAGAAGCCATGAGAGTCTGGAAATGGGCGATCTCCACCAACCGCTTTCTGATAGCAACGCACATTCCGGATCGGTCCAATATCTTAGCGGACAAATTGAGCAGAACTATCCTTTCTCCCTACGAGTGGTCTCTGAACCCTTGTGTGGCGGAACAGATCTTCCTCAAGTGGGGTCAGCCTTGCTGCGATCTCTTCGCATTGCCTTCCAACGTGAAGTGCAGCGAGTTTTTCGCTCTAATCCCCCCCACGGGGGAATCCCCCAGAGACGTTTTTGTTCATGCTTGGTCACCCGGTCTTCTTTATGCGTATCCCGTGCTTCCGTTTATAATAAAGTTCTTACAGAAATCCCGCTGGTTGGGGAGCAGATTGATCCCCATAGCCCTATTCTGGCCTCGTCAAGTCTGGTTCCCCTGCCTACAGTCTCATCTCATAGCTCTACCTTGGATCTTGGATCCCATTCTGGATCTGATTCGTCATCCCTCAGGAATGCTTCCTCCGAGTATGGACAGCCTGAAGCTCACAGATTGGCTGCTCTAGTTCCACTAGTTGCTAGGACTCCCGGTATCTCTTCTCCTGTTAAATCTATCTTGGTTGCAGCACATAAATCCTCTGCCAGGAAAATTTACTGTAGCAAATGGAGACGCTTCTCCAGTTGGGCTTCACAGAGAAATCTAGATCCTTTTACTGCTCCGATCCCAGCGGTATTAGACTTTTTGTCTCATATCTTCCAGCAAGGAGCCAGCTCTTCCACAGTGAAGGTCCAGCTGACGGCTATTTCTCATTTTCATGTAGGGGACAATTTAGGCTCTCTCGCTGCTGCCAGAATTTGTAAGACCTTTTTGAAAGGCACTTTTCTTCTGAGACCTCCTATTAAGAATCCGTCCCTACTGTGGGATCTGACTGCGGTTCTTCAGGCCATAGTTGTGCCTCCTTTCGAGCCCTCGGCATTAGTTGACTTAAAATTTTTGTCATGGAAGATGGCTTTTCTGGTAGCTATAACTTCAGCAAGGAGAGTGTCTGAGCTTCAAGCTCTTTGTATGAAACCCCCATATCTTGTGTTTCATAAGGACAGGGTGTCTCTCAGGACTAATCCATCTGCTTCTGAGACAAACATTAATCAATCTATTAATTTGCCTGTCTTTTTCCCTAATTTTTAGAACAAAGGGGAATACAAATTTCATTTGCTGCATGTTCACAGGCAGTTATATTTTTATTTGCACAGGACGGCGGCCTTTCATAAATCTGATCAACTTTCTGTTTCTTTTGCTAAGCCCTTTTTAGGGAAACCAGTTTCAAAAGTGACTCTTGCTAGGTGGATTTCCCTTTGTATCCTACAAGCATACAGAGAGCTTGGATGTAATGGGATCCTATCTCGCCTACATTCACAACAGATGGGTTCGGAGCCGATCCATCGGCTCCGACTCGGCAACTTATATACTAGCACGAAGTCTCTCATTGGCTGGGCTACTCCCTATCCCAGGATGCACTACACCTGCTTCCCCAGATCTCGTTTGCCGCTTTACAAGCTGGACGTGGTCTCGACTTGGCTGGAGCTAAGTGTTTACTTTTACCTTTATTGGTCCTTGACCTTGGGGTTTTTTGTCATTTATTAAACAAACAGCTGTTTTAACAGCTTCTTTTATACTATTTGTGAAGTTTGAGTGCTTGAGTGTTGTCTGGTACTTGTTCCTTTTTGTCTGTCGGGCAAGGCCCGTTTTAGTTAGAGGGCCCTTGCCCTATCCTTGTGTTCTATTTAGTTAAAAGGCCTATTATTTTTAATTCCTTTGTGGTTATTTGTCTTTTCGGGCCAAGCCCGTTTAAATTAGAGGGCTTTGGCCGTTGTTCTGTTTGTCAGTTACTTGTGAGGTAAATTTCTTCTAAGTGCTTGCGCCAGTGAGTCTCGCGCTTTTCAGTTGGCGCTGTTTTTCTTTATAGTGCTAATTTTTGTGGTGAACTCTATTTGTTCTTGAACCTGTACTATGTCTAAAGAACAAAAGTCAGGGTTTAAAAAATGCACTCGGTGCAGTTATAAAATGTCCATAATAGACAGCCATTCTATTTGTGTTTATTATTTGGGGCCGAAACATCTACAAGAGACTTGTAGCGTATGTCATGCCTTTTCTGCTAGGGTTCTTCAAGAACGTAAGAACAAGCTTATTTTGAAAGGGCTTATTAAACCCTCCTTTGAGGAAGCTTTGAATCCTCCTGTTGCTTCCAAAAAGAAAAGATCGTCGGCTCCGACAAGTCCGTCGGAGCCGACTTCTAAAAAGAAAAAGTTGACCTCTTCTTCCTCGGCTCCACTGACTTCGGGGCCGAGTGTCGAAGAGTCTGCCTCGATACCTCCTACTGCGGCTCCATTGTCTTCGGAGACGCAAGTTGGAGTATCGAGAGGTGAATCACCTCCTTCGGCTCCAATGGTTTCGGAGCCGGTGGAAGTGTGCAGCTCAGACTCTTCCCCCTCGGCTCCGAAGAAAAAGGCTTCTTCGGCGCCGATAGTGATCCATGAGTTGGTGGAGTCGGCGCCGACAGTATTGGAGCCGTTTCGGAGCCGGTCCCCTTCTCCCTCGGAGCCGAGAGGAAAGTCTTCTCGAGTGTCTACCTCCTCTAAATCCTCGAGACTATCGGATTCGGACCTGGATAGGGTTTTACAGAGGCTCTTCCAATCTCCAGTATTTGCTAAAATGGTCTCGGCTCCAGCACAGTTTGCTTCGGAGCCGATCCCCCCCCGACACTTTTGATTCCTCCTCCAACCTCTTCTGAGTTGTTGGAGCCGGTGGTGGTGGAGCAATGTGGAACCATACGGTCGGAGCAGAGACCCCTATCAGGCCTTTCGGCTCCGACCATGCTTCCTACCCTGTCCTCCGGTTCAGGGTTTGGTACTGCGACCTCTACAGCCGGGCCCGAGGGGAATACTTTGGGATTAGGTGCTCGTGCCTAGTCTTCCTCTCGAGCATCGGCTGCTGGAATTCCCAGTGCCATCGTGGCCTCTAGACCAGTGACTTCCTTGGATTCTGGAGGTCCGGCCTTTGAGGCCATGAGGAGCGCGCTGGCCATGCCCTTGCCGGTTCAACTAGACTCTACCTCACCGTCCCTAGATTTGGTGACTGGTGCCTCTGTTGCGTTGCAGCCCCCCGGCAGCAGGGCCCCAGGGCCTGAGGATACCCCAATCGGGGGTTCCCTTCTTCCGGGTGGTCCGTCCGAAACTGCTTCGGACGAACCCCCACGGAAGAAATTGTGTAAGAGGAAGCACGTAGACTCCCAAGATGAGTCTATTACATCGGATACTGACCTCGATGACGCTGAGGGGTCCCCCAAATCATCTTCGGATGATATCTCCTTCTCAGATATCTTGGAGATTCTGAGACAGAGAGGTGACTGGCAAGCCAAAACCCCTTCAACTGAGGAGTCAGTCTTCCTCAAGGCCTTTGGGGCCCAGCCCTCCGCCTCCTGGGTGTCTCCGCCTGATGAACTCCTTGATTTGATTTCTCGAAGGGTGTGGGAACACCCTGATTCTGTGGAACCGGTGCCTCGAGGCCCAATAAATTCTTGTCAGCTCCCCACAAAAGAATTTCTCACAAAGGGTGTACCGGTAGATGCTTTGGTGGTGGCTTCTGCCACACAGCAGGATGTGGCAGAGGCTTGACGTCTATTCATCCTCCTAATAAGGATTCTAGGAGTATGGATAGGTACGGAAGCGTACCCTGTCCTCAGCGGCCTTTTCCTTACGGTCGCTGAATTATTTATGTCATTTTACAAGGCTCCAAAGGGATCTTCTCAAAGAGCTAAATGACTCCCTTGTTGGTAATCTACCTGAAGCGCTGGCCTCGACTGTTGGCACAGATGACTACTCTTTGTTCTATTGTTAAGTGGTCCATGAGGGTCATCTCGTATGCAGCCGAGGGGCGAGTAGAGCAGCGGAACAGGCGTTGCCCTTAGGAGACAAGCCTGGTTACGCTTGTGTTCGCACGGAGGCCTTCAAGTCTTCCTTCACGACGCCTTTGCTGGGTCATCTTTGTTGGGAGCCAAGGTGAAGGACACACTAACTCGGTGCGAGCAGGAGGGCAAGACTTTGACTGCCGTTGGGGCCGTTATTCCGCTCCTTCCAGGCCTTATCCCAAGGCTGGGAGAGGAGGGAAAATGTGGTTTAAAAAATCCCAAAAGTCTTTCTCTACTCCACCCAGTGATTCCCCCTCCAGAGGCAGGGGGGGGGGAATTTTGGAAGACGCCGCCCCAGAGGTGGCAGAGGCCCCCGTAACTCTGGAGACCGCGATTCCTTTCGTGGTTCTTCATACAACCAGCGTTCCTGAGTGGTTGCCCGACTGTGCAGCTCCGGAGCCAGTCGGGGGTCGCTTTGCGGCGCATCCACAAGCTTGGGAATCCATAACAAGCGATCAGTGGGTGCTTCGCATTATTACCGGAGGATATATCATCCCTTTCAACAAACCCCCCCTTTCTTTAAGGGAAATCCCAGACGTACCACCCAGTCAGCGGGATCAGGCAGCATTAGTGGTTTCAAAGCTGCTAGAAAAAAGAGCCATCCAGCCTGTCCCCATCGACCAGATCGGATCAGGAACTTACTCAAAATTATTTTTGGTACCAAAAAAGACAGGGGACTTCAGGCCCATTTTGGACCTCAGTTCATTGAATCGTTTCGTAAAGAAGTCCAAATTCCGAATGGTCACTCTTCAATCTATTCTTCCTCTGCTGGAAAAAGATGCATGGATGTGCTCAATAGATCTCCAGGACGCTTACTATCATATTCCCATAGCTCAAGAGTCCAGGAGACATTTACGCTTCCTCGAGCCAGTCATTTCCAATTCCGAGCACTGCCCTTTGGTCTCACCACAGCCTCCAGGGTGTTCACCAAGTGTCTGGCAGTGGTAACTGCTCACCTGAGAAGTCTGGGATTCCAGGTGTTTCCTTATCTAGACGACTGGCTCCTTACAGCCACCTCCGAGCATCTACTTCTCCAAGCGCTCAGAGCCACGTTCACCTTGGGCCGTTTCTTGGGGATCACATTCAATTTGCAAAAATCTGTACTACAGCCTTCTCAGCGTATTACTTTCATAGGCGCAGACTTAGACACAAAAAGAATGCGCGCCTTTTTACCGGCAGCAAGAATTCAGATCTTACAAGATCAAGTCAAATCCTGCCTTCACTTACAAAGAGCCCCGGCCCATCGGATCCTACAACTGTTGGGCTCGATGGCCGACTATACTCCTAGTTCCCTTGGCCAGACTTCACATGCGAATTCTACAATGGCTACTGTCGGTTCAATGGTCTTATCAGGAACTGCCCTTGAACCACTTAATCATAATCACGGAGAGTTGCCGTCGAGATCTGCGTTGGTGGCTTCTACAGTCAAATCTCGACCAAGGGCGATCCTTTATTCCTCAACGTCCCGTTGCCACTGTGACCACGGACGCCTCCCAGGTAGGGTGGGGGGGTCATTACCTGGACAGGTCGGTCCAAGGCACATGGCAGATCCAGGAAACACATTTGCATATCAATGTCCTGGAGATGAGAGCGGTACTATTGGTACTCCAAGCTCTCCATCACGCTCTCCCACAGGGCCCAATTGCGATCCTATCCGACAACATGTCGGTAGTATGGTACATAAACAAGCAAGGGGGTACCAGGTCTTACCCACTATGCAGAGAAGCCATGAGACTTTGGCACTGGGCGGTAGCTACCAACCGCTTTCTAATGGCAACGCACATACCGGGGAAGTCCAATGTGATTGCGGACAGATTAAGCAGGACCATTCTCTTGCCCCACGAGTGGTCCCTCAATCAGAGTATAGCTGCGAAAATATTCGACAGATGGGGTCTTCCTTGCTGCGACCTGTTTGCCAGCCCCCACAATGTGAAATGCAAAGAGTTCTTCACACTGTTCCCATCCAAGGGACAGATTCCCAGGGACGCTCTGACTCACGTTTGGCCCCCCGGTCTTCTCTACGCCTTCCCTCCGTTCCCCCTCCTACCGAGGGTGATACAGAAGGCCATTTACATGGAGAGCGAGATGATTCTGATTGCCCCGCACTGGCCTCGTCAAGTTTGGTTCCCTTTCCTACAGAGGCATGCGATAGAAGGTCCATGGTTTCTGGATCCGGTGCCAGACCTGTTGACTCATCAGTCAGGACGGCTTCATCCGTCTCTCAGGTCCCTGAAGTTGGCAGCTTGGTTACTCCACTTCCATCCTTAGTCCGAGATAATGCTCTCTCGCCGGATGTGGTCCACATTCTGTCTTCTTCCCATAAACCTTCCACCATCAAACTTTATTCCAGTAAATGGAAAAGGTTTGCCTTCTGGGCTCAAGAACGAGGTGTAGATCCTCTCACTGCTCCAGTATCAGAGGTTCTGAATTTTCTGGCCTCCCTTTTTCAATCGGGCTCTTCAGTTTCTACCATTAAGGTTCATCTAGCGGCAATCTCTAATTTTCATGCTTCATTTGAACCTTCATTGATGTCTCACAAACTTTGTAAGGCGTTCCTTAAAGGGGCTTGGCTCCTTAGGCCTCCTTTATCTCATCCTGTTCCTCCTTGGGATTTGAATATGGTTCTTGCTGCCCTAACTGCCCGTCCTTTCGAACCAGCTGCTACTTGTGATTTAAAATTTCTGTCTTGGAAAACGGCCTTTTTAGTAGCCATAACATCTGCTAGGCGAGTTTCAGAACTTCAAGCTCTTTGTTCTGATCCTCCCTATTTGATTTTTCACAAACATAGAGTTTCATTGAAATTGAACCCTGCATTCATTCCAAAGGTGGCCTCCTCTTTCTGTTTGCAACAGACCATAGAACTCCCTGTTTTTTTCCCAGAATTTTCCAATAACGCAGAATATACTTTGCATCAATTGGACGTACATAGACAGTTACGTTTTTATTTGAATAGAACCGATCAAACGCGAAAAGCAAATCAATTGTTTGTTTCTTTTGCAGCGAACAGATTGGGTCAACCAGTATCAAAAGCCTCCATATCAAAATGGATTAGAGATTGTATCACTTTTGTTTATTCACAGGCTAATAAAGACCTTCCCTTTCCAGTCAAGGCTCATTCTACCAGGGCAATGGCTACTTCTGTAGCTTTTCACTCCAAGTTATCCATAGATGATATTTGTGCTGCGGCAACCTGGACTTCTCCGCACACTTTTATTTCTCATTACAAGTTGGATGTGGTTTCTCGAGGCAGAGCTTCCTTTGGTTCCACGGTTCTCAGGAGTGTGTTCCAATGAGCCACCCGGGATGTAGGTGCTAGGGACGCTGTCCCATCTGTTGTGAATGTAGGCGAGATAGGATCCCATTACATCTTTTAGTTATGTACTTACCATAACTTTGGATGTATGGGATCCATCTCGCCTACATTCATAAGTACCCACCCTCCTTCCCCCTTCCTTTCGGATTTAGAGGAGCTGTAGTCACTATTCTTGGCGTTCTTTCTTGAAGAACTTTAGTTGGTTATAGTGACTTGTAGTGTCTCTGTGTTTTCATGGGTGTATGAAAGCGAACAAACAAGATCTGGGGAAGCAGGTGTAGTGCATCCTGGGATAGGGAGTAGCCCAGCCAATGAGAGACTTCGTGCTAGTATATAAGTTGCCGAGTCGGAGCCGATGGATCGGCTCCGAACCCATCTGTTGTGAATGTAGGCGAGATGGATCCCATACATCCAAAGTTATGGTAAGTACATAACTAAAAGTTTACCAGAACCAGTAGGAGTTCATGCTCATTCTACACGTTCTATGGTGACGTCTGCAGCATTCTGGTCTAGAGTTTCCCTGGATGACATTTGCTCAGCGGCTACCTGGGCGTCTTCTCACACCTTTATTACTCATTATAAACTGGACTTGGTGTCTAGAGGAAGGGCTTCCTTTGGCTCTGCAGTACCCCAGAATATCTTTTCTTAAGGGCCTCTCAAGATTTTAGGTAGCTGGGGACTCTGTCCCGCAGATTGCTGATCAAATGAAGTTAACTACTTCAAATAAAGAAGTTATGTACTCACCATAATGTTCCATCTGAGTAGGTAAACTTAATTTGTCAGCAACCGTCCTTCCCTCCTTCCCCATACCTTGGTGTTATTTTTGCTGAGCTTGATGTTCGGAGTTCATGAGCTGGAGGTTTGTTCTTGGTTTAGGGGTCTCAGGTTAATTTGCTGGTGTCACATGTGGAGTGGCAAACTCGATCTGAGGATTGGAAGGAGGTTGCAGTGCAGTATGGGTAGGGGGAAGGAGCTTGGAGCTTGGATCTTTTGCTTGGTATGCTGCCGTCTTGGATCCGTATCGGATCCGAAACCCATAGGTTGCTGACAAATGAAGTTTACCTACTCAGATGGAACGTTATGGTGAGTACATAACTTCTTTTTTGGGATAAGAATGTGATATAAAAGAACTTGAGCAAGAGGGAGTGTATAAATACTTGGGAAATGATGAAGGATCAGCAATAAAACATGGACATATGCAAATAAAATTCAGTAAGGAATACCTTAGAAGACTTAAATTAATCCTAAGAACAGCATTGACATCTAGGAACAAGATCCAAGCTATTAATCAGTTTGCTCTTCCTGTCCTAACATACAGTTTTGGAGTGACTGACTGGCCCCAAAAAGTGTTGGATAGATTAGATATTAAAACAATAAGGATGCTTCATGCTCACCAAATGATTTATAAAAATCAGTGCATACCAAGATTATATATTCCCCGTTCTGAAGGAGGAATGGGAATCCTTGAAATTGATTACATGAATAGATCTGCAATCATGGGACTCCACACATATCTACTGACCTTACAAGATCCAAATGTAGTGAAAGTTTTGAAATATGAGGAGAATAAATCTAAGATGACTTCTCTGCTTAATTTAGCAGAAGCATATCGACGTCAAGCAGGAATGGAAATCAAACCAGAAGTAGATAAAAA
Source organism: Protopterus annectens (assembly GCF_019279795.1). Classification (NCBI taxonomy): domain Eukaryota; kingdom Metazoa; phylum Chordata; order Ceratodontiformes; family Protopteridae; genus Protopterus; species Protopterus annectens. Next base: position 133,299,440 of record NC_056745.1, read on the forward strand.
TCAGGCAGCAACTGAATGTGCCAAAAAAATAAAAGAAAGAATATAAGGTGAAGGATCAGATGAGAAGGCAAGAAATGAGGAAAAAACATAAATATAGTTACAAGTATGAAAACCTATGGAAAAGCCTCATGTTGATCAAGAATGAACACAGGAATGGTTAAGGAGAGGCAAATTCAAACCAAGAAATGAAAGGTTAATATTGGAAACCCAAGATAGTGGGCTACGTACACACTGGTTTACTGGTTTACAAAGTCCATTGAATATGTGGGAGAAACAGACAAATGTAGGTTTTGTAAAACAGAAATGGAAACAGTCACACACCTTGTTGCCGGTTGCAACACATTAATGGCAGAAGGACTGTATACTGAAAGGCATAATAATGTGGTGAGACTGTTGCACTGGGGATTGTGCAAACATTATGGTATCGAAGTGGCTGAAAAACACTGGAAACATGAGCCACAAAGTATCATAGAAAATTAAGTATGTTAAGTTGTCAATCTCGCCTTCATTCTTGCTTGATGGGTTCGGAGCCGATCCTCGGCTCCGACTCGGCACTTGCTTTAGCTCGAGAACTCCTTTTACCAGCTCGAGGCAGCCCCATATCCCATGATGCAAGGCAGAAAGTACCCAGATCTCGTTTGCCGCTTCGCTTGGGAGGTCTTCTCTTTACCAGCTCCTGGTAAGTAGAAGGACTCTAGGACCATGGATAGGTACGGCAAGCGGATGTTTTCCTCAGCGACCTTTGCTATGCGTTCGCTGAATTATCTTTGTCACTTCACCAGACTCCAGAGAGATATCCTGAAGGAGCTGGGAGAAGTAGTTCAGGATCCTACAGCTGCAGGGGCTCAAGAAAAGATTGCTTCGCAGCTAGGAACCCTCAATTCCATTGCTAACTCCTCCATGCGGCTAATATCTTATGCTGCGGATGGAGCGAGTAGAGCCGCAGGCACAGGTGTGGCTCTTAGACGCCAAGCCTGGATGCGGCTATGTGATTTTTGGATCCCTTTAAGGCGTCCTTCACAAATTCTCCCTTTGATGGGTCAGCTTTGTTTGGCCCTCAGGTGAAGGAGACCTTGACCAGGTGCGAGCAGGACGGCAAGACTCTTTCTGCTGTTGGAGTCCGTTTTTCCACCCCTTCTAGGCCTTATCCCAAAGGACAGAAGGGTGGGAAATGTGGTTCCGTAAATCCCAAGGAGTCATGCCGGATTCACGTGGTCAGTTTACCCCTAGAGGCAGAGGGGGTAACAACAACAGACGCTCTAGAGGCAGAGGGGTCCAAGAACCAGGGAAACAGGGAGCCTCTCTCTGATAAGCCCTTTCAGCATCCCTGAGGTGTTGCCCGGCTGTCCCTCCTTGGAGGCAGTCGGGGGAAGATTATCACTGTACCCAGAAGCCTGGCATTCCCTCACTCAAGACAGATGGGTACAGTCGATCATATCCAAGGGTTACATAATTCCTTTCGAGGAAAGTCCCTTCCCCTCAAGTTCCCTTCCAGATGTACCACCCGGTCTAAGGGACATTGCAGAGTTAGAAATAGCAAAACTACTGCAAAAAAGAGCCATTCAGCCAGTTACATCAGACCATTCAGAGCCCGGAATCTACTCAAGGTTCTTTTTGGTCCCCAAAAAGACGGGAGACTGGAGACCAATATTGGATCTCAGCAGACTCAACAAGTCTGTCAGGAAGACAAGATTCCGAATGGTCACTCTTCAGTCAATTCTGCCCTTCTTACAGAAGGACAACTGGATGTGCTCAATAGATCTTCAGGATGCGTACTATCACATCAAAATTCACAGACGCTCCAGGAGATTTCTCCGCTTTCGGCTGGGGTCCAGTCATTTCCAGTTCAGAGCCCTGCCCTTTGGTCTCACTACAGCCCCCAGAGTGTTCACCAAATGCATGGCAGTGGTCACGGCTCACCTGAGACGTCAAGGATTCCAGGTGTTTCCGTATCTCGACGACTGGCTCCTGTCAGCCACCACCAGGCATCAGCTTATACAAGCCAGGGATTACACAATAGGCCTTTGTTCTCATTTGGGCATCTCAGTCAACTTGAAAAGTCATCCTTATCGCCCTGCCAGTCTATTACCTTCATAGGCAAACTTAAACACTGTTCGGATGTCAGCTACCCTTACAGAACAAAGAGTTTCAGACATTCAGACTCATGTCAGGATCATTCTGGCCAGCAAGAAAGTACAGGCCAGAATGGTTCTAAAGGTATTAGGTCTCATGGCTGCGGCCATTACTCTTCTTCCCTGGCTCGATTCTACATGCCTCCTTCAGTGGATGCTGTTCACGCAGTGGTCATACCAGCAACTCCCAATGCGTCACCAGATTCTGGTGACACAAACATGCAAAGAACATCTTGCTTGGTGGATCACATCGTCTCAGGTTCACCAAGGCAGGTGCTTTGTACCTCCGTCCCCGATAGCCACTGTCACCACTGATGCCTCCCTGATCGGGTGGGGGGGTCATTATCAGGGCAGGATGGTTCATGGGACGTGGCAACCGTTCGAGTACCATCTGCACATAAATGTCCTGGAGATGAGAGCAGTGCTTTTAACGTTGCAAGCCCTCAACGACTTTCTTCCGGTAGGGACAATTGCAGTCCACACAGACAACATGTCTGTAGTTTGGTATATCAACAAACAGGGCGGAACCAAGTCCTACCCCTTGTGTCGAGAAGCCAGACTTTGGCAATGGGCGATCTCCTCTCATCGGTTTCTGGTAGCAACGCATATCCCTGGGAAAACCAACATTATAGCGGACAGATTGAGCAGAGCTATTCTCATGCCTCACGAGTGGTCTCTCAAGCAATCCATAGCGGAAGAGATTTTTCTGGAATGGGGTCGTCCATGTTGCGATCTTTTGCTACTCCCCAAAACAGCAAATGTCCAGACTTTTCAGCCTCTTCCTCTATCAGGCCATCCCCCAGAGATGCTCTGACCCAGGATTGGCCCCAGGGACTTCTTTATGCCTTCCTCCATTTCCTCTGATCCCTCAGGTGATCCAGAAAGCTACCGTTTGAGAGCCAAATTGATTCTCATTGCCCCTTACTGGCCTCGACAAGTTTGGTTCCGTTCCTCCATCATCACCTTTTGGTGCAGCCGTGGCATCTGGACCCAGTGCCAGATCTACTGATTCACCAATCCGGTCAGCTGCACCGGTCAATCCCTTCTCTCAACCTCACAGCATGGTTGCTCCACTTCCTTCCTTAGCCAGGCTTCCTTTGATCTCTAACCCAGTTAGAGATATCATAGTAGCTTCACTAAAATCCTCTACCAGGAGGATTTACACAAGCAAGTGGAAACGTTTCTCTTATTGGGCTAAGGCCCAAAATATTGATCCTTTTACTGCCCCTGTTCAGGCAGTTCTGGACTTCTTAGCAGAGATTTTTCATGCAGGCTCCTCTTCTTCCACAGTCAGAGTTCAGTTGGCTGCTATTTCTAATTTTCATGTCGGGATAGCAGATCATAATATTATGTCCCATAGGCTCTGCAGGGCCTTTTTGAAAGGAATTTTCCTACTAAAGCCTCCAATTAGGAATCCTCCTCCTCAGTGGGATCTAAATTTAGTGCTGACATCCTTGATTCTTCCCCCCTTCGAGCCAGCTGTTTCTTGTTCCCTGAAATATCTTTCTTGGAAAACATTATTCCTAGTGGCTATTACATCTGCCAGGAGGGTGTCTGAACTTCATGCTCTTTCGGTTCGACCCCCCTATTTGATTTTTCACAAAGATAGAGTATCTTTGAGAACTAATCCATCCTTTTTGCCTAAGGTTGCTTCAAAAAACAATCTGAATCAATCCATTGATCTCCCTGTATTTTTTCCTAACTATTCAGATAGAGCTGAACAAAAGCTACATTATCTTGACGTTCACCGTCAGCTTAGATATTATTTGGACAGAACAAAAAAATTTAGAAAATCTGATCAACTTTTTGTTTCCTATGCGGATAATAAAAAAGGCCTTCCTGTTTCTAAAGTGACTTTGTCCAGATGGCTTTCTTCGGTCATCACTGAAATTTATACGATCAGGGGAAAACAGCTGTGCTCAAAACCTAAAGCACATTCAACTAGGAGTTTAGCTACTTCTACAGCTTTTCAAGCTAGACTGCCTTTGGACACTATTTGTGCAGCGGCCACTTGGGCCACTCCTCACACTTTTGTTTCCCATTACAAATTGGACTTGGCCTCCAGGGACAGAGCCAGTTTTGGCTCTACAGTCCTCAAGAGTTTGTTCCATTGAGCCACCCAGGATAGAGGTGCTAGGGACGCGGTCCCATCAAGCAAGAATGAAGGCGAGATTGACAACTTAACATTTAGAAGTTATGTACCTACCATAACGTTCCATGTTAGTTGTCTTCTCTCGCCTTCTTTCTTGCGACCCTCCCTCCTTCCCCCTGGCCTGGACAGACCTTGTATAAGAAACTATTATGCTAAGACCATTCAGACCTGGTCTTTTTCCATCTGTAAGTTTCTTCTTCCTTTAGGAAGTATTTTATGCTTGGTGTTATTGCCCTTTGTCAACAAACGAGATCTGGGTACTTCCTGCCTTGCATCATGGGATATGGGGCTGCCTCGAGCTGGTAAAAGGAGTTCTCGAGCTAAAGCAAGTGCCGAGTCAGAGCCGAGGATCAGCTCCGAACCCATCAAGCAAGAAAGAAGGCGAGAGAAGACAACTAACATGGAACGTTATGGTAGGTACATAACTTCTAATTATATTACATTGGATCACCCATTACCAACAGTTCAAAAGATCAATGCTAGAAAACCAGATATAGTGGTCCAAGAAAAGAAGACAAAAGTAGTATTGATCATTGAAATCGCCACACCCAGTGATCATAGTGTCTTGCGTACAGAGAGACACAAAGTTATAAAATGCCAGGATCTGCAGGCAGAAACCAGAGCAATGTGGAAGAAAGATACCCAGACAGTTCCAATAGTAGTAAGAGCAACAGGTCTTATAAAAAAGAATTTACAATCATATTTAGATATGTTACCAATCCATGTAACCCTGTACGAATTGCAGAAGGAGTCATTACTGGGCACATTGTGGGTGCAGCGAAAATCACTTTTGACTGACATCAAAGACTGAAACAATACTAACTTCACAAGCTTTAATCATACTTTGACTTAGGAATGGGGTTCATTCTCGTCATGGTATTAGAAACCCAAACGATCTGGAGAAATTAGAAAGGGTGTATAAAAGCACTTGTGATGGCATTTCCATGAAAATATTCTGAATTTCCTAGACCTTGCTGCAAATCTTGGTGACAAATGCATTTCTTCCCATTGAGCTATTGTAACCTGTCTCCTTGTGTATTCACCTCAGCTAGCCTTTAGTATATCTCTTTGGCCCTTGTAGTTGTCTATCATAGCCATGTATATCCTGAATATTAATTTTCTCTTTGTGGGATTGTCTGATCAATCCTCAGTTAAAATCTTTACCAGCCCATGTTTTCTGTGTCTTTTTGGGCACTGTCCTTCATAAGATTCCCTTACCTTGTCATTCCCAAATATGCCAAATGCAGTTTCTCTGGTATCTTAAATTCATCCTTTGCTTGTCCCAACTAATTATTTTATTATATATGTTTATTTGTTGTCAAAATATTTATTCTGTATTCACCCACCACCTCTTGGCTGCCAAATCTTCCCTCTTGTTTCTTTTATCATTCAGAGTAAATTATATGAGTATCAGTTTCCATAGTCCCTCTTATCTCTTACTCCCTTAAAATTTCCTTTAGAGCATTATACACACAGATTTCCACTGCTCTTTCTTCTTCTGTCTCCAAAATGTTAATCTTTTTGCCCCTACTATTCCTTCCACTTGTTCATGTATGGTTTCTTTCCATGTAGGTGCATGTTCTCTGGACTGCAGTAAGTAAAGTAATCTTACTTTATATGCCGGATATATTTTTAAATCTGGCAAGCTTCCCTGTTCCACTGGTAGTATTAGCTTTTCCTACTTTAGTTTTGTTGTTTCAATATTCCAGAAAAGTTTATTCTATTATTCTCTCCCACGATCTTTCCTCAGGCATTACAAACTATGCTTGTTCAGTAGAGGCCCAGTGGCTCCAAAAACATCAACATAGTTTGTATTTTACTGTCTTTGTCTGTGACCATCATTACCTGTCGTCTTATTAACCTAAGGACATGTGGGATGGTTTCATCCTACATGTCCTTTGCTGCTAGCCTTGCTCCTTTTCTTATCCATATTCTGAAATATCTCATTCTCTCATGTCCCCACAAGTACAAATATGATTGTGTAAATTTAAATGTGGTTCTGTAGTTTAAATCGATTACCCTTGTTTTTTTTCAATTATTTTATCATCATCTAAGCCACTAAACTCCTAGAATAAGGTGGAATTTCTGTGTATCTGATTCTGGGTCAGTTACATAAAGTATGACCCACAAATATGGCGGTGATAACAGAGTACGCTGGACTGATTGTAACACGCCTTCAGGAATCTGAACGAGAATTACACTTAGTTCAGAGATACAATTTTGCTCAATTTTTTAACAGGCTCTGATTGTCCCGAAGAGGTAGAAGATGTTTTAGTGGACTTGTCCGATTTAGTTGAAGGTGATTTAGTTGATCCTGAAGTGCTCGGACCTTCTTCTATAGCTTCCTGGAAGGGGGACTTCAATAAGCCTATAACAATTAACTTATTATCTGAAGTAGGGACTTCATTTCTCAGCAACCTGTGGGTCTTGGATCCGATATCGGATCTGAGCCGGCAACTTGTTTCATAGCTAATGGATCTGAGCTCCTAGCTCCTCCCCTCACCCATAATCCCCTGCCAACCCTCCATGACCTCAGATCTAGTTTGCCGCGCTTGTGGATGGCTGGATTCCTTGAGCTCTAGCAAAAAATCATCAGTTAAGTCTGTTTTTCTGTCAAATTTCTCTACCTTAATTTAAAAAAGTGTGTAAGAGTTAGGTTCCCTGTAATATTACATTTTTTTACTTAGTTTTTCCCTCCCTTCGCTGGTCGTTAGTGAGTGTGTGTGTGTGTTGTGTTTTTGGGGCCTGTGTGTTTGTGTAGCACTCCTTTTTTTCTTTAAAGTATGGCTGAGGCCCCAAAAGCCATTTTTTCTAAATGTACCGAGTGTGGCCATAAGCTCTCCCTGGCTGATGGCCACACTCGGTGCGTTCGGTGCTTTGGGGTTGAACACCTCACCTCAGGCTGTACCATTTGTGCAGCGTTCAACCCCAGGGCACTGAAAGAGCGGAGGTCGAAGCTGGTCCTGGCGGGACTTTTGCCCCCAGACTCGGCTCTGGCCTCCGCTGCTCCCATGGCACTACCACAGGCTGTGGCTGTTGCCACTCCTGCCCCCCCCCTCCTTCGGCCGGGACTCAAACTCCCGCTAAAGTGCCGGAGGACAGGGAGGCTAGGAGGGAGAAACGGAGGGAGAAGCACCACAAGCGGCGGGCTGAGGCCTCCGCTTCAGCCCCGCCAGCTAAGCGGGCTTCTCCCTCCACTGCTTCTAGGTCTCCTCCTCCTCGGCTCTGATCTCCTTGTTTCTCCCCAGGGCCCGAGGAGGAGGAGGAGGCCCGATCTCCATCGAGGTCATCGAGGCGGTATTCCAGGCCTGCCACGGTGGCCTCTTCGAGATCAACATTCAGCATATCTGATGCAGACTTGGACCGGATGATGCGAAGATTCATCAAGGCCCAGCTGCAGATGGGAGTGCTCTTGCGTCTCCCCCCCCCCCTTTGGGGGGGGGGAGCTCGACACCATTTTTCGCTCCAATTTCTCCTTCTCTGACCCGCTACCCGGGTTCGGAGCGTTCGGAGCCGAGCAGCGTCGGAACCGGGGGTGGGTCGGCGCCGACAGTACTTGGTACTTCGGATCCGACCCTGCCCTCGAGTCTGTCGGATCCGACCTCTCGGAGCCGTGGCCTGAGCTTTGGATCCGAGGGATTCAGTGTGCCCTCGGCTCTGTCCAGGTCGGAGCGCACTGGTCCTTCGGATCCGATGGTCTTGGCGCCGGTTCCAATACCTTCATCGGATCCGAGTGGGAACCGACTCTCGGAGCCCAGAGAGAGTGGTCCCCCCTCGGCCTTCGATGTAGTGGAGAGGGCTCTGTCGACAGCATCTGGACCCCCGGCCCATGTCTCGGCTCCACCCTGCACTCCCTCTCTGCTGGGCCAGGCTTCCATCACCTGGCTAAAGGGGCAGCCTGCTTCAATGTCCCAGGTAGTTCCATTGGAACAGGATGTTGCTGGCGAGACCTCCTCGGACAGCCCTCCCGAGGAAGTGCCCCGCAAGCATAAGTGCAAGAGGAGGCACGTGGACTCCCCTGAGTCCTTAACTGAGGACATGGACTTGGATGAAGGGGAAGGCTCCCCAAGATCACCCCTTGAGGATGTCTCCTTTGGAGACATCATGGAGATGCTGAGGATCAGAGGTGGGTGGTCTGCCCCCAAGTCTTCCTCCGACGAGTCCGTGTTTCTGGAGGCATTCGAAGCAGGCCCATCTACCTCTTGGGTGTCCCCTCCGGCTGACCCCTTGGTGGACCTTATTACCACCAGGGCGTGGAAGGACCCGGACACCATGGAGCCAATACCCAAATGCCCGGACAGGATACTAAGCCCCCCCCCTCAGACCGGTCACACTGGAGCAAGGGTCCCACCGTAGATGCCATGTGGATGGCGGCAGCCACGAAGAGGGAACTAGCTCAGGAGAGCCCCTCAGTCCATCCACCGAGCAAGGAGTCCCGCTCGATGGACCGCTTAGGGAAGCGCGACCTCCTCCGTAAGGTCTCTGAACTATATGGCACATGTCATCAGGATGCAGCGATCTTATCAAAGAATACGCTGCCTCCCCCCCTGAGTCCATGTCATCGGAGGACAAACAATTGTATTCCACCCGAATGGCCACTCTGAGATCCATTTCAAATACCTCTATGCGGCTATTGTCCCACGCCACCAAGGGAGCCGCTAGAGCTAGTGGAGCGGGCCTAGTCATGAGACGTCAGGCCTGGCTCCGTCATTGTAACTTTGCGGAGCCCTTTAAAGCGTCCTTTGCGAATGGTTCTGCCCTGTTTGGCAAAACGGTTCGCGAGACACTTGTCCAGAGCGAGAAGGACGGGAAGACTTTGTCTGCCGTCGGAGTCCACTTCTCTGCTCCCCAGCGGTCCTTTTCGAAGAACTAAAAGGGTCAGAAGAAGATGTGGTTCCGGAACTCGCAACATTCCCAACCCGCTCCAGACAACCAGTACTTCCGTGGCAGAGGAGGACAGGGAGGATGCTGCCCCAGGGGCAGAGGGGCCCCGAGAAACTATGGGTCCAGAGAACCTTTCTCTGACCGGCCCACGCAGCAGCCCTGAAGGGTTGCCCGACTGCTCCACTCTCAAAGCAGTCAGGGGCGCTTCTCAGAGCACCTAGCGGCATGGGAGTCCATCAAGACAGACCACTGGGTGCTTCAAATTATATCCAGAGGGTACAAAATCCCATTACATCATGTCCCCAGATTCAAGAACCTCCCCGATGTACCACCCGATCAGAGGGAGGCTGCAGCCGCAGAAATTCAGCAACTGCTAAGAAAAAGAGCCATCCAGCCCATCCCCCAAGACCAGCTCGGATTGGGGTTCTACTCCAGGTTCTTTTTGGTGCCAAAAAAGACAGGGGACTTGAGACCGATTCTAGACCTGTCCCGTTTGAACCTGTCGGTAACCAAGGAAAAATTCCGAATGGTCACTCTTCAATCTATTCTCCCCCTTCTAAGGGAGAACGATTGGATGTGCTGTATAGACCTCAAGGATTCGTACTACCACATTCTAATGGACAGACGATCCAGGAGTTTCCTCCGCTTCCAGCTGGGAGCCAGTCACTACCAGTTCAGGGTCCTTCCCTTTGGCCTCACCATAGCCCCCAGGGTATTCACCAACGTATTAGCAGTGATTGCGGCCCACCTGAGACTCCAGGGAATACAGGTCTTTCCGTACCTGGACGACTGGCTCCTGACCGCCCCAACAAGGCATCTACTTTGCTCAGCCAGAGATTTCTTTCTCCGCCTAGCACCACAGTTAGGCATCACCATCAATGCCGACAAATCCTTTCTGGCCCCGACACAAGTCATAGAATTCATAGGAGACAGAATAGACACCAGAGATCTACGAGCCTTCCTGACGTCGGAGCGACTACGGAATTTGCAACTTCATGTGCGGGCTATCCTCCAATCAGAGACCCCACCAGCGGAATTGGTCCTGAGGGTGCTGGGCTCCATGGCGGCAGCGATAACGCTCCTTCCATGCGCCCGTCTGAACATGCGGGTACTGCAATGGACCCTTCTAGTACAATGGTCTTTCTGTCCTTTCCCGTCCATCACCCCATTGCTATCAGCAAGGCTTGCAGGAGGGCTCTATTATGGTGGCTCCATGCTCCGGACCTCCATACGGGCCGACCCTTCTGCGCCTCTCCCCCTCTCACCACGGTGACCAAAGACTCCTCCCGCCTCAGGTGGGGGGGGGATTATTCAGGCAGGACCATCCAAGGCACGTGGAACGATACAGAGACCTCCCTGCATATCAACGTTCTGGAGATGAGAGCGGTGCTGTATGCGTTGCAAGCACTTCAGAATCTCCTCCCCGTAGGAATGATTGCAATTCAGTCGGACAACATGTCGGTTGTCTGGTACATCAACAAACAGGGGGGAACCAGGTCTTACCCTCTATGCCGCGAAGCCATGAGAATGTGGGAATGGGCGATTTCCACCAACCGCTTTCTGATTGCAATGCACATTCCGGGGTGGGCCAACATCATAGCGGACAAACTCAGCCGCACCCTTCTTACCCCGTATGAGTGGTCTCTCAACCCACTAGTAGCGAAGCAGATATTCGCAATATGGGGGCAACCCTGCTGCAATCTTTTTGCCTCTCCCCCAAACACCAAATGCGGCAATTTCTTCGCTCTGATTCACCCTCCAGGGGAAACCCCAAGAGACACTCTGGTGCATGCTTAGCCACCCGGTCTACTTTATGCCTATCCTCCTCTACCCCTGATGCTGCAACTCTTACAGAAAGCCTCGCGGTTGGGGAGCAGGATGATCCTCATTGCCCCATTCTGGCCTCGGCAAATTTGGTTCCCTTACCTGTGGTCTCACCTAGTGAATCCCCCTTGGATTCTGGATCCCAGTCCAGATCTAATCTCCCATCCGACGGACTTACCGACCCCAAATCTGGACAATCTGAAGCTGACAGCTTGGTTGCTCCAGTTCCACTCCTAGTTAGGACTCCCGGTATCTCTTCACCAGTCAAAGCCATCCTTGTGGCAGCGCATAAGCCCTCCACCAGGAATGTGTACTGCAGTAAATGGAAACGTTTCTCCGTCTGGGCGGAGCATCATAATCTAGATCCCTTTACGGCTCCTCTTCCATCCATATTAGACTTCCTAACTGAACTTTTTCAGGAAGGCGCTAGTTGCTCAACTGTCACAGTGCAATTGGCTGTCATCTCCCATTACCATGTGGGACATGACACAGGGCCCTTGATGTCGGCCAAATTGTGTAAAACCTTTCTCAAGGGCACCTTTTCGCTTAGACCCCCTATAAAAGAAGCCATACCACCTTGGGATCTTTCACTAGTTCTTCAAGCCCTGACTGCTCCACCTTTTGAACCTGCTGCTTCAGTAGATCTCAAATACTTGTCCTGGAAAACAGCATTCCTTGTAGCCATTACTTCTGTGAAAAGAGTTTCGGAGCTTCAAGCTCTTTCTGTGAAGCCTCCTTATTTGATCTTTCATCCGGACAGAGTGTACCTCAGGATAATCCCTCTTTCCTTCCCAAAATAGCATCAGAAACCAATATAAATCAATCCATAAATTTACCGGTATTCTTTCCTAAATATCAGAATAAAGGAGAGTACAAGCTGCACTCATTAGATGTTCATAGGCAGCTACGTTTTTATACTCATAGAACAGCTGGTCACAGACAATCCGACCAGCTGTTCATTTCCTTTGCCAAATTTAATTTGGGGAAAGCAATATCAAAAATATCTCTATCACACAGGATTTCACAATGTATCCTGTTAGCGTACCAAGCTTCTGGGAGACCCGCACCTGAAGGAGTTCGCGCACATTCCACTCGTTCCATCTCTACTTCTGCGGCTTTCAAATCTAGAGTTCCATTGGATGATATTTGTTCGGCAGCCACTTGGGCCTCATCTCATACCTTTATTAACCACTACAAACTGGACGTGATTTCTAGAGGGAGAGCATCTTTTGGCTCTGCAGTGCTCCGCAATATCCTTCCATGATGGCCACCCAAGATTCGGGTAGCTGGGGACTCTGTCCCACAGGTTGCTGACAAATGAAGTCCCTACTTCAGATTTAGAAGTTATGTACTCACCATAACGTTCCATCTGAGTAGGTAGCTTCATTTGTCTGCAACCATCCCCCCCTCCTTCCCCCTGGCCTTCAGCGGATCTATGTAAGTTGGAATACCCTTTTTGGGTACATATTGAGGGGTAAACTTGATCTGAGGTCATGGAGGGTTGGCAGGGGATTATGGGTGAGGAGAGAAGCTAGGAGCTCGGATCCATTATCTATGAAACAAGTTGCCGGCTCGGATCCGATATCGGATCCAAGACCCACAGTTTGCAGACAAATGAAGCTACTTACTCAGATGGAACGTTATGGTGAGTACATAACTTCTAATTTTCGCTCTAGTAGCACTCTAGAGCTGAATGAATGACATATTGAGCATGATTCCTGCAGATGTACTGCTCCCAAGCAATAAACACAAACATAATGGAGTCCGTTAAAGACATCTTCTGGCTGCACTTACTACAGTTTTTAAAACGCAAAGGCTTAGTTTGCTTATGCTCTTTGGACATGTTTAAATTACAGTCCACCACATACAAGAGAAATAATAACTACAACATCAACAACTATTAAACCCTACAGAATAATATATAAAATATCAAACAAACTTTTTTTTTGGAAACTTCAAGCAAGAGAGAAAGAAAAGAAGTTAGGCTGCCCTCTAACTAAAACAGGCAGCGGCAGTCCTCTAACTTAAATGGGCTGACACCTTTCTATTTACTCTAACAACAGTAAATGTAGAAAAATTAGCTGGGATAGGGAAATAACAAGGCTTAAGAAAAAAACAACGGCCAGAAGCAACAATACAGCAACAAATATTCCTAACTAGCTACAATGCCTACAAGAATAGTAAATGCTAACTAGTTTTAAAGTATAACAAGAACATTTCTGAGAGAAAAATAGTACAATAACAATAATAAAGGTAATAAAGGTTGGTTCTCTTAGCCAGAGCCAGGATGGAAGCCTCCGATCTGTTTAGTGGCAAACAAGATCTGGGGAGCTTTAACAGAGCATGATGGAATATGGATACAGCCACGAGCCAGTGGAGACCTCGAGCTTTAGTATATGGCTGAGTCAGAACTGAGGCTCAGTTCTGAACCCATCCAGTAAGAATGAAGGTGAGATGGACAACAAACATGGAACGTTATGGTGAGTACATAACTTCCTTTTTTCCATTATCACCTAATTCATAATGTGTATAAATGGTGTAAGTTTCTTTTCAAACAAAATACAATAAGTAATTCAAATCTATTCCAAACAAGAATAGTGTGATGCCATAACATCAGAAGTATGTTTTACAAAAGCCTGCAGATTATGTGAACCTATGGAGATGGTCTTTGTTTTCAAGCATATAACTGTTTTATATATATATATATATATATATATATATATATATATATATATATATATATATATATATATATAAAAATAAAAGTAGGGTTCAACTAATTCAAGGCTTAATTTGAGAATTCATTGAACAGGAGACGAGGTAGGATACTTTGCTAATGAATGCAGCCTGGACTAAAGCTATGTTGTCACTTGAATAAATTAAGCATACATTAACATGACGATAATAGTTCAATAACATATTTTAAAGAATCAGTACTATAACTATGTTTTCATGATCATAGTTGCATACTTGAGCTGTTTGGTTAGCTTTTACATACCTACATCAACTTTATTACAAGCTGAGATAAGTACAAACTTGCAATGTTATAAGATAGTACTGCATTTTATTTTTTCTGTTTTATTGTTTCATTGAATATTGTGTTAAAATAGTACTGCATTTATCTGCTTATTTATTTGTTCACTGAAAATTGTGAGCTATCTCTGTGTCTGCAGTTAGTGGGTTTATTCTTCTCACTTCATTGATATTCGGTGTAGAAGTCTTAGCCTAGAGGGTTTCTCTGTGCCTTAAAGTCTTAGTCCCTTATCTCTGAAATTATTTCTGCTGAATAGTTGCATGCTTGAGCTGTTTGGTTAGCTTCTACATGCCTACATCAACTTTATTACAAGCTGAGATAAGTACAAACTTGCAGTGATCTGAAGTTGGAACTTCATTTGTCAGCAACCTTTGGGATATGGATCCGATCTCGGATCCGAGCCGGCAACTTCTTATCATAGCATAGATCCGAGCTCCTAGCTCCTCCCCTTACCCATAATCCCCTGCCTACCCTAACTGACCTCAGATCTAGTTTGCCGCTCTTCAAGCAACAGCTAGATTCCAGAGCTCTTAGCGTTTTGTGAGAAAAAAAAAAGGTTTTTCTTCCTTCTTTCTGAGTGAGTGATTGTGTGTGCGTGGTAGGTTTACCCTTAACGCTAATCTTATTATTATTTTAGCTTTCAGCTTAAATTTAATTTAAAGTATTTCTCCCTCCCCCGCTGGTCGTAGTGTGTGTGTGTGTGACTTGAGTGTTAGGGGCCTACTGAGTGTGCTTTACTGTAGGAAGGTCGGAGGCCCCTAAAGCCATTTTTTCGAAATGCACAGAGTGTGGTCACAAGCTTTCCCCGGCTGATGGCCACACTCGGTGCGTTAGGTGCCTTGGGGTTGAACACCTCTCTTCGGGGTGCACGATTTGCGCGGCGTTCAACCTCAGGGCACTCAAGGATCGTAGGTCGAAGCTAGTCCTGGCGGGCCTATTACCCCCAGACTCTGCTTCGGCCTCCGGTACTTCGGTGCCCGCTACCCCCCCGGTAGCGGTCACTCCTGCCTCCCTTCCTCCGACCGGGACTCAATCTCCTGCTTCGGCTCCAGAGGATAGGGAGGCCAGGAAAGAGAAGCGGCGGGAGAAGCACCTTAAGTGGCGGGCCGATGACTCCTCATCGGCCCCGCCTGCCAAAAGGGCTTCTCCGTCCAAGTCTTCTCGATCTCCTCCTCCTCGGATCCGATCCCCTTGTTTTTCCCCGGGACCCGAGGAGGAGGTGATCCGGTCCCCGTCGAGGTCATCGAGGCGACACTCCAGGTCTGTCTCGGTGGCCTCTTCGAGGTCCACTTTTAGCATGTCTGATGCGGACATGGAACTGATGATGAGGAGATTCATCCAGGCCCAGATGCAGATGGGAGTGCTCTTGCCTCCCCCCCTCCGGGGGGGAGCTCGACCCCTTTTTTTGCTCCTATAGCTCCTTCTCCAACCCGCATTCCGGGTTCGGAGCACTCGGAGCCGAGCCACGTTGGATCCGGGGGTAGGTCAGAGCCGACCGTGCTGGGCACGTCGGCTCCGACGGCTCCCTCGAGTTTGTCGGATCCGACCTCTCAGAGCCGTGGGCCGAGCTTTGGATCTGAGGGATTCGGTGTGCTTTCGGCTCCATCCCGGTCAGAGCACACTGGTCCTTCAGATCCGACGTTCTCGGCACCGGGTCCGATCCCCGCTTTGGATCCGAGTGGGAGTCGGATCTCGGATCCGTCAGAGAGCAGCTCCCCCTCGGCTTTCGCTGCGGTGGAGAGGGCACTGTCGAATGCTTCCAGGCCTCCGGTCCTGGCTTCGGCTCCCTCCCGCACTCCTTCTCATCTGGTCCTGGCTCCCCTCATCTGGCCCTCGGAGCAGCCTGCCTCAGCGCCTCTAGGAGTTCCAGTGGAACAGGATACAGCCTGTGAGGACTCCTCAGACAGCCCCCCCCAAGGAGATTCCTCACAAGGCAAAGTGCAAAAGGAGGCACATAGACTCCCCTGAGAGTCTCACCGAAGATACGGACTTGGATGAAGGGGAAGGCTCCCCTAGATCACCCCCGAGGAGGTCTCCTTTGGAGACATCATGGAAATGCTCAAAATCAGGGGTGGGTGGTCTGCCCCTAAGGCTTCATCTGATGAGTCCATATTCCTTGAGGCGTTTGAGGCAGGACCATCTACCTCTTGGGTGTCCCCTCCACCCGACCCCCTGGTGGATCTCATATCCTCTAGGGCTTGGAAGGAACCGGACACCGTAGAGCCGATCCCCAAGCGTCCGGACAAAATTTTGAGCCCCCCTGCAGAGAGATCACATTGGAGCAGAGGTCCCCCTGTGGATGCCATGTTGGTGGCTGCAGCCACCAAGAAAGAGTTGGCTCAGGAGAGCCCCCCTGTTCATCCTCCGAGCAAGGAGTCTTGCGCGATGGACCATCTTGGGAAACGGGCCTTCAGTTCAGCGACCTTCTCTATGAGGGCCTTGAACTACATGGCACACGTTATTCAGATGCAGCGGGATCTAATTAAGGAATACCCCCCCAGGGTCCATGTCGGAGGAAGACAAGGATCTGTACTCCTCCCGAATGGCCACCCTCCGCTCTATCTCTAACACCTCTATCCGGCTGTTGTCTCATGCTATGGAGGGAGCCGCTAGAGCAGGCGGAGTCGGGCATGTCATGAGGAGACAGGCTTGGCACCGTCACTGTGACTTCTCGGAACCCTTTAAGGCATCATTCGCGAATGCCCCTTTTGATGGTTCTTCACTGTTCGGCAAAACCGTTCGTGACACTCTTGTCCAGAGCGAGAAAGACGGGAAGAACTTGTCTGCCGTCGGAGTCCGCTTTTCTGTGCCTCAGACATCCTTTTCCAAGAACCAAAAGGGTCAGAAGAAGATGTGGTTCTGAAAATCGCATCAATCCCAGTCTGCTCAGGACAACCAGTCCTCTCGTGGCAGAGGAGGACAGGGAGGACGCCGCCCCAGAGGCAGAGGGGGTCCCAGGAATTTTGGGTCCAGAGAACCGTTCTCTGAGAGGCCCACGCAGAACCCCTGAGGGGTTACCCGACTGCTCCACTCTGGAGGCAGTCAGCGGCGTTTTTCGAGGCACCTAGCAAAATGGGAGACCATAACAATGGATCGCTGGGTGTTTCGTATTAAATCCAGAGGTTACCAAATTCCCTTTATAGTAAACCCCAGAATCAGAAGCCTTCCGACGTTCCACCCAGTCAGAGGGAGGTGGCTGCTGCAGAAATTCAGCAGCTTCTGCAAATAAGAGCCATCCAGCCCATCCCCCCAGATCAAGTCGGATCAGGGTTTTACTCCAGGTTCTTTCTGGTGCCAAAAAAGACGGGGGAATTGAGATCCATCCTCGACCTCTCTCTCCTAAACCTGGCCGTACCCAAAGAAAAGTTCCGAATGGTCACATTGCAATCTGTCCTCCCCTTATTGCGGGAGGATGACTGGATGTGCTCCATAGACCTCAAGGATGCGTACTATCACATTCTAGAGGATAGGCGTTCCAGGAGGTTTCTCCGCTTCCGGCTGGGAGCCAGTCACTTTCAATTCAGGGTCCTCCCCTTCGGTCTCACCTCAGCCCCCAGGTGTTCACCAAGGTCCTAGCGGTGATAGCGGCCCACCTGAGACTCCAGGGAATTCAGGTCTTTCCATACCTGGACGACTGGCTCCTTACAGCCCCAACAAGGCATCTACTTTGTTCAGGCAGGGATTATTTCCTCAGTCTGGCTCCACTATTAGGATTAACCATCAACATGACCAAATCCTCTCTCATCCCTACACAGGTGTTGGATTTTATAGGGGCGAAACTGGATTCCAGACAGATGCTTGCTTTCTTGACTCCAGATCGGCTTCGGAACCTGATGTTGCACATGCAGGCCATCCTTCAACTGCAAACTCCTTCGGCGGAATTGATCCTGAGGGCCCTAGGATCTATGGCAGCTGCAATCCCTCTGCTGCCATTGGCCCGGTTGAACATGAGGGTTCTGCAGTGGACCCTCCAGGTACAATGGTCCCTGTCTCGCAACCCCCCTGTCTCACCCCATTTCCTTAAGCAAGGTTTGCAGAAGATCGCTCCTGTGGTGGCTCCAGTCTCCCAACCTCCACACGGGGCGTCCCTTCTCACTACCTCCGCCAGTCGACACAGTGACCACGGACGCTTCTCGCCTGGGATGGGGGGGGGCATTTTTCAGGCAGGACAGTCCAAGGCACTTGGAACGACGTAGAGACATCTTTGCATATCAACGTCCTAGAGATGAGGGCGGTGCTTTTGATGTTGCAGGCACTACACAACTCTCTTCCGGTAGGGACGATTGCAGTACAGACAGACAACATGTCGGTCGTCTGGTACATCAGCAAACGGGGGGGGGGGAACCAGGTCTTACCCCCTTTGCCGCGGGGCCATGAGAGTGTGGGAATGGGCGATTTCCACCAACCGCTTTCTCATAGCAACGCACATTCCGGGACGGTCCAACATTCTAGCAGACAGGCTCAGTCGTACTATCCTGACTCCTTACGAATGGTCTCTCAACCATCGAGTTGCAGAGCAAGTATTTGCCCGATGGGGGCAACCTTGTTGCGATCTTTTTGCCTCTCCTTCAAACACCAAATGCAATGATTACTTCGCTCTGATCCCCCCTCCGGGGGAGTCCCCGAGAGACTCTCTAGTTCATGCTTGGCCTCCCGGTCTGCTTTATGCTTACCCTCCTCTTCCCCTGATGTTGAAATTATTACAGAAAGCCAGGCAGTTGGGGAGCAAGATGATCCTCATTGCCCCATTCTGGCCTTGTCAGACGTGGTTCCCTTACCTATGGTCTCACCTAGTGTATCCACCATGGATTCTGGATCCCATTCCGGATCTCATTTCTCACGCTCTCGGTCTTCCGACCCCGAACCTGGTCAACCTCAAGCTGACGGCTTGGTTGCTCCAGTTCCACTCCTCATAAGGACTCCCGGGATCTCATCACCGGTCAAAGCCATTCTTGTAGCAGCTCACAAGCCTTCCACCAGGAAGATTTATCGGAGTAAGTGGAAACGCTTCACCATTTGGGCAGAACACCGTCGTTTAGACCCTTTTACAGCCCCGATATCGTCGGTTCTAGATTTTCTAACCTCTCTCTTTCACCAGGGGGCTAGTTCTTCCACAGTCAAGGTACAACTGGCAGCAATCTCATACTATCACGTGGGGCAAGAGTCTGGCCCTCTTATCACTTCCAAACTGTGTAAGACCTTCGTCAAGGGTACCTTCCTCCTTAGGCCTCCAGTTAAAGAGGTGGTACCTCCATGGGATTTATCCTTAGTCTTGCAGGCCTTGACTAGTCCCCCATTCGAACCGGTGGCCACAGTTGATCTCAAATTTCTCTCTTGGAAGACAGCCTTTTTGGTGGCCATAACTTCAGCCAAAAGAGTGTCGGAATTGCATGCTCTTTGTGTCAAACCACCATATCTGGTCTTTCATCCAGATAGGGTTTACCTCAGGATCAATCCGTCCTTTCTACCTAAGGTATCTTCAGAAGCGAACATCAATCAATCTATCAATCTTCCAGTGTTTTTCCCCAACTTTCATAACAAAGGAGAGTACAAGCTACATTCCTTAGACGTACACAGACAACTACGTTTTTATATCCATAGAACTGCTGATCATAGGCAATCCAATCAGTTGTTTATCTCCTTTGCCAAAAGTAATTTCGGAAAGTCAGTTTCTAAAGTTTCTCTCTCTCGGTGGATCTCGAGTTGTATTCTTTTAGCATATCAGAGCTCGAGAAGGCCTGCACCTCAAGGAGTCCATGCTCATTCTACTAGGGCCATTGCCACATCTGCGGCCTTTCAAGCTAGGGTTCCACTGGATGACATTTGTTCCGCAGCCACTTGAGCTTCATCTCACACCTTTATCAGCCACTATAAAATAGATGTTGTCTCCCGAGGTAGGGCGTCCTTTGGCTCTGCGGTGCTCCGGAATATCCTTCCATGAAGGCCACCCAAGATTTAGGTAGCTAGGAACTCTGTCCCAAAGGTTGCTGACAAATGAAGTTACTACTTCAAATTAAGAAGTTATGTGCTCACCATAACGTTCCATCTGAGTAGGTATCTTCATTTGTCTGCAACCATCCCCTCTCCTTCCCCCTGACCAATATGATCGTTCTTGTGTTATTAGCATATGTTCCCATAGGGGCACTTTTATCTGCTGTGCTATGGGGCAAACTTGATCTGAGGTCAGTTAGGGTAGGCAGGGGATTGTGGGTAAGGGGAGGAGCTAGGAGCTCGGGTCTATGCTATGATAAGAAGTTGCCGGCTCGGATCCGAGATCGGATCCATATCCCAAAGGTTGCAGACAAATGAAGATACCTACTCAGATGGAACGTTATGGTGAGTACATAACTTTTTATTATACGATAGTACTGCATTTTATTTATTTATTTTTTATTGTTTCATTGAATATTGTGTTAAAAATAGTACTGCATTTATCTGCTTATTTATTTGTTCACTGAAAATTGTGAGCTCTCTCTGTGTCTGCAGTTAGTTTTCCCCACCTGCCCTTCCTGTTCTTGTTGTGGTATTAATCTTGGTGGCTTTGGAATTGACCGTCCCTCCTGTAAATTTGTGTTTGAACACTCCTCCTAGGCCTATCTCATTTGCTCACTCAACCGAGTACAGTGAGATCATATTTTGATTTCAGACACTCCTACCGTTCCCATCTGTTCATCCCTATCCAGCTGTGTCCTAGTCTAGTCTCATTAGCTCATCCTGCCTAATACAGAGAGAACATCTGAGTAGGCATACTCACTTAGGCCCTGAACTTGTCTGATTGAAGACTGCTGAAACAGGGCTCAGTTCTGAGGTTTTTTAGTGGTTATTTGGGTAATTTGTTTAAATCAGTTTGCTTGTTTTCTATTGTTATATATAAAAAAAATTGCACTTTATCTGCTTTTACTGTATTTGTGTTTCTTCCTGCTTTATTACCTTATTTTGCTTTTGTCTGTTCTTACAAGTACTCAATTATGTTTATTCTGCTGCATTTATTACTGCTTGGTAGTAGCCTGATTAAATTGTAACTATTATTCTAAGTCTTTCGGTTAGCACACTTGGGCTTCAGACCAGTTGTTTTACATTAAGAAGGTTTGTGGACTGCATTGTTTTGACAGGACAGGTAGACAGTGTATTAGTTCTGGTTTAAGCACTTGGGCTCCAGGCCAGTTATTTTACATTAAGAAGGTTTGTGGTCTGCACTCTTGTGGGAGGAGAGGCTAGATTCTGCCCTTCTGAGCTGGGAATTTCTGGCCAAAGGCTTACTGTGCCTGCTTATTTGAACTGTTTTTCTGATATTTGTGCGCCTTGTCTGCTGTAGCATAGACTAGATTCAGGCCTGCTGAATCTAGCTTTGTTTGTATAACTTGAGCACTAATCCAGGTCATCTTTTTTGGAGAAGTTTCCCCTGCACCCTAGTGGCAGGAGTGGGCTGTTAGAACTTGTCTGATTGAAGACTGCTGGAACAGGGCTCACTTTTGAGTTTTTTTACTGGTTAATTGGGTAATTTGTTTAAATCAGTTTGCTTGTTTTCTATTGTTAAAAAAAAATTTGTAATCTATTCATCTGTTTTTAATGTGATTGTGTTTCTTCCCACTTTATTACCTTATTTTGCTTGTGCTTCTTCTTAAAAGTACTCAGTTGTATTATTCTGCTGCAGTTATTACTGCTTGGTAATAGCCTGATTAAACTGTAAATGTTATTCTAAGCCTTTTGGTTTAAGCACTTTGTCTTCAGACCATTTGTTTTACATAGAGAAAGTTTGTGGACTACATTGTTGTGCCTGGACAGGTAGCTTACATCCTTCTAAGTTAGGATTTGCTGATTGAAGGCTCAGTGTCTGTTATTCTAAAAGCACATTAGTTCTGGTTTAAGCACTTGGGCTTCAGGCCAGTTATTTTATATTAAGAAGGTTTGTGGTCTGCATCTTGTGGGAGGAGAGGCTAGATTCTGCCCTTCTGAGCTGGGAATATCTGGTTAAAGGCTGATTGTACCTGCTTATTTGAACTGTATCCTTCTGAAATTTGTGGACCTTGTTTGCTGTAGCCCAGAAGTTAGTAGCTTATAGGCCATTTTGGGATAATTTCTATCTCTTTCATTCCCCTGCTATAAAAACCGCATTTGCACGTTTTTTTGCGCTTGTATTCAGCTCAGCAAGTGCCTGCCAGGTGTCATGCAGAGTTCTACACCAGCAGAGAGACAAAGAGAATTTGGAGCGATTAAGTATCATATTTTCGGCATTTTCTTGTTGTCTTTAACTAATTCTGCCTAAAACTCCAATGTTTTAACGTTTCTGTGATTTTAAAAGCTTGTTTCTGTTACATATTGTAGTTATCTGCTGCCTACACTTGAACTGTCATTTTTGTGTTTAAATAATCTGTTTAACTGTTATAGGCTACACACTAAAGAGCGATAGCCAATGTGATAGTGTTCAATCTCGCCGTTTGTTCTTACACATGGGTTCGGAGCCGATCCTCGGCTCCGTGCCGGCCTCTTGCAAGCTCTGCATCGAGAAGAAGCTCGAGACAATCTAATACCCACAATCCCCCTCTGCCTTCACCTCAGATCTAGTTTGCCGCTGCTGCATTCGCATCGTTGGGAGCTAGCTCGAGGGTTTTCTAAGCTAAGATATAACTTTTTGTTGTATTTTATTGAGAATTTTATTTAACTTAATATTGTCAGTATTACCTTGTGTGATTGTGTTGTGGTTCCGTAGTTCTTTGGTACCGTTAACCCTTTATCGGTATTTTTGTACCGGGGCCTACACCCTTACCATACTACTATATTGAGTCAAATTTACCTGATTGTGACTAACCGGATTTGACATTTACCTGATTGTGACATTTACCTGATTGTGACTATTTTCCCGGATTTGACTGTGTATTTGTTTCTAGACTTGTTTATTACCTACAATGTCTGAGAAGGCAAAGTCTGGTTTCAAGCGTTGTCAGTGTGGCCAAAAAATGTCGGTCACTGACAACCATAGTTCCTGTGTCTACTGCCTTGGCCCTCTCCACTTACAAGAGGATTGCTCCATTTGTCACTCTTTCAGTGGGAGGGTCATGACAGATAGGCGGAGGAAACTAATGGACGGGTCTTTTGAAACCAGCTTTCCAAGAGGCTTTGGATGCTTCTGACCAGGCATCGAAGTCCTCTAAGGAATCGAAGACATCGGAGCCCAAGTCATCGGCTCCGAGCTCTTCTTCAAAGGTTAGATCACCGGTTCCACAGACTTGGGCCGAGTGTTCAACTGGTGTCGGTTCCTGAGCCTCGAGTCTTGGAACCGGTGATGGAGCTCCCTCCTTCAGCCATATTGAGGTCGGCTCCGTCTTCGGTTCCTTCGACCCGTTCCTCCTCTAAACTTTCGGATGTCGATGTGGATCGTGTGGTGCAGAAGCTGCTGGAGCATTTGGCCCTCTCTAAACTTATTTCGGTTTCCACCCAGCTGGTGTCGAAACTTGAAGGCCTTCCTGTATCTCCATCCAGTCCTCCTCCGAGACCGATTCAGTCTTTGGAGCCGGAAGAGGCTGATCTGCTGATTGTGGAGCCCTCGGGTCCAGAACCGTCCTTTTCTCGGTCTGTTCCTCACCTCGACTCCGTTGGACCCGGTACCAGAGTCTCGGAGCCGACGGTCTGTTCTTGGTTCCGGGGCCGAGAGTCGAACCGACGTGTCGGTTCCGACTCTCCCTCGGGCCTCGCACGGATCGATTCGGCTCCGTCCTCGGGTCGATGCCTTCGTGCCCGTGTCGGGATTCTTCCCATTTCTTCGAGCCGGGAGATTCTTCGATGCGGGACCCGGGAGCGTTCGACCTGATGAGGAAGGTGTTGTCTACCCAGACAACCACATCAGTGGAAGCAGTTTCTCCTCCCCATAAAGGGCCTTTGTCTTCATCTGCACCCACGGCCACATCCAAGCGCCGGGCACCAGTGTCTCAGCCACCCCTGGAGGGTGCCCCTCTTCCTCCGAGGCTTCTTCGGATGCTCCCACGAGGAAGTCCCTAGGAAGAGACTGTGTAAGAGGAGACACTTGGATTCTCCACAAGAATCCATAACATCTGATACTGACTTAGATGAGTCAGAAGGGTCCCCTAAGTCACCTTCGGAAGATGTCTCTTTTTCAGACATTTTGGAGATCCTGAAACAGAGAGGTGACTGGCAGTCCCTTCCCCCTTCTGAGGATGAGTCAGTTCTGCTGAAGGCATTTGGTGCTTGCCCTTCCTCCTCCTGGGTCACTCCGCCCTTCGACGAACTAATGGAACTTATTGCTCGAAGGGCGTGGGAGGCTCCTGACACAGTGGAACCTGTTCCTAGGAAACCGAACAAGTACATCACAGCACCTCAGGATAAGTCCTACCTTACTAAAGGAGTTCCAGTAGACGCTATGGTGGTGGCTGCAGCCACGAAAAGGGAGATGTCGGAGTCTTCTTCGCCTGTCCATCCGCCTAATAAAGATTCTAGGACGATGGATAGATATGGGAAGCGCATTTTTAGTTCAGCGGCTTTTTCCATGCGGTCCCTGAACTATTTGACCCATTTTACACGTCTGCAGAGGGATCTAGTCAAAGAGTTGGGAGATACCCTCCAGGGTTCTACAGATGCAGCTGTCTCAGAGAAAGTGACAGCGCAACTTAATACCCTAACATCGATTGTTAACTCGTCCATGAGGCTGATTTCACGCAGCGAAGGTTCGAGTAGGGCAGCAGCTTCAGCGATTGCTCTTCAGACAATCCTGGATGCGCTATGCTCCTTTGGAAGCCTTCAAGTCTTCCTTTACAACGCCCCATTTGACGGTGCCACTCTTTTTGGCCCCAAGGTAAAGGAGACCCTTACCCGGTGTGAACAAGAGGGAAAGACTCTGTCTGCTGTCGGAGTCCGTTTTTTCCACCCCAACCAGACCGCACCCCAAAGGGCAACGCGGTGGGAAAATGTGGTTTCAGAAACAAAATCAAGGGTCTTTCCCGGGCACACAGGGTGATGCCCTCTAGAGGCAGAGGAGGGGCAGAGGTGGAAGACGCCGCCCTGGCGGCAGAGGGGTCCGCAACATCAAGGTGACAGGGATACACTCCCTGGTAAACCTTTCCAGCACTCCTGAGAGGAGGCCCGACTGTCCTGCTCTGGAGGCAGTCGGGGTCGCTAGCTTTTACCCTCAGGCCTGGCAAGATATAACTACAGACAATTGGGTAAAAGCGTAGTTACCAGAGGTTACACCATACCCTTTCTATCCTATCCCATTCCAAAGAAAAGACTCCCAGATGTACCGCCCATCTGAGAGCCAGCAGCTTTAGAAATTTCAAAGTTGTTAGACAAAAGAGTCATCCAGCCAGTCCCAGCGGACCAGCAAGGATTCGGGACTTACTCAAGGTTCTTTTAGTTCCAAAGAAAACAGGGGACTGGAGGCCCATTCTAGACCTGAGTTACCTCAATACTTTCGTCAAGAAAGAAAAGTTCGAATGGTCACGCTTCAGTCGATCCTTCCATTTCTACAGAAGGACGAGTGGATGTGCTCAATAGATCTAGAGGATGCATACTACCACATCAAAATGGCCAGGGCATCCAGAGATCATTTGCGCCGGCTGGGAGCCAGTCACTTTCAGTTTCGAGCCCTGCCCTTTGGTCTGACCTCAGCCCCCAGGGTCTTCACCAAATGCATGGCAGTGGTAGCGTCTCACTTGAGACGCCAGGGATTCCAGGTGTTTCCGTATCTGGACGACTGGCTCCTTTCAGCCACCACCGGCCAACTACTGCAGGCCAGAGACTATGTTCTTCAACTGTGTGTTCACCTAGGGATCTCCGTAAATTTCGAAAATCCTTACTTCAGCCATCACAAAATATCTTGTTCATAGGAGCAGAGTTAAACACACGGCAATTAATTCTGAGGCTTCCCCAGAAAGGATAGTATCACTGCAGACTCACATACGCCTTCTACTCTTGTCAAGGAAATCTCCTGCAAAACTAGTTCTGAAGGTGTTGGGCCTCATGTCAGCCTCCCTTATTGCAATTCCCTGGGAAGGCTGCACATGAGAGTTCTACAATGGCTACTGTTTGCTCAATGGTCATTTCAACAGCTACCTCTAACACACGAGATTCTCATAACAAAGACTTGCAAAACAGACCTAAACTGGTGGCTCCAAACGTGCAACCTTTCCCAGGGAGGCCGTTTGTGCTATCCACGCCCACAGTTAC